>NC_091160.1:26609461-26871961 GCF_040958095.1 Procambarus clarkii
ACCAACTCTCTTCTCTCTCTATGCTACCAACCTTCATTCTCTCTCTCTCTCTCTCTATGTTACCAGCGTCTCTTCTCTCTGTGTTACCAGCCGCTCCTCTCTCTCTATGTTAATAACCTTTCTTCTCTCTATGTTACCAACCTCTCCTCTCTCTCTATATATTACCAACCTCTCTTCTCTCTCTAAGGACCAGCAAGAGCTACTGATCTTGGTCTCTCTCTGTTTTTACATCGTCTGGCCCTCGGTGTGGCATTGATCTCATTAGTTTCTTTGATCTGTTTCAAAACTCTAACTCTGGTTCTCTATCTTTCTTCCGGAGAGCCTTAATTCCCGCTCTTGACGGTCAGTTTTCTAGCAACATCGCCACCTTCCACATCGCTCTCAGTTTATCCTTGCCTTCCTGAACGCTAACAACTGAATTATTATCCTTCCTTCAGACAAACGCAATACGGGTGGGTGACCTTGACCATGTGGACTATCTCAAGAAGACTGAAGTTTTGTTCTCTGACTCCCGCACATTTGCTCCTCTGACTTCTAACCTTTTGCATAGCCTTAAAACGCCTTTTATCCCTAAACTAAGACATTACTCTAGTCTCTGTTCGGAATTCGATCTCGTCAAACGTGTCATTTGGTTTATCTTCCTTATTTGTATGGTCTTCCTAAAGCTCAAAAAGTTGGCATTCCTCTTCGCTCTATCATTTCTTCAAGAGACACTGTCGGCTCTCCTCTTACTTCCTGTCATGCCAAAACTCTCATTCCTTATCTTGGTACCTGTTCCCCTGCTCTCCTTCTACTCTCACGGCTTCATTGAAAGATTACGTCTGCAATTCTTCTGGAAGATGCTTAGTCTTGATGTTGAGTCTTATCGATTTTCCTTTCTTGATTCTCTAGCATTAAAATTTTCCTCTTTCCTTAGTCAGGCGACTGAGTGTTCTCTTGGTCTCTCGCTGACTACTGACGTCTTCCTCGATCTAAAGAAACTGTGTTGAATCTAACTAAATTTTTTCAAAGGTAAACATATATCCCAATCTTTCTTGGCTGCTTTGGGTTTTGCTCTCTTTCTCCTGTTCTTAGCAATCTCTATTTGGAGTAATTTGAAACTGTTCTCTCTCTCTCTCTGGATTCTTTATGTTGATGATACTTTTTATCTCAGGCTTCATGACCCGAATCTTTTCAAGCCTTAACTTCCATTGTGGGAACCGACCTGTGAGATTTATATTTATTTAATTTATATGAATTTATATTTACGTTAATTTATATACTTCGATAGCAATTTGTATAATGATAAGTGGACTGTATTTCTGCAATAATCTCTTAATCTCACAAATCGATCCTCTACACATTAGGGGGGGTTTATATTACACATATGCAGCCAATCAAACTACAGAAATAGCTACATACATTGATGAGGTTCCTTCTCTTATAGTACAGCAGGTTAGTCCACCAGGTATAACTAGAGTGTAGACACCAAATTATCCTCTTTGAGGTAGCTTCCATATCACCCAGTAACTGGTGCACAAATCCTTCCTCGTCTTGACCTGTCAAAAGTGCGCTAGCTGTGAAGCCAGAATCCTATATATGACAAGCTATATCAGAGAAAACACTATACAGTACATGGAACATTAAAGACCTGGCTTAATTACCTTTAGTATGAGGCGATTTCGCGTTCTAACCGGCTAACCCTATATCCTGACATTAATGGCCATAAATGAATGATAAACGGGTTTCGGATAGACACTTAACTTGTATTTGTAGACAGCGTGTTGACAATGGTACACCTTTGGGTTCCATAACACTACGTCCAAGTAAATTTAACAGGAGCCGAATTTGCTCCCGTGTGAGCCTCTGGTCTCAATAACAACAATGGCTGCCCTCCTTCCTCCACTCTGACGCCTGGCTTACATTGTCCAGATTTCAGAACGTGATAGAAGGGTCACATTTACTCTACTTTAATATTGATAATTAAGTTAATTTATATAAGATGTTTTTATGATGGTAAAGTCCAAAGACTAATGTATTTAAGAATAATTCCCACCATAATAGGTGGTGAATTATAATAGTATGTGGTGATGATATCCCGTTTTCTATAGACGGTAATTCCACTACAAGTTACGTTTTCTATGGGTAACTTGTTGGTAATACAGCTATTATCAGTATGATATTAAATGGTGTCGGATTTTCCGACATAATTCCCCAGGGGGCTGCTCACGGGTCGAAGTCCTGTTTAGAACAGACGAACACCGATACTCCTCCTTCGAATTATTACATTAATTTGATGTTAGTAGTTAGTAATCACACATTTGTGTGTCTGTTCGTACAGGACGGATGTCCCGTACTAGAGTTGCAGGGGTTAGAAGTCTAATGCGATTTCATTTCCCTGTCAACTCTTGAAAGGCTAATATTCAAGCCTTATTACATATTATTTAACCCAGAAGACTGGATGTGATCAAGTACTACAGTCAAGTATGATTCAGGGACTGCAGTGAGATCAGTGACATTAGATATAACTTGAAGTTTGTTCAGGTAACTAGTCACTGATATATAAACACTGAGGCCCATGGAATACATCTTGATTAAATAATAAATGTATCAAATCAGTCATCAGATTTATTAGGGTTTAATTTAGTTAATTGATTCAGAAGACTGAATAGCTCATCATTAAAGTAAAGTATGGTTCTGAGACTGCAGTGGGTTCAGTGACATTGGTCGCAGTGACTTGTAGCTGTTTAAGCTACTGTTCACTGATTTGCCACTGAGGCCTCATGAACTCAACTTCAGCTTTAAATGATGATACTAACATCAACCTCTGTTGATATAGTCAGCTGTAATCTCCTTAGTATAATGCTACTGGAGAAATATAATCAGCTGACAAATTTAGATTTCTACTGGTATTGTTTATCTGCAGGCATAGGTCTCCTCAGGCTTGATACTGGGCCTGAGAGTAATTTACCTCCTGCAGAGTTTAACATGGTTATGCCCTGATATTTAGTAGGGCTACCAATGAATTGATGGTAGTAGTCTGTCCCCACAAGGACAGCCATTTGGCATTTGATTTGCTCAAATTTACCTGCAGCTGCTTGATAATAGCTTTCCAGGTCAGCATAATCAACTTGAGATTGTTGTGACAAATCTTCACATTTCTTGATCTGTCTTGTTAAGTGGCCTTTAAGACCTGCAAGGGTTCTTTTCATTCTCCCTGCATTATCCATACTGGCTAGTTGGTGAAGCCTTGTGGGACTTGTACTTGGGCTGCTCATAATACTGAACAAACACTAATGATAGCCTAGGGTAAATTCTGAACTCACTAGGCAATAATCCTACCTCTACTAGAGGTTAGCACTTAAAATTAATACACATTATATATATATACAATCATCCACACTAATGATTTGAGTGATAAACCAGTGTCACTGGAAGTACCTTTAGGTTAGCTCTTCTATATCACCCTAGGATGGTAGAGACACTAATTAATCACTCAAAGGTGTAATGATCATAAGTAATTTATTATATATACAACTCAACTCGAGTTGTTAAAAATTACACCCAAAATAGGGTCTGGACCATGCATTAATGGTGTTAGGTTGTTCAATATAGTACAACTGACTATAGTAATAATGGGACTAGGATGAACAATAATAGTTCAACTAGTCAAATCCTACCCTGTTGTGGGTTGGCAATTAGTAAATATTATACTATGATCACTAGTGCAATATATATTAAATAATTCTCTATTTTGGAGAAATAATATACACAATTATTGTTAATAGCCTCTTAATTAGCCTCTATGAAACTTCTAATATTATCTAGAAGTATTAAATATTATTAGTGACCTCGCGAAATAAACTCCACAAAATTCGTAGATAATCTCTCGCGAAATGTAACACCACGAAATCCGTGAACAATCTCGCGAAGACACAGTCACTAATTAGGCTGGCTTCAATATTAGCGCTGTCATTTCACGAAATAACACGCCACCAAATATCTGTGGGTGTGCATGAAACCGCTGACGAAGCTGAACTGGGCTGAGGGAGGCTCCTGAGCTCCCACGAGGCTTCGCCGCTGTCTTTGACTGGCTTTGTTTAAATAACACTGCACTAGATATTTAATGAATCCACTGGTTAACTGGTTCATCCGGTACTAAGATGACCAAATGTGGGTTCAAAGGATCAAATAATCCGTCATCCGGTTCGAAGATGACCAAATAATTCGGTTTCGAAGGACCAAATAATGTGGGAACCGACCTGTGAGATTTATATTTATTTAATTTATATGAATTTATATTTACGTTAATTTATATACTTCGATAGCAATTTGTATAATGATAAGTGGACTGTATTTCTGCAATAATCTCTTAATCTCACAAATCGATCCTCTACACATTAGGGGGGGGTTTATATTACACATATGCAGCCAATCAAACTACAGAAATAGCTACATACATTGATGAGGTTCCTTCTCTTATAGTACAGCAGGTTAGTCCACCAGGTATAACTAGAGTGTAGACACCAAATTATCCTCTTTGAGGTAGCTTCCATATCACCCAGTAACTGGTGCACAAATCCTTCCTCGTCTTGACCTGTCAAAAGTGCGCTAGCTGTGAAGCCAGAATCCTATATATGACAAGCTATATCAGAGAAAACACTATACAGTACATGGAACATTAAAGACCTGGCTTAATTACCTTTAGTATGAGGCGATTTCGCGTTCTAACCGGCTAACCCTATATCCTGACATTAATGGCCATAAATGAATGATAAACGGGTTTCGGATAGACACTTAACTTGTATTTGTAGACAGCGTGTTGACAATGGTACACCTTTGGGTTCCATAACACTACGTCCAAGTAAATTTAACAGGAGCCGAATTTGCTCCCGTGTGAGCCTCTGGTCTCAATAACAACAATGGCTGCCCTCCTTCCTCCACTCTGACGCCTGGCTTACATTGTCCAGATTTCAGAACGTGATAGAAGGGTCACATTTACTCTACTTTAATATTGATAATTAAGTTAATTTATATAAGATGTTTTTATGATGGTAAAGTCCAAAGACTAATGTATTTAAGAATAATTCCCACCATAATAGGTGGTGAATTATAATAGTATGTGGTGATGATATCCCGTTTTCTATAGACGGTAATTCCACTACAAGTTACGTTTTCTATGGGTAACTTGTTGGTAATACAGCTATTATCTGTATGATATTAAATGGTGTCGGATTTTCCGACATCCATCACTCTTCCTCACGGCAAGCTTCAGTGACCCTCCGTTTCTTGATTCTAAAATTTCTTTTTTTTACAAGTCTTTCTCTCGCCTAGAATATCCCATGCATTTTTTTCAACTCTGCCTATTAAATTTTAAATTTTTTAAATTTTGCCCCGAGGGGCGAGTTTATTGGGCAGCGCCACTCATCTTGTGAGTGAACATACCGCCATAGCAGAATGTACAACACTCCCCAATAGGAAGAAAACCCGCTGGGTTGTTCAGCCTGTCACTTGTACCCAGACACAGCTGGGACTTGCTTAACTGTCTCAAGTGAACAGCTCCTCAAACAAGAAGATTAACATTTATCAACCCTTAAAAGCTTACGTTATCTTGCGGGTGCAAAATGGGTAAATCTTTTAAGAACAGTATCAATACTGTTCTTAAAAGATTTCCCCCATTTTGCACCCGCAAGATAACTCTGCCTATTCACATGCTAAAAAAAAATCTTTCGTTTTAAACCTGCTTCTAACACTATAAACACTGCTGTATTTGAACTCAAAGATGTGTTTGAACACATCTGAACTCAAGACTCTCAATAATTCCCATCGTCCTCCTGATACGAAACTCACTTTAGAACACTAACTTACTTCGTAGTAGTCTGGTTCACACTGCTCCTCCTACTTCCAGTGCTGCTGGTGTCTACACTATTTCCTGCTCATGTGGTTCTCTCCAATACTTTAGTGAAACTGGCCGTACACTTAATATCAGGTTTAAGGAGCACAAATGGATTATTAAGTCTGCAGGCACAAACAACGCTTCCTTCTGTCATGTTACGGACTCTAATCATCCTATAGACACCACCGACTCCATCGTGTCGAATCGGTTCTTATACACAACATGAATCTTAGTCCTGGCTTTGTTGGTATCGAGTTTTCCCTTTCTAAGTTCATACTTAAATGCTTCAACCTTCTTAACAAACTTGATCTGACTTATCCTTAACCCCTCCAGCCTCCCTTTCCTTTCTTTCTCTTAAGTTGTAATTTATTTGTCTCTATTTCAACTTTCTTCTTCGCCTGTTGGCCTGTCGTTCTATTATTCACTTCAGTCTTATTTCTTCACTTCTACCAATATTCCTTTACTTTTACCTTTCTCTCTTTATTTTCCTTTTTTCTTTTATTTCTAGTTTTTCTTCATACTTCTTCCTAATTCCCATACTTCAAACCTATTTATATACTTTACTTTATTCAAATACATCAACCTACTCCTTACTAATGCTTTACATCTTATCTTACTCTTTAATCTGCTGCCTATCACCTCACTCTCCTACCAAGACCTCACTCTCTCTTACCAAGACCTCACTTTCTTACCATAACCTCACCCTCCTACCATGACCTCACTCTCCTACCATGACCTCACTCTCTTACCATGTCCTCACTCTCTCTTACCATGACCTCACTCTCTTACCATGACCTCACTCTCTCTTATCATGACCTCACTCTCTTACCATGACCTCACTCTCTTACCATGACCTCACTTACCATGACCTCACTCTCTTACCATGACCACACTCTCTTACCATGACCTCACTCTCTTACCATGACCTCACTCTCCTACCATGACCTCACTCTCTTACCATGACCTCACTCTCTTACCATGACCTCACTCTCTTACCATGACCTCACTCTCTTACCATGACCTCACTCTCTTACCATGACCACACTCTCTTACCATGCCCTCACTCTCTCTTACCATGACCTCACTCTCTTACCATGACCTCACTCTCCTACCAAGACCTCACTCTCTCTTACCAAGACCTCACTCTCTTACCATGACCTCACCCTCTTACCATGACCTCACCCTCTTACCATGACCTCACTTACCATGACCTCACTCTCTCTTACCATGACCACACTCTCTTACCATGACCTCACTCTCTTACCATGACCTCACTCTCTCTTACCATTACCTCACTCTCTTACCATGACCTCACTCTCTTACCATGACCTCACTCTCTTACCATGACCTCACTCTCTTACCATGACCTCACTCTCCTACCATGACCCCACTCTCTTACCATGACCTCACTCTCTTACCATGACCTCACTCTCTTACCATGACCACACTCTCTTACCATGACCTCACTCTCTTACCATGACCTCACTCTCCTACCATGACCTCACTCTCTTACCATGACCACACTCTCTTACCATGACCTCACTCTCTCTTACCATGACCTCACTCTCTTACCATGACCTCACTCTCTTACCATGACCTCACTCTCTTACCATGACCTCACTCTCCTACCATGACCTCACTCTCTTACCATGACCACACTCTTACCATGACCTCACTCTCTCTTACCATGACCTCACTCTCTTACCATGACCTCACTCTCCTACCATGACCTCACTCTCTTACCATGACCACACTCTCTTACCATGACCTCACTCTCTTACCATGACCTCACTCTCTCTTACCATGACCACACTCTCTTACCATGACCTCACTCTCCTACCATGACCTCACTCTCTTACCATGACCACACTCTCTTACCATGACCTCACTCTCTCTTACCATGACCTCACTCTCTTACCATGACCTCACTCTCTTACCATGACCTCACTCTCTCTTACCATGACCACACTCTCTTACCATGACCTCACTCTCTTACCATAACCTCACTCTCCTACCATGACTCCACTCTCTTACCATGACCTCACTCTCTTACCATGACCACACTCTCTTACCATGACCTCACTCTCCTACCATGACCCCACTCTCGTACCATGACCACACTCTCTTACCATGACCTCACTCTCTTACCATGACCACACTCTCTTACCATGACCTCACTCTCCTACCATGACCCCACTCTCTTACCATGACCACACTCTCTTACCATGACCTCACTCTCTTACCATGACCTCACTCTCTTACCATGACCTCACTCTCTTACCGTGACCTCACTCTCTTACCATGACCTCACTCTCTTACCATGACCTCACTCTCTTACCATGACCTCACTCTCTTACCATGACCACACTCTCTTACCATGACCTCACTCTCTTACCATGACCTCACTCTCTTACCATGACCTCACTCTCTTACCATGACCACACTCTCTTACCATGACCTCACTCTCTTACCATGACCTCACTCTCTTACCATGACCTCACTCTCTTACCATGACCTCACTCTCCTACCATGACCCCACTCTCTTACCATGACCTCACTCTCTTACCATGACCTCACTCTCTTACCATGACCACACTCTCTTACCATGACCTCACTCTCTTACCATGACCACACTCTCTTACCATGACCTCACTCTCTTACCATGACCTCACTCTCTTACCATGACCTCACTCTCTTACCATGACCTCACTCTCTTACCATGACCTCACTCTCTTACCATGACCACACTCTCTTACCATGACCTCACTCTCCTACCATGACCTCACCCTCTTACCATGACCTCACTCTCTTACCATGACCTCACTCTCCTACCATAACCTCACTCTCTTACCATGACCTCACCCTCTTACCATGACCTCACTCTCTCTTACCATGACCACACTCTCTTACCATGACCTCACTCTCCTACCATGACCTCACTCTCTTACCATGACCACACTCTCTTACCATGACCTCACTCTCTCTTACCATGACCTCACTCTCTTACCATGACCTCACTCTCTTACCATGACCTCACTCTCTCTTACCATGACCACACTCTCTTACCATGACCTCACTCTCTTACCATAACCTCACTCTCCTACCATGACTCCACTCTCTTACCATGACCTCACTCTCTTACCATGACCACACTCTCTTACCATGACCTCACTCTCCTACCATGACCCCACTCTCTTACCATGACCACACTCTCTTACCATGACCTCACTCTCTTACCATGACCACACTCTCTTACCATGACCTCACTCTCCTACCATGACCCCACTCTCTTACCATGACCACACTCTCTTACCATGACCTCACTCTCTTACCATGACCTCACTCTCTTACCATGACCTCACTCTCTTACCGTGACCTCACTCTCTTACCATGACCTCACTCTCTTACCATGACCTCACTCTCTTACCATGACCTCACTCTCTTACCATGACCACACTCTCTTACCATGACCTCACTCTCTTACCATGACCTCACTCTCTTACCATGACCTCACTCTCTTACCATGACCACACTCTCTTACCATGACCTCACTCTCTTACCATGACCTCACTCTCTTACCATGACCTCACTCTCTTACCATGACCTCACTCTCCTACCATGACCCCACTCTCTTACCATGACCTCACTCTCTTACCATGACCTCACTCTCTTACCATGACCACACTCTCTTACCATGACCTCACTCTCTTACCATGACCACACTCTCTTACCATGACCTCACTCTCTTACCATGACCTCACTCTCTTACCATGACCTCACTCTCTTACCATGACCTCACTCTCTTACCATGACCTCACTCTCTTACCATGACCACACTCTCTTACCATGACCTCACTCTCCTACCATGACCTCACCCTCTTACCATGACCTCACTCTCTTACCATGACCTCACTCTCCTACCATAACCTCACTCTCTTACCATGACCTCACCCTCTTACCATGACCTCACTCTCTTACCATGACCTCACTCTCTCTTCCCCCTGATAATTCCCTCCCTCCCACGCCTCTAACATTATACGCCATGATAGTCGTCGCCAGGTCTTCATTATCAAATGGAGGGGTTAGGTGTCTGAGCCTCAGCCCCGTTACTGTGATTTGCTGCCTGAAGAAAGCTTTGTCTTCAACTCATTATTACTTCCAGTGCTTCCATCTATTTTTTTGTGTGTGGGGGGGGGGGGGGGGGAGTTAGTTAGAGGGGGGACGGATAATGGGTGTTAGTCTTTATTAACGTTTTGTCCATTTATTATTTGTTAAACTAAATAATTCTTCTGTTGTACAGGAATCTTTAGTCGTAAATCTGAGAGAAATCCTCCCTCGGTAAACCCGGTAAACCCGCTCGTAAATTGTTGTTGGTAGCGTGTCACCTGGAGGACTACACCCTGATCCCTGCCTGGCTCCTGCCTCCAGCCTGCGGCCCTAGTCTGCCCCAGTGTCTGCTGCCTGGTCTGCCCCAGTGTCTGCTGCCTGGTCTGCCCCAGTGTCTGCTGGCTGGTCTGCCCAAGTGTCTGCTGGCTGGTCTGCCCCAGTGTCTGCTGCCTGGTCTGCCCCAGTGTCTCCTGGCTGGTCTGCCCCAGTGTCTGCTGGCTGGTCTGCCCCCAGTGTCTGCTGGCTGGTCTGCCCTCAGTGTCTGCTGGCTGGTCTGCCCCAGTGTCTGCTGGCTGGTCTGCCCCAGTGTCTCCTGGCTGGTCTGCCCCAGTGTCTGCTGGCTGGTCTGCCCCAGTGTCTGCTGGCTGGGCTTCCCCAGTGTCTACTGCCTGGTCTGCCCCCAGTGTCTGCTGGCTGGTCTGCCCCAGTGTCTGCTGGCTGGTCTGCCCTCAGTGTCTGCTGGCTGGTCTGCCCCCAGTTTCTGCTGGCTGGTCTGCCCCAGTGTCTGCTGGCTGGTCTGCCCCCAGTGTCTGCTGGCTGGTCTGCCCCAGTGTCTGCTGCCTGGTCGACTCCAAAGTCTGCTGCCTGGTCTGCCCCAATGTCTGCTGCCTGGTCTGCCCCAGTGTCTGCTCCTGGTCTGCCCCAGTGTTTGCTGGCTGGTCTGCCCCAGTGTCTGCTGGCTGGTCTGCCCCAGTGTCTGCTGGCTGGTCTGCCCCAGTGTCTGCTGCCTGGTTGGCCCCCAGTGTCTGCTGGCTGGTCTGCCCCCAGTTTCTGCTGGCTGGTCTGCCCCAGTGTCTGCTGGCTGGTCTGCCCCCAGTGTCTGCTGGCTGGTCTGCCCCAGTGTCTGCTGCCTGGTCGACTCCAATGTCTGCTGCCTGGTCTGCCCCAATGTCTGCTGCCTGGTCTGCCCCAGTGTCTGCTCCTGGTCTGCCCCAGTGTCTCCTGGCTGGTCTGCCCCAGTGTCTGCTGGCTGGTCTGCCCCAGTGTCTCCTGGCTGGTCTGATCCAGTGTCTGCTGGCTGGTCTGCCCCAGTGTCTGCTGCCTGGTCTGCCCCAGTGTCTGCTGGCTGGTCTGCCCCAGTGTCTCCTGGCTGGTCTGATCCAGTGTCTGCTGCCTTGTCTGCCCCAGTGTCTGCTGGCTGGTCTGCCCCAGTGTCTCCTGGCTGGTCTGATCCAGTGTCTGCTGCCTTGTCTGCCCCAGTGTCTGCTGCCTTGTCTGCCCCAGTGTCTGCTGCCTGGTCTGCTCCAGTGTCTGCTGGCTGGTCTGCCCCAGTGTCTGCTGGCTGGGCTTCCCCAGTGTCTACTGCCTGGTCTGCCCCCAGTGTCTGCTGGCTGGTCTGCCCAAGTGTCTGCTGGCTGGTCTGCCCCAGTGTCTGCTGCCTGGTCGGTCCAATGTCTGCTGCCTGGTCTGCCCCAATGTCTGCTGCCTGGTCTGCCCCAGTGTCTGCTGCCTGGTCTGCCCCAGTGTCTGCTGGCTGGTCTGCCCCAGTGTCTGCTGGCTGGTCTGCCCCAATGTCTGCTGCCAGGTCTGCCCCCAGTGTCTGCTGGCTGGTCTGCTCCAGTGTCTGCTGGCTGGTCTGCCCCAGTGTCTGCTGGCTGGTCTGCCCCAGTGTCTGCTGCCTGGTCTGCCCCAATGTCTGCTGCCTGGTCTGCCCCAGTGTCTGCTGCCTGGTCTGCCCCAGTGTCTGCTGGCTGGTCTGCCCCAATGTCTGCTGCCAGGTCTGCCCCCAGTGTCTGCTGGCTGGTCTGCTCCAGTGTCTGCTGGCTGGTCTGCCCCAGTGTCTGCTGGCTGGTCTGCCCCAGTGTCTGCTGGCTGGTCTGCTCCAGTGTCTGCTGGCTGGTCTGCCCCAGTGTCTGCTGGCTGGTCTGCCCCAATGTCTGCTGGCTGGTCTGCCCCAGTGTCTGCTGGCTGGTCTGCCCCAATGTCTGCTGCCAGGTCTGCCCCCAGTGTCTGCTGACTGGTCTGGTCCAGTGTCTGCTGCCAGGTCTGCCCCAGTGTCTGCTGGCTGGTCTGCTTCAATGTTTGCTGCCTGGCCTGTCCAAGTGTCTGCTGGCTGGTTGCCCCAGTGTATGCTACCTGGTCTGCCCCAGTGTCTGCTGGCTGGTCTGCCCCAGTGTCTGCTGACTGGTTGCCCCAGTGTATGCTACCTGGTCTGCCCCAGTGTCTGCTGACTGGTTGCCCCAGTGTATGCTACCTGGTCTGCCCCAGTGCCTGCTGGCTGGTCTGCCCCAGTGCCTGCTGGCTGGTCTGCCCCAGTGTCTGCTGACTGATCTGCCCCAGTGTCTGCTTGCAAGTCTGCCTCAGTGTCTGCTGCCTGGTCTGCCCCCAGTGTCTGCTACCTGGTCTGCCCCAGTGTCTGCTGGCTGGTCTGCCCCCAGTGTCTGCTGACTGATCTGCCCCAGTGTCTGCTTGCTTGTCTGCCCCAGTGTCTGCTGGCTGGTCTGGCACAGTTTCTGCTGCCTGGTCTGCCCCAGTGTCGCTGCCAGGTCTGCCCGAGTGTCTGCTCCTGGTCTGCCCCAGTGTCTGCTGGCTGGTCTGCCCCAGTGTCTGCTGCCTGGTCTGCCCCAGTGTCTGCTGCCTGGTCTGCCCCAGTGTCTGCTGGCTGGTCTGCTTCAATGTTTGCTGCCTGGCCTGTCCAAGTGTCTGCTGGCTGGTCTGCCCCAGTAACTGCAGGCTGGTCTGATCCACTGTCTGCTGGCTGGTCTGCCCTCAGTGTCTGCTGCCGGGTCTGCCTCTAGTGTCTGCTGGCTCGTCAGCCACACTCAGGCTGAGCGGCGCCACACTCAGCCTGGGCGACGCCACACTCAGACTGGGCAACACCACACTCAGACTGGGCAACGCCACACTCAGACTGGGCGACGCCACACTCAGACTGGGCAACGCCACACTCAGACTGGGCAACGCCACACTCAGACTGGGCGACGCCACACTCAGCCTGGGCAACGCCACACTCAGACTGGGCGACGCCACACTCAGACTGGGCGGCGTCATACTCAGACTGGGCGACGCCACCCTCAGACTGTTCGGCGTCACACTCAGACTGGGCGGCGTCACACTCAGGCTGGGTTGCGCCACACTCAGGCTGGGCGGCGCAACTCTCAGGCTGGGCGGCGCCACCCTCAGACTGAGCGGCGTCGCACACAGACTGAGCGGCGCCACACTCAGGCTGGGCAACGCCACACTCAGGCTTGGCGGCGCCACACTCAGGCTGGGCGACGCCACCCTCAGACTGAGCGGCGTTGCACTCAGACTGGGCGGCGCCACACTCAGGCTGGGTGACGCCATAATCAGACTGGGCAACGCCACACTCAGGCTGGGCAACGCCACACTCAGACTGGGCGGCGTCACACTCAGACTGGGCGGCGCCGCACTCAGGCTGGGCAACGCCACACTCAGGCTGGGCGGCGCCACCCTCAGACTGAGCGGCGTCGCACTCAGGCTGGGCGGCGCCACGCTCAGGCTGGTCAGCGTCACACTCAGGCTGGGCGACGCCACACTCAGGCTGGGTGACGCCACAATTAGGCTGGGCGGCGCCACACTCAGGCTGGTCAGCGTCACACTCAGGCTGGGCAACACCACACTCAGGCTGGGCGGCGCCAAACTCAGGCTGGGCGCCGTCACACTCTGGCTGGGCGCCGTCACACTCTGGCTGGGCGGCGTCACACTTAAGCTGGGCGACGCCACCCTCAGGCTGAGCGGGGCCACACTCAGGCTGGGCGACGCCACACTCAGGCTGGGCGGCGCCACACTCAGGCTGGGCTACGCCACACTCAGGCTGGGCGGCGCCGCACTTAGGATGGGCGACGCCACACTCAGGCTGGGCGGCGCCACACTCAGGCTGGGCTACGCCACACTCAGGCTGGGCGGCGCCGCACTTAGGATGGGCGGCGCCACACTTAGGATGGGCGGCGCCACACTTAGGATGGGCGGCGCCACACTCAGGCTTGGCGGCGCCACACTCAGGCGGGGCGGCGCCACACACAGGCTGGACGGCGCCACACTCAGACAGGGCGGCGCAACATTCAGGCTGGGCGCCGTCACACTCAGGCTGGGCGGCGCCACACTCAGGCTGGGCGGTGTCACACTCAGGTTGGGCGGCGCCGCACTCAGGCTGGGCGCCGTCACACTCAGGCTGGGCGGCGCAACACTCAGGCTGGGCGCCGTCACACTCAGGCTGGGCGGCGCCACACTCAGGCTGGGCGGTGTCACACTCAGGTTGGGCGGCGCCGCACTCAGGCTGGGCGCCGTCAACCTCAGGCTGGGCGGCACCACACTCAGACTGGGCGGCGTTACACTCAGTCAGGGCGACGTCGCACTCAGGCTGGGCGACGCCACACTCAGGCTGGGCGACGCCACACTCATGATGGGCGGCGTCACACTCAGACTGGGCGGCGCCACACTCAGGCTGGGCGAAGCAACACTCAGGCTGGGCGACGCCACACTCAGGCTGGGCGACGCCACACTCAGGCTGGGCGGCGCCACACTCAGGCTGGGTGGCGCCACACTCTGGCTGGGCGGCGCCACACTCAGACTGGGCGGCGCCACACTCAGGCTGGGCGACGCCACACTCAGGCTGGGCGACGCCACACTCAGGCTGGGCGACGCCACACTCAGGCTGGGCGACGCCACACTCAGGCTGGGCGGCGCCACACTCAGGCTGGGCGACGCCACACTCAGGCTGGGCGGCGCCACACTCAGGCTGGGCGACGCCACACTCAGGCTGGGCGGCGCCACACTCAGGCTGGGCGACGCCACACTCAGGCTGGGCGGCGCCACACTCAGGCTGGGCGGCGCCACACTCAGGCTGTGCGGCGCCACACTCAGGCTGAGCGGCGGCAGTTGGGCTCTTGCTTCACGCACGGCAGAAGAAAGACGCCGAACTGAAGTTGTTATTATCACGTCTTATAAACTAAATATTACTAAGAAATTAACTAATACTTTTATAACTAAGCGAATTAATGGTATTAATTCGATATATACATATAGAGCCTACCTCTCTCAATGAAGAAATTATTTATAAGTGTTCTCTCTCTCTGAAGTGAGGGGTGAGGATGGCTTCTGGGCGCCACACTACTCACGCTGCTGGTGGCTTACCAAACAAACAAACTGATAGAGTTGTTACAAAAACAAACCCTTCATATACCGCCAAAGAGATGACGTGTCTCCGTTGAGCAGCTGTTAAGTTCTGCGCCCTCACATCTATGATAGTTAAACCCCAACTGTTTAATGTTTACAGCTAGGCCAAGATTAATGTTTTTAAACAGTGTGAGGAGTAGTGAGAGCTGGTATGCTGCATGATAGTGTGAGGGGTAGTGATAGCTGGTATGCTGCATGATAGTGTGATAGGTAGTGATAGCTGGTATGCTGCATGATAGTGTGATAGGTAGTGAGAGCTGGTATGCTGCATGATAGTGTGAGGGGGTAGTGATAGCTGGTATGCTGCATGATAGTGTGAGGGGTAGTGATAGCTGGTATGCTCCATGATAGTGTGATAGGTAGTGAGAGCTGGTATGCTGCATGATAGTGTGATGGGAAGTGAGAGCTGGTATGCTGCACAATAGTGTGAGGGGTAGTGAGAGCTGGTATGCTGCATGATAATGTGATGGGTAGTGAGTGCTGGTATGCTGCACGATAGTGTGAGGGGGTAGTGATAGCTGGTATGCTGCATGGTAGTGTGAGGGTGTAGTGTGAGCTGGTATGCTGCACGATAGTGTGAGGAGTAGGAAGAGCTGGTATGCTGCACAATAGTGTGAGGGGAAGTGAGAGCTGGTATGCTGCACGATAGTGTGAGGGGTAGTGAGAGCTGGTATGCTGCACGATAGTGTGAGGGGGTAGTGAGAGCTGGTATGCTGCACGATAGTGTGAGGGGTAGGAAGAGCTGGTATGCTGCACGATAGTGTGAGGGGTAGGAAGAGCTGGTATGCTGCACAATAGTGTGCAGGGGTAATGAGAGCTGGTATGCTGCACGATAGTGTGAGGGGGTAGTGAGAGCTGGTATGCTGCACGATAGTGTGAGGGGTAGTGAGAGCTGGTATGCTGCACGATAGTGTGAGAGGTAGGAAGAGCTGGTATGCTGCACGACAATGTAAGGGGAAGTAAGAGCTGGTATGCTGCACAATAGTGTGAAGGGGTAATGAGAGCTGGTATGCTGCACGATAGTGTGAGGGGTAGTGAGAGCTGGTATGCTGCACGATTGTGTGAGGGGTAGTGAGAGCTGGTATGCTGCACGATAGTGCGAAGGGGTAATGAGAGCTGGTATGCTGCACGATAGTGTGAGGGGTAGTGAGAGCTGGTATGCTGCACGATAGTGTGAGGGGAAGTAAGAGCTGGTATGCTGCACGATTGTGTGAGGGGTAGTGAGAGCTGGTATGCTGCACGATAGTGTGAGGTGTAGTGAGAGCTGGTATGCTGCACGATAGTGTTAGGGGGTAGTGAGAGCTGGTATGCTGCACGATTGTGTGAGGGGTAGTGAGAGCTGGTATGCTGCACGATAGTGTGAGGTGTAGTGAGAGCTGGTATGCTGCACGATAGTGTTAGGGGGTAGTGAGAGCTGGTATGCTGCACGATAGTGTGAGGGGAAGTAAGAGCTGGTATGCTACACGCTAGTGTGAGAGGTAGTGAGAGCTGGTATTCTGCATGATAGTGTGAAGGGGTAGTGAGAGCTGGTATTCTGCATGATAGTGTGAAGGGGTAGTGAGAGCTGGTATGCTGCACGATAGTGTGAGGGGTAGTGAGAGCTGGTATGCTGCACGATAGTGTGAAGGGGTAGTGAGAGCTGGTATGCTGCATGATAGTGTTTGGGGTAGTGAGAGCTGGTATGCTGCACGGTAATACCAAATCAGAGTAAGATGCATAATCCTACGAGCTTAAATATGAAGTTAATCCTAATAATTGAGGTTATACCTCTGCCCTGAGGAGATGTTGATCTTGCTGCACTATAAGTTGATGCGTGGAGCAGCCAAATTGTGGGACGCATGTTAAGGCCTGAAGCTTCTCCTATCCAGCTAAGGCTAAACAAATAAATAAACTAAACTTAACTTTCAAATTAAATATACATTGAATTTAAAGCACTGAGGTATCTATATTTAATCTATATAAATAAAAATTGAAATGTTCGTTTGTTCAAAATCGCTATTATCCGAAAGTTCTTCACTGATTGCTTTGAAATTTTCACACAATGTTCCATTTGCATCAGAGCAGGTTTTTATATACATATTATATTGATGTCACGTCTGTGACGGTAAAAACATGCTTTTTTTAAACTGTGTCTTTCGTGTGTTTTTCATGGAAGAGAAATCTTCGGAACCTCTTTACCGATTGCTTCGAAATTTTGACAGGACGTTGCATTCTAATAGGCGCGTGTTTCTATATACCTTCTATATACATGCCTTACCTTTTGACCAGTTCCAAGGGGTTGTCATAGCCAGGGGGTGGTAATGGGGGACGAGCTCCCATGACCTATAAAATGCTCCTATACGGCATGCGTCTCCAATAGCCTCTGACAACCAAGTCAAAGTCCTGCACGGGTGGCTTAGTCTTTAAGTCCGGCGGAACTGCTTTTGTAACAATAAACGTTAGGTGTGTTCCTTAACATGTCAAGGTTGACATTGATGGGGAGTGGGTAGTACACGGATGTGAACTTGATAGTTCCGTAGTACGCTCCCGGATGACTGAAAGTTCAGTCTGATGATATAACTTTAATGTTTGTTTGAGCACGGTGTGGCCGGCTCTAGAGGACACATGGACTTGGCTAGTGAAGAGCCAAGAGAGTTTAATAGCTAGTTTTTGATGGTAGAGTAGGGACATGTTATTTAGCTATGTCAGTAAGGATAGGATGTATGTTTCCTGATGTTAGAGGATTGCTGTCAGTTGACAGCTGAGAAATTTATGAAATATGAACATGTTTATTATGATGTTGGACTATTATTTGTCGAATTTTTATTAGTTAGGTTAGCTTTTGTTTGTGGCATGAGTTGAATTGTGGGTTTGGATACTAAACCTCGTGATTTTTTAACAAATTAACAAGGTTTACTAAGTGCTTGTGCGGGGGGGTTGTAACAAACTAGGCTGTTGTAAGAATTATCCAGAGTGGTTTATCGACAAAAGAGAATGGGAAGCTGAGCCGCATGGTGACCTGACCCCCAGGGGGATTCGCGGTGGAAATAACCGACGCTTTGTTCATAGCTGCGTATAATGAATCATCCTATAGTATTCAGTAATTTAGAGAAATTAGCCTTTATTCATTTTGCATTAAAATTGTATTGTATAATAGTACTGGATACAATATCAAGAGTATTCTAATTATTGAGTTTAAGTCACCATCAGTGACGTCACGAATCAGATCTAACTTGTAAGGCGGACTGACCGGCGGTCATAGGTCAGCAGGGTTGACAGATCTACTATTTCTCAAAGTTTTAATAACCATTTTTGTGATCGGGAACAGCTCTGCCGTTAGATGTTTGTAATTTAATTCAGTAAAATAATTCAACCAGTCTGGATCAATTCAGTATAAACAGAGGATAATTGTTATAACTTAACCTTGCTAAAGTAACTGGGTAAGCGATGCGGAACAATACAATGTTCTAGTCTGGGCGAGATCAGACGAGGACAGATCAGTGTGGTCACGGAAGCAGCTGGGAGAGGTCAAACATCTTACCTCTCCCCGAGACCAGCCCAACATCTTAGCTGGAAAACATAGAGGTATAGTTGCTATGGTTATGTATAGAAATAGTCTCATTTGCCACTCAGGTCAAGTAGGGAGTGTTAAAGTGACAGGGAGTGAACATATTTAGATTTTGTTTTAGTTTTCTTTTAAGTTAATATTTTGCATTTCATTATTTCCATGTGCTTTATGTGTAAACTTGTCCTGGTCACGTGGTTCACACGAGGCAGAGTTGGATTGGGCGCCGATTCTAACATCGAATCGGAATTATCATTACCGTGTAATTTATTCCACACTCAAGGTCATCGTATATAGTGGGGATCAAGCCCCTAGGTTGATTAATTAGCGTGATCGATCCAGACCTCGATCATTGCTCTTGTGTTACTGGTCTGGTGGTGGCAGCGTAGAGGCGACTCTAGGGTTTTCTCAAGGCCTAGGTCACGCCATACTGGTTGTAGAATCCTAAGTCGGTCAATCGTCTTAGGACCACGTGGTGTGGAGTCGGCTTTGGTAAAAGTTTTGGAGTCCCTTGGTAGAGAATAAAAAGTAAGAATACGGGTAGAGGGAGTAGAAGGTAGAGAAAGAGAGAGAGAAACCCAAACCCGTGTTACACTTTTACCGACAGGAGAAGGGACGAGCGCGTGCCTCTGACGCCTTAAAACCAGCTGCTCCGGGTAGATGGGACTCGACAGCCTGGGAAGGCAGCCCATCTAGGGAAAGGAAAACCCTGATTTTGAACCTCCGCTGCCTTGCGGCCATACCCCTTTTTGGGAAAGGCTTCAGGAGTCAACCTCGAGGAAAAATCCGAGGTTGGAGCCCCTAAGGCAGTTCGTTGTTGACGTCGACCTCGTTCTGGCAGCTCCTGCGACGTTGCTGGAACCATGTGTATTGGCATTTGCCTTTCTATTGGATAATTTCAGCAACGTTGAGAGGGGGGACCTGCTGCATGGGTAACAGCTTCTCAATATCTACCTACCCAGACTTTGTGCCCTGTTATGGCGCAACTCCATAGTCTTTAGACTGAAGGATGCCTACTATACCTGTGACCGGAGAAAACATGCTTTTTTTGAAAAACAACTCCATCTGTTGGATGAAAGAGCAACACACGCTGTAATCTCCCTAAGTTCTTCACCGATTGCTTTGAAATTCTGATACAACGTTCCATTCGAATATGTGCGTCTTTAATTTACTTACTATATAGATGCCACTTTTGTGACAGGTAAAAAAAAGGCGTTAAAGAAAAACAGCACCATCATAACAGCACATAATAGCAACATGCACGCTATGCTACATATGTCATAAATTCCATTTGAATATTTCTGATTGCATTGATAAATTTTATTTTCATAGATTTCGATTTATTTAACTTTTTATTGAATTATTTTGTGCGACATTGTGTTGGAATTGAGCTGTGTTGTTTACCATACCGTTCATTTCGTATGTATAAGAATAGATGCCACACCTGTTACAGGTAAAACTATGAATTTCTTGAAAACAGCGCCATCTGTTGCATGTAAGAGGAACACACATGCTATCTATCTATATAAATAAAAATGGAAATGTTCGTTTGTTTAAAAGCGCTAATCTCCGAAAGTTCTTCGCCGATTGCTTTTAAATTTTCACACAACGTTCCATTCGCATCCGAGCAGGTTTTTATATACATACTATATAACGTCACGTCAGTGACGGTTAAAAAAACATGCTTTTCTGAAAAAATGTGTTTTTCAGGTGTTTTTCATGCGAGGGATATCTTCAAAACCTCTTTACCGATTGCTTTCAAATTTTAACAACAACGTTGCATTCGAATAGGCGCATCTTTTTATATATCTACTATATACATACCTCTCCTGTGATAGAAAAAAACTTTTTTTTTTAAACAGCGCCATTTCTTGGACGTAAGAACAACAAATGCTGTAATCTCCGAAAGTTTTTCACCGATTGCTTTGAAATTTTGACACAACGTTGCATTCGAATAGGCGCGTCTTTTAATATACTACTATATAGATGCCACCCCTGTGACAGGTAAAAACATGCGTTTTTGAAAAAAGCACAATCTGTTGCACATAATGGCAACATGCATGCTATACTAAGTATGTCACGAATTCCATTACAATGTTTCCGATTCCATTGATGAATTTTATTTTCATAGATTTCGATTTATTTTATTTTTTAGTGAATTATTTTCTGTGACATTGTGTTCGAATTGAGCTGTGTTGTTTACCATACCGTTCATTTCGTAAGTATAAGTATAGATGCCACTCCTGTGACAGGTAAAACTATGCTTTTCTTGAAAAACAGCGCCATCTGTTGCATGTAAGAGCAACACACATGCTATACTAGATATAAAATTACATTTCGGTGTTTCTGATTGCATTGATAAATGAAATTTTCATATATTTTGATTTATTTTCATTTTGATTTAATTATTTTGTGTGAATTGCATTGGAATTGAGCTGCGATATTTACCAGACTGTTCATTTTGTTAGTATAGTTTATTTTTATATTTTTTCATGTTTTCATTTTATTTTTTAACGGTTTTTCTTATATTTCAGTGAAAGGAACATCAGATCACTTGATATTCCCAAATTTCTGATGGGAACATCAGACCATTTGCGAAGGCATCGGACGAGGGAGTGGGGAATGGTGGGGATGACGAGGGGACGGAAGTAAGAGATGGTGGGTAGGACGAGAGGACAAAGGAGGGTGTAATGGTGGGGAAGGACGAGGGGACGGGGGAGGTTGGGATGGTGGGGACGAGGGGATGGGGGAATGGAGAATGGTGGGGAGGACAAAGGGACAGGGGAGTGGGACATGGTGGGAAGGAAGTTGGGATGGTGGAGTGGGGAATAGTGGAGAGGATGAGGGGACGGTGAAGTAGGGAATGGTTGGGAGGCAGAGGAGATGGGTGACGGGGCAATGGTGGTGAGGACTGGGAGACAGGGAAGGTTGCTGTGGCTAGCTGAGCCACAGCAACGCATGGCCGGGTACTGGTAGTCTATAAATACAAATTTAAATGTTCGTTTGTTCAAAATCGGTAATCACCGAAAGTTCTTCACCGATTGCTTACAAGTATTTACACAACGTTCCATTCGCCTCCGAGCAGAGTTTTATATATATACTATATAGGTGTCACGTCTGTGAAGGGAAAAACATGCATTTTTTGAAAAACTGTGTTTTTCATGTGAGGGGAAATCTTCGAAACCTCTTTATAGATTGCATTGAAATTTTGACACAACGTTGCATTAAATAAGCGCGTGTTATATACCTACTATATACATGCCTAACCTATGACAGGAAAAAACATATTTTTTTAAAACATCGCCACCTTTTGGACGTAAGAGCAACACAAACTGTAATCTCCGAATGTTGTTCACCGATTGCTTTGAAATTTTGACACAACATCCCATTCAAATAAGCGCATGTTTTTATATACCTACTATATAGATGTCACACCTGTGACAGGTAAAAACATGCTTCTTTTTTAAAAACAAAGCCATCTGTTGCATGCAATAGCAACACATGCTATACTAAATATGTTAAGATTCCATTTCAATGTTTCCCATTGCATTAATAAATTGAATTTTCATAGATTTCGATTTATTTTAATTTTGTTTTATATATTTTGTGTGACATTGCGTTGGAATCGAGCTGTGTTGTTTACCATAACGTTCATTTCGTATGTATAAGTATAGATGCCACACCTGTGACAGCCATTTTTTTTTTTAAGAAACAGCTCCATCTGTTGCACATAAAAGCAACACATGCTGTACTAGATATGTTACGTTTCCATTTCAATGTTTCCGATGGCATTGACAAATTGGATTTTCTTGGATTTCGATTTATTTTCATTTTGATTAAATTATTTTGTGTGATATTGCATTGGAAATTGAGCTGTGTTATTTAACATACCGTTCATTTCGTGAGTATAAGTATTGATGCCACACCTGTGACAGGTAAAAGCATGCTTTTTTTGAAAAACAGCTCCATCTGTTGCACGTAATAGTAACACAAACACTACTGTAAATATATTACAATTTTATTTCAATATTTCCGATTTCATTGATAAATTGTCATTTTCATAAATTTCGATTTATTTTCCTTTTGATTTAATTATTTTGTATGGCATTGCTTTTTAATTGAGCTGTTTTTTTTTACCATATTGTTCATTTCGTGAATATTTATTTTGTTATTTTTCATTGTTTTTCATTTCGTTTTTTAACTGTTCTTCTTATTATTCAGTGATGGGAACATCAGATCATTTGATGCTCCTAATTTTCTGATGGGAATATCAGATCATTTGGGAATGCATCAGACGAGGTCATGGGAGAATGGTGGGGAAGACAAGGGGACAGGGGAGTGGGGATTTGTTGGGAGGACGAGGGGACGGGGGAGGGGGAAATGATAGAGATGACGAGAGGACGGGGGAGTGGGAGATGATGGGGAGAATGAGGGGGAAAAGTGGAATGGGGAATGGTGGTAATGACGAGGGGACAGTGGAGTGGGGGATGGTGGGTAGGACAAGGGGATGGGGGAGGGGGGAATGGTGGGGAGGACGATGAGACGGGGGAGTGAGGAATGGTTGGGAAGACAAGGGGACGGATTAGAGGGGGATTGTTGGGAGGACGAGGGGATGGGGTAGGGGGGAAATGGTGGGGTAGGACTGGGGGACAGGAGAAGGTTACTGTGACTCACCAACGCACATGCTTTGCTGAGTCACAGCAATGCGTGGCCGGGTACAGCTAGTTATTAAATGAATTGAAATCCCTCTCCCCCCATCCACTGTGGAAGTGGGTGGAAGCAAATACTGTTGACGATATAGTGCACTTGTTCTTCAGTAGAGACCAAATTAATTTACTCACATAACCCCAAACATGGGGGTGACTTCAACTACATTATGTTAATCACATAACCCCACATATTGGGGTGACGTCAACCACATTATGACACCCACATACTCATACAAATGGGGACGACCTCGACCACACTATGACACCCCACATAACCTCACATATGGGGGTGACCTCAACCACATTATAACACCCACAGTCAATCAATCGATTGTGCAAGTAAAGGGAAGCGCAGGAAGTCAGGACAGACGGAAGAATAGTCTGGAGAGGAAGCTTCGTAATCGTAGGGAGTAGAGCCGGGGCTTAACCACGCAGCAGTCAGAATATTCTTGGGTATTTGACATATAATTGATGCGCCGTCCAAAGCACTTGGGGGGGCGAAGTGGTCCGACCGGCAGCCAGAAGTTCTTACCTTACATTTGTTTTTGTACGGGAGGGGGGGAGGTGCTGTCTCAGAGGGCGGCTGTTCCAATTATTGAGCTGGTGGGTTAGTGAAGGCCCCTCGGTCCTCCGTTTTGTCTTTGTCTGAGTGTTGCTACGAGTTGACATGGTCGTGCTGTCATTGGAGGTCTTTGAGGTGGCTCCATGAGGAAATCTTGTACGGAGCAGGTGGAGTTAGTAGTGAAGTTGAGGACTACGACCGTGCGCACCATCTGCCCAGGTGACACTCACGAGTGTCACCTGGACAGATGGCGCGCATGTGTCTAGTCCTCAAGGGTTTGGGGGGATTTTCCCGGAAGTTTGGCGCGTGTCGGAGGTAAGTGGTGCGCGCGGTTCTAGTCCTCGGGGTTTTGGGGTGCTTTTTCCATGTGTTTGGGTATGTGGTCAGGAAAGAGGGGATAGCATGTTGTTGGGGGGTGTAGGAGAGTATGTGGTAGCGTAAGAAATACAAGGATAAGAGTGGAATATGAGAAAGGAGTAAATGAATATGTATGTGTGTTTAGCGTACACTTAATCCTGTGTGACGATAATAGTTTTGATGATCGTAAGTAAGGTGAGAGGAGTCCCAACATAGTCTGTTATGTTGTTTGGGGTGGAGGGGATGGGTGAGGGAGGGAGGGAGGGATGGAAGAATGAGGGGAGCTTCCCCTCGTCGTGAGACTGCTCGGGGTCATTTGCGGTTTTGACAACCCATTAGCTCCCCCCTACAGGAAGCCGTAAGTGTGAGAGGATGAGAGAGTAGAGTCCAGCAGGAGGGATGTGGTCCATTTGGCTTAATCGTTTTTTCAAGTCTAATTTCTTCGAGTTATGCATCTGTGTCTGGAGATGGGTCATACATGGTATGAAGTGAGGAGGAGGAGGAGGAGAAGGAGGAATAGAAAGAGAGCAGTCACTCTTAAGTTGTGAATGAGATGAGGTAAACAGTTGGTGTCGAAGGAGTGTATAGGTGATAGAGTTGGACGGCTGTGAACCATTACCCTTAAGCGTTTTTCAATGTCTGCAGAGGGGTGTGCGTACTGGTCACTGGTTAGAGGGGTAACTGAAGAGACTTTTCCAAGTAGTTTGGTTATATCTTCCCCTCCCGGAGGGTAGGCAATGACTGCCATTACTTCCTCAGACACGGCGGAAGTGGTTGGGCATCCATTACCCAGTGCATTACCCAGTGGAAGGGGGGATGTAGCTACGGTCCGCGACTCCGTCTCTCTCTCTCTCTCTCTCTGTCTCTCTGTCTCTCTCTCTCTCTCTCTCTCACTCTCTCTCTCTCTAAAGTCCACCACACGGCACATCACTTAGTAAACTCAGTCAAAGTCAGTAGGTTAGCGTTTACTAAAAGAGGGAAACATTTCACATCGTCACGGAGACGCGATCTCTACCTACAATTGTTCTTCTTAACTGTGATCATTGAAATATATGCATGTTTACTCAATCTCCATCACCTCTTCTTCCTACAGCCATTACTGTTGTGCAGAGCTTGTATCACACAACTGGCGTTATCATAGCAAGACAATGTCACAGAATGTTCAAGACTCCTGAATGAAAGAACCGGCAGCCCATCTCGTTAAGGTCTAACCTTCGCAGCGGTTTGAGACGTTGTGAGATTGACAAGGTAATGGGACGGCCTTACCCTCTCCCCATCCACCCCCACCAAACCCCTACCCCTATCACCCCCCTCCATGCCCAAACCATCAAGTCTCACTGCACCCTTCCCAGACCAGATGTTCTGTGCAAAGCCTTAGTATCATCATTCTTTGCTCAAATAGCATTTTTTTTAAGAATATCCAGTCATAAGCTGGTCTTCAATCTTATTATTATAACATATCATAATTTGTTGTAAACACAACTGCGTGGGATATACATAGCAGTCAGTGGTTTCTCTCTCTCTCTCTCTCTCTCTCTCTCTCTCTCTCTCTCTCTCTCTCTCTCTCTCTCTCTCTCTCTCTCTCTCTCTCTCTCTCTCTCTCTCTCTCTCTCTCCAGATCATTTAATAGTTGGGGAAAGTAACATCATTTCCTTTCTCCTGCTGCCGCTGTTCACGTATCTTTCTCCATTTCACTCAGACTGACAGCGCACCAGAGGATGGAGGACTAATGTCAATTTTCGAGCCCCCATCACTCTCACCCTTATAACCTTGTAAGGTAACACGACCAATATGCTAACTTCGTTCTTTGCCCAATATCATTTTAAGAGTAACGAGCAACTTTCTGTCCGATGTCTGAATAATGAAATGTAAACCATGTTTAACCATTACATCCAAACACAATAAAAGATTAACACAACCTTGTTTAGTTCTTGTATCACATAACGCAACGTAACGTTTATTCAACAACTGGTAGACATAACATAATGTAGCTTCATATTCACTGTAGTAAAACAAACAAACATACACATCACGGTCAGTCCTCGCTATAGCTCAAACGCGTCCTTCATTCTCACTCCCTTAGGCGAGCAATGTTCCACACATACAAATTCCAAGCAAAGTAAACATATATAAGACAATGTGGAAAAACACAGTCTTGATACTATTATTAAATTGAGTTGTTCATTATCCCCGAGTTAAAGGCTGTCTCTTAAGACCTACATCATCCAATGTAAACACCAATCGATGAGAATAAGACCGGGTGAGTCGATAGTGAAATAGCTCTGGGCTATGTCTATTTTCAGTTCTTGTAACACAGTCAATGTAGCGTAATGGGAAAACATACTTTCTACTGCCTACATAAATAGCATTTGAAAATGTATGCAAGTCTAGACAAACTTCTATAGCCCTTACATTCTAAACACAAATAAAATATTAGCACACGCTTGCATCGCATTATATCATCATTAAGTAACGTAGAGATCAACTTTCTGGCTGTTGTCCGAATATCATTATTGAAATGTGAACCCCATTTAGCCAAACACAATATCTCCATTACATGTCATAGCATATGAATATTACGGTATACCAGTTTTAACCCTCTATAAAACAATGTAACGTAACGTAACGTAACGCAAATCAACTTTTTGCAGTCCAAAATGTCATTTTTAAATGAAAGTATGACTTAGTCCATCTCTTACCATATAAATATTGACGTCTACCAGTTTTAGCCCTCTGTAACACAATGTAACGTAACGTAACGTAACGCAAATCAACTTTTTGCAGTCCCAAATGACATTTTGAAACGAAAAGTGAGGGTTAGTCCATCTCCATTACATCTCTTGCCATATAAATAATTGGTGTCTACCAGTTTTAGACCCTGTAACACATTGTAACGTAACGAGGAAATCATCATCATCATCATCATATTTCTACAGACCAAATATCGTTTTTAAATGAAAGTATGACTTAGTCCATCTTCATTACATCTCTTACCATATAAATATTAGCGTCGATCAGTTTTAGCCGTCTGTAACACAATGTAACGTAACGTAGCGTAAGGCAAATTAACTTTTTGCAGTCCAAAATGTCATTTTTAAATGAAAGTATGACTTAGTCCATCTCCATTACATCTCTTTACCATATAAATATTAGCCTCTACCCGTTTTAGCCCTCTGTAACACAATGTAACGTAACATAACGTAACGCAAATCAACTTTGCAGTCCAAAATGTCATTTTTAAATGAAAGTATGACTTAGCCCATCTCCATTACATCTCTTACCATATAAATATTGACCTCTACCCGTTTTAGCCCTCTGTAACACAATGCAACGTAACGTAACGTAACGCAAATCAACTTTTTGCAGTCCAAAATGTCATTTTTTAATGAAAGTATGACTTAGTCAATCTCCATTACATCTCTTTACCATATAAATATTAGCCTCTACCCGTTTTAGCCCTCTGTAACACAATGTAACGTAACGTGGAAAATCAACTTTGTCGGATGACCAAATAACATTATTGAAAATGACATCCGTGTTTAGCCATTATATCCAAACACAAGAAAAATAATACCGCTTTTCTTGAGAAACTTATATGTGGAGATCATATCTCCAGAGTCCACACAATAAGCCACACATCACACATCTTCTGTTTTCAAATCGCAGCTCGCATCTAATTTAATGTTATTTTTTTTTTTTTTTTTTGCAGAAACTATGTTTTGAGAATATGCTCAATGTCGGCAATTACTATTCGTATCATCAAACTCCTTTCAGTCAACAAAAACAAGCAGAGGTGTCGCATAAACCACTAAAGATTTGATGTATGCAAGGTACATCATTTTTGACAATTCTGTCACCGACTCACCTTAGCGAGATGACTGCGCGCAACAGTACCTGAGCACTCTTAATAATTTTATTCAAGCACTGTTAACATAGCATAATGTAAGATTTTTTTTCACATTTCATATCGCGTGTGTAGATTAGAGAGAGAAGGCAAACATAGCTTGCAGCTAGTCAAAACTTATCATAACAGATACGATTTCACAGAGTTTTCAACCTTTGCCAGTTTTTCAATGTTTTCTCTTCACTCGTGCTAAGTGAGTCAGACAAAATGTGACATTTCATTTCATTATTACCCAGGCAATATGCTATTAGCTAGATAGTCAAAACATATAACAAGCATTATTTCACAGGAATTTTTTTCTAGCAAATATGATTCCTTTAAGCAGTTCAACACATCAAACACCAGCAGTCCGCAAATTCCCTTTAGTCAATAATCATCCTTTACAGTATTTCTTGACTAAAATAGCACTCCAAAATATAAGTGGTCATTTTTATTCTCACTGTCGCACTATAGTCAATAATTTGTTTCGCAGAGTGACAAGTTATGCATAGTGACGAGATTCACGGTGTGCATAGTTTAAGAGAGTTCACACTGTATTAATTACGGTCATGGATATCTTATGTTATGTTTATGAAGATCATCACTTCTTATTTTTATCATTTTTCTTGCCCCCCAGCTTTGCAGTCTTCTCATATTCTTTTTCAAATAAAGTTTGCTTACTGTTTTCCAGTAGATCGGCTTCACATTACATATATTAATCAATTTTCAAATTCAGTTCAGTTTCTTTTCAATATCACAGCTTTGTTGTCCCCCTGCCAGTATCTAGTTCAAGACCTCTTATTATCATTGTCATTAATACTGCTATCATCAACCATGTATTGGATGTCTCAGACATTCAGTTAACAACAACTTAGTAAGTGTTTAATGAACGCGAGAATCACTTCATGTGCGCTCATTTTAGTTTAGTTTAAAGTTTTCCATCTTCAATTAATACTACTATCACCAACTATATATTGGATAGCTCAGACATTCAGTTAACATCTCAGTAAGTGAAAATCACTTCATGTGAGCTCATTTTTAGTTTAGGATAAGGTTTTTTTATCGTGAAATACTATTATCATTAACCAGGTATTGGGTAGCTCTACCATTCAGTTTACATCTCAGTAACTGTTTACTGAACATTCTTATCCCTCCATGCGACCTCATTTTTTAGTTTAAAGTTTCTCCATCGTAAAAAATAAAATATTACTATCACCAGCCATGTATTGGGTGGGTCAACCATTCAGTTTACAACTCAGTAACAGTTTACTGAACATAGATATCCCTCCATGTGACCTCATTTTTTTAGTTTAAAGTTTCTCCATCGTAAAAAATTAAATATTACTATCACCAGCCATGTATTGGATGGCTCAACCATTCAGTTTACATCTCAGTAACTGTTTACTGAACATTGTTATCCCTCCATGCGACCTCATTTTTTAGTTTAAAGTTTCTCCATCGTAAATAAAAAATAAAATATTACTATTACAAACCTCATATTGACCGGCTACAGCATTCAGTTTACAACTCATTAAGTGTTTACTGAATGTAAAATCGCTACATGTGTGGTCATTAAGTGTAAAGTTTCTCAATCTTAAAATATTGCTATCATCATCAACCATGCATTGACCGGCTCCAGCATTCAGTTTACAACTCAGTAAGTGTTTACTGAATGCAAAATCGCTACATGTGTAGTCATTTAGTGTAAAGTTTCTCAATCTTAAAATATTGCTATCATCATCAACCATGCATTGGTCGGCTCCAGCATTCAGTTTACAATTCAGTAAGTATTTACTGAATGCAAAATCGCTACATGTGTGGTCATTTAGTGTAAAGTTTCTAAATCTTAAAATATTACTATCATCATCAACTATGCATTCGCTTGCTTAGTCTATCAGTTTACAACTCAGTGAGTGTTAACTGAACGTGGAAATTATCACGTGTGAGCTTTTAGTTTAGTTTTAAGTTTCACATTCAATTAAATACTATCATCAACCCCGTATTGGGCTGTCGGGCATTCAGTTATCCACTCGGCGAGTGTTTACTGAACGTCGAAATCATTTCCTGTGTGGCCATTTTTTACTTGAACCCGTCTCCACTCCAAACCAGTCAGGACCTGCGGTCCTGACTGGTTTGGAGTGGAGACGGGTTCAAGTAAAAAATGGCCACACAGGAAATGATTTCGACGTTCAGTAAACACTCGCCGAGTGGATAACTGAATGCCCGACAGCCCAATACGGGGTTGATGATAGTATTTAATTGAATGTGAAACTTAAAACTAAACTAAAAGTGCGGTCCTGACTCGGACCGCAGGTCCGGTTTTGAATTCAGTAAACACTTACTGAGTTGTAAACTGAATGCTGGAGCCGGTCAATGCATGGTTGATGATGATAGCAATATTTTAAGATTGAGAAACTTTACACTTAATGACCACACATGTAGCGATTTTACATTCAGTAAACACTTAATGAGTTGTAAACTGAATGCTGTAGCCGGTCAATATGAGGTTTGTGATAGTAATATTTTATTTTTTATTTACGATGGAGAAACTTTAAACTAAAAAATGAGGTCGCATGGAGGGATAACAATGTTCAGTAAACAGTTACTGAGATGTAAACTGAATGGTTGAGCCATCCAATACATGGCTGGTGATAGTAATATTTAATTTTTTACGATGGAGAAACTTTAAACTAAAAAAATGAGGTCACATGGAGGGATATCTATGTTCAGTAAACTGTTACTGAGTTGTAAACTGAATGGTTGACCCACCCAATACATGGCTGGTGATAGTAATATTTTATTTTTTACGATGGAGAAACTTTAAACTAAAAAATGAGGTCGCATGGAGGGATAAGAATGTTCAGTAAACAGTTACTGAGATGTAAACTGAATGGTAGAGCTACCCAATACCTGGTTAATGATAATAGTATTTCACGATAAAAAAACCTTATCCTAAACTAAAAATGAGCTCACATGAAGTGATTTTCACTTACTGAGATGTTAACTGAATATCTGAGCTATCCAATACATAGTTGGTGATAGTAGTATTAATTGAAGATGGAAAACTTTAAACTAAACTAAAATGAGCGCACATGAAGTGATTCTCGCGTTCATTAAACACTTACTAAGTTGTTGTTAACTGAATGTCTGAGACATCCAATACATGGTTGATGATAGCAATATTAATGACAATGATAATAAGAGGTCTTGAACTAGATACTGGCAGGGGGACAACAAAGCTGTGATATTGAAAAGAAACTGAACTGAATTTGAAAATTGATTAATATATGTAATGTGAAGCCGATCTACTGGAAAACAGTAAGCAAACTTTATTTGAAAAAGAATATGAGAAGACTGTAAAGCTGGGGGGCAAGAAAAATGATAAAAATAAGAAGTGATGATCTTCATAAACATAACATAAGATATCCATGACCGTAATTAATACAGTGTGAACTCTCTTAAACTATGCTCACCGTGAAATCTCGTCACTATGCATAACTTGTCACTCTGCGAAACAAATTATTGACTATAGTGCGACAGTGAGAATAAAAATGACCACTTATGTTTTGGCGTGCTATTTTAGTCAAGAAATACTGTAAAGGATGATTATTGACTAAAGGGAATTTGCGGACTGCTTTGTGTTTGATGTGTTGAACTGCTTAAAGGAATCATATTTGCTAGAAAAAATTCCTGTGAAATAATGCTTGTTATATGTTTTGACTATCTAGCTAATAGCATATTGCCTGGGTAATAATGAAATGAAATGTCACATTTTGTCTGACTCACTTAGCACGAGTGAAGAGAAAACATTGAAAAACTGGCAAAGGTTGAAAACTCTGTGAAATCGTATCTGTTATGATAAGTTTTGACTAGCTGCAAGCTATGTTTGCCTTCTCTCTCTAATCTACACACGCGATATGAAATGTGAAAAAAAATCTTACATTATGCTATGTTAACAGTGCTTGAATAAAATTATTAAGAGTGCTCAGGTACTGTTGCGCGCAGTCATCTCGCTAAGGTGAGTCGGCGACAGAATTGTCAAAAATGATGTACCTTGCATACATCAAATCTTTAGTGGTTTATGCGACACCTCTGCTTGTTTTTGTTGACTGAAAGGAGTTTGATGATACGAATAGTAATTGCCGACATTGAGCATATTCTCAAAACATAGTTTCTGCAAAAAAAAAAAAAAAAAATAACATTAAATTAGATGCGAGCTGCGATTTGAAAACAGAAGATGTGTGATGTGTGGCTTATTGTGTGGACTCTGGAGATATGATCTCCACATATAAGTTTCTCAAGAAAAGCGGTAATATTTTTCTTGTGTTTGGATGTAATGGCTAAACACGGATGTCATTTTCAATAATGTTATTTGGTCATCCGACAAAGTTGATTTTGTACGTTACGTTACATTGTGTTACAGAGGGCTAAAACGGGTAGAGGCTAATATTTATATGGTAAAGAGATGTAATGGAGATGGCCTAGTCATACTTTCATTTAAAAATGACATTTTGGACTGCAAAAAGTTGATTTGCTTTACGTTACGTTACGTTGCATTGTGTTACAGAGGGCTAAAACGGGTAGAGGTCAATATTTATATGGTAAGAGATGTAATGGAGATTGGCTAAGTCATACTTTCATTTAAAAATGACATTTTGGACTGCAAAGTTGATTTGCGTTACGTTACGTTACATTGTGTTACAGAGGGCTAAAACGGGTAGAGGCCAATATTTATATGGTAAAAGATGTAATGGTGTTGTTCTAAGTCGAACTTTCCTTTTAAAAAAAAATGTCATTTTGGACTGTAAAAGTTGATTTGCGTTACGTTACGTTACGTTACATTGTGTAACAGAGGGCTAAAACGGGTAGAGGCTAATATTTATATGGTAAAGAGATGTAATGGAGATGGACTAAGTCATACTTTCATTTAAAAATGACATTTTGGACTGCAAAAAGTTGATTTGCCTTATGTTACATTACGTTACATTGTGTTACAGAGGGCTAAAACTGATAGACGCTAATATTTATATGGTAAGAGATGTAATGAAGATGGACTAAGTCATACTTTCATTTAAAAACGATATTTGGTCTGTAGAAATATGATGATGATGATGATGATTTCCTCGTTACGTTACAATGTGTTTCAGGGTCTAAAACTGGTAGACACCAATTATTTATATGGCAAGAGATGTTATGGGGATGGACTAACCCTCACTTTTCGTTTCAAAATGTCATTTGGGACTGCAAAAAGTTGATTTGCGTTACGTTACGTTACGTTACATTGTGTTACAGAGGGCTAAAACTGGTAGACGTCAATATTTATATGGTAAGAGATGGACTAAGTCATACTTTCAATTAAAAATGACATTTTGGACTGCAAAAAGTTGATTTGCGTTACGTTACGTTACGTTACATTGTGTTATAGAGGGTTAAAACTGGTATACCGTAATATTCATATGCTATGAGATGTAATGGAGCTATTGTGTTTGGCTAAATGGGGTTCACCTTTCAATAATGATATTCGGACAACCGCCAGAAAGTTGATCTCCACGTTACTTAATGATGATATAATGCGATGCAAGCGTGTGCTAATATTTTATTTGTGTTTAGAATGTAAGGGCTATAGGAGATTGTCTAGACTTGCATACATTTTCAAATGCTATTTATGTAGGCAGTAGAAAGTATGTTTTCCCATTACGCTACATTGACTGTGTTACAAGAACTGAAAATAGACATAGTCCAGAGCTATTTCACTATCGACTCACCCGGTCTTATTCTCATCGATTGGTGTTTACATTGGATGATGTAGGTCTTAAGAGACAGCCTTTAACTCGGGGATAATGAACAACTCAATTTAATAATAGTATCAAGACTGTGTTTTTCCACATTGTCTTATATATGTTTACTTTGCTTGGAATTTGTATGTGTGGAACATTGATCACCAAATGGAGTGAGAATGAGGGACGCGTTTGAGCTATAGCGAGGACTGACCGTGATGTGTATGTTTGTTTGTTTTACCACAGTGAATATGAAGCTACATTATGTTATGTCTACCAGTTGTTGAATAAACGTTACGTTACGTTATGTGATACAAGAACTAAACAAGGTTGTGTTAATCTTTTATTGTGTTTGGATGTAATGGTTAAACATGGTTTACATTTCATTATTCAGACATCGGACAGAAAGTTGCTCGTTACTCTTAAAATGATATTGGGCAAAGAACGAAGTTAGCATATTGGTCGTGTTACCTTACAAGGTTATAAGGGTGTGAGTGATGGGGGCTCGAAAATTGACATTAGTCCTCCATCCTCTGGTGCGCTGTCAGTCTGAGTGAAATGGAGAAAGATACGTGAACAGCGGCAGCAGGAGAAAGGAAATGATGTTACTTTCCCCAACTATTAAATGATCTGGAGTGAGAGAGAGAGAGAGAGAGAGAGAAACCACTGACTGCTATGTATATCCCACGCAGTTGTGTTTACAACAAATTATGATTTGTTATAATAATAAGATTGAAGACCAGCTTATGACTGGATATTCTTAAAAAAATGCTATTTGAGCAAAGAATGATGATACTAAGGCTTTGCACAGAACATCTGGTCTTTGAAGGGTGCAGTGATACTTGATGGTTTGGGCATGGAGGGGGGTGGTAGGGGTAGGGGTTTGGTGGGGGTGGATGGTGAGAGGGTAAGGCCGTCCCATTACCTTGTCAATCTCACAACGTCTCAAACCGCCGCGAAGGTTAGACCTTAACGAGATGGGCTGCCGGTTCTTTCATTCAGGAGTCTTGAACATTCTGTGACATTGTCTTGCTATGATAACACCAGTTGTGTGATACAAGCTCTGCACAACAGTAATGGCTGTAGGAAGAAGAGGTGATGGAGATTGAGTAAACATGCATACATTTCAATGATCACAGTTAAGAAGAACAATTCTAGGTAGAGATCGCGTCTCCGTGACGATGTGAAATGTTTCCCTCTTTTAGTAAACGCTAACCTACTGACTTTGACTGAGTTTACTAAGTGATGTGCCGTGTGGTGGACTTTAGAGAGGGCGAGAGAGAGAGAGAGAGAGAGAGACAGAGAGACAGAGAGAGACAGAGAGAGAGAGAGAGAGAGAGAGAGAGAGAGAGAGACAGACAGAGAGACAGAGAGAGAGAGAGAGAGAGACGGAGTCGCGGACCGTAGCTACATCCCCCCTTCCTTAACGAAAACGCACTGGGTAATGGATGCCCAACCACTTCCGCCGTGTCTGAGGAAGTAATGGCAGTCATTGCCTACCCTCCGGGAGGGGAAGATATAACCAAACTACTTGGAAAAGTCTCTTCAGTTTCCCCTCTAACCAGTGACCAGTACGCACACCCCTCTGCAGACATTGAAAAACGCTGAAGGGTAATGGTTCACAGCCGTCCAACTCTATCACCTATACACTCCTTCGACACCAACTGTTTACCTCATCTCATTCACAACTTAAGAGTGACTGCTCTCTTTCTATTCCTCCTTCTCCTCCTCCTCCTCCTCACTTCATACCATGTATGACCCATCTCCAAACACAGATGCATAACTTGAAGAAATTAGACTTGAAAAAACGATTAAGCCAAATGGACCACATCCCTCCTGCTGGACTCTACTCTCTCATCCTCTCACACTTACGGCTTCCTGTAGGGGGGAGCTAATGGGTTGTCAAAACCGCAAATGACCCCGAGCAGTCTCACGACGAGGGGAAGCTCCCCTCACCCTTCCATCCCTCCCTCCCTCCCTCACCCCTCCCCTCCACCCCAAACAACATAACAGACTATGTTGGGACGCCTCTCACCTTACTTACGATCATCAAAACTATTATCGTCACACAGGATTAAGTCTACGCCAAACACACATACATATTCATTTACTCCTTCCTCATATTCCACTCTTATCCTTGTATTTCTTACGCTACCACATACTCTCCTACACCCCCTAACAACATGCCATCCCCTCTTTCCTGACCACATACCCAAACACACGGAAAAAGCACCCCAAAACCCCGAGGACTAGAACCGCGCACACCACTAACCTCTGACACGCACCAAACTTCCGGGAAAATCCCCCCAAACCCTTGAGGACTAGACACATGCGCGCCATCTGTCCAGGTGACACTCGTGAGTGCCACCTGAGCAGATGGTGTGCACGGTCATAGTCTTCAACTTCACTACTGGAGTTCTGCGGCAATGTAGCTCCTACTGAGGGTTCTTCGTCTGAGGAGTCCGAGGCATAGTCTGGAGTAAGTGGATTTGACCTTGGTCTCACAGCCTGAGGTTGAGGATGTCTCTGGATCGATGTGTTGCAGAAGGAGCTAGTTCAGTCGCGTCGGTGGTGGTGTTGGTGGTCGTGGATGGCACTTCAGCGAGCGCATCTGCTAAGATGGTGATGGTGGAAGCGTTGGGGGCTGGAGTGGAAGATCTGTTGTTTGTGCAGCCTGGGTATTGGATGGAGCTGGATTCTGAGTTGAGATCGACTTGTTGGTCGTTCGTGTGGTAGTCCCCTGTATGGTAGGGGGAGGTAGTAAGACTTACGTCAGTGGCGATGATGGGGGTCCCGGCCATTAACTAGGTACAGCACATTCAGTTTCTTGACGAATATGTGATTGTAGGTCCGGCAAGTCTCTCAGCTAGTCATATAATACCAGGAATAAGGCCTGCACGTGATTCAATGGGCAGCGAGGGTGCTGGCTGGCCCTTGGATCCTTAGTCTGAAGGCTGGGTCGCCAGTTGGGAGGAACCACTGTTTGGTAGGACTGGAAAGTCATCTGGTTGGATGGTGGGAGCGAGGTGATATTGTGTGAAGGGCTCTGGTAGCGGTGTTAGAGCATTGGCTTGACCGTTATGTCAATAGGCCGTTCTACCTTCTTGAGGTTATCTTGAGATGATTTCGGGACTTAGTGTCCCCGCGGCCCGGGGACACTAAGCCCCGAGCCGCGGGGACACTAAGAAGAGTTAGTCAGAAGAGAGGGGGACATGATCACCACATACAAGATTAGCATAGGGACCTCGTAGCCTGGTGGATAGCGCGCAGGACTCGTAATTCTGTGGCGCGGGTTCGATTCCCGCACGAGGCAGAAACAAATGGGCAAAGTTTCTTTCACCCTGAATGCCCTTGTTACCTAGCAGTAAATAGGTACCTGGGAGCTAGTCAGCTGTCACGGGCTGCTTCCTGGGGGTGGAGGCCTGGTCGAGGACCGGGCCGCGGGGACACTAAAGCCCCGAAATCATCTCAAGATAGCAAAGGAATTGATAGGGTAGATAAAGACTGTTTATTTAACACATGGGGCACATGCACTAGGGGACACAGGTGGAAATTGAGTGCACAAATGAGCCATATAGACGTTAGAAAGAACTATTTTAATGTCAGAGTAGAAGTTAAGAAATGAAAAGTATTGGGAAGTGATGTGGTGGAGGCAGACTCTATTCACAGTTTCGAGTGTAGATATGATAGAGCAAAATAGACTCGGGAACCTGTACACCACCTGATTAACAGTTGAGAGGCGGGACCAAAGAGTCGAAACTTAACCCCCGCAAGCACAACTAGATGGGAACAACTAAGAGAGTATACTCACATACACACACACACACAACCCTGGAGGAATTTAAGCTCACCAGTGATGAGGTCAAAAGGAATCTATTGGAGCTGAATGTGACAAATGCTGTTGAACCTGACAGAATCTTACCATGGATACTAAAAGAGGGTGCAGAATCACTAAATGTGCCACTTAATGTGCTCTATGGTGTATAACAGGTCACTGGAAACAGGAGACCTACCGGATAGCAGGAAGACAGTTAATGTAGTACCAATATACAAAAAGGGTGACAGGCAAGAAGCACTGAACTACAGACCAGTTTGCCTAACTTGTATACCATGCAAGGTGATGGAGAAGATCGCGAGGAAGAGGCTCGTAGAGCATCTGGAGGGAAATAGCTTTGTAACACCACACAATTATTGGTTCAGGGATGGTAAATCGTGCCTCACAGCCTTAATAGAATTTTATGACCAGGCAACAAAAATTAGGCAGGAAAGAGGAGGGTAGGCAGACTGTATGTTCTTGGACTGTCAGAAAGCCTTAGACTCAGTTCCCCATAAAAGGCTGTTACAAAAGTTGGAGAAACAGGCAGGAGCAAAAGGTAAGGTACTCCAGTTGGTAAGGGAGTATCTAGGCAACAGGAAACAGCGAGTAACTATGAGGGTGGACACATCAGAGAGGCGAGATGTTACCAGCGGTGTCCCACAGGGCTCTGTACTTGGATTCATCCTGTGTCTAATATATATAAACGACCTTCCAGAGGGTATAGACTCATTCCTCTCAATATCTGCTGATGACGAAAATATTATGAGAAGAATCAAAACAGATTTAAGATAAACAGAGACTACAGGACAAACTGGAGGAATGGTCTAGAAACTGGCTACTAAAGTTTAATTCAGGAAATTGTAAAGTAATGAAATTAGGTGAAGGAAACAGGAGGCTGAACACAAGATACCGTTATCTTGAGGTTATCTTGAGTTGATTTCGGGGCTTTTTTTTTTAGTGTCTCCGCGGCCCGGTCCTTGACCAGGCCTCCACCCCCAGGAAGCAGCCCGTGACAGATGACTAACTCCCAGGTACCTATTTACTGCTAGGTACCAGGGGCATAGTGTGAAAGAAACTCTGCCCATCGTTTCTCGCTGGCGCCCAGGATCGAACCCGGGACCACAGGATCACAAGTCCAGTGTGCTGTCCGCTCGTCACACCAGCTCCAACTAACCAGCCGACCGTCAGCGAGGTGTAATCCTGCAAGAGTCAAATAGAGAGAAAGATTAGAGTATTAATTCCACACTGAATCTGTCCCCAGAGGCCCACCTTAAAAGGATATCATCAGCGGCATATGCTAGATAGGCCAAAACAAAAGATAGGTCTTTAGTAACTTGTGAAAGAAATCGTTCTGGACCTTGTATACCACTTATGTCACACCAATCCTGGAGTATGTAGCTCCAGCCTCGAGTCCGTACTTAGTTAAGTACAAGGCAAAGTTAAAGAAGATTCAGACGTATACTATCAGACCAGTCCCAAAATTGAGAGGTATGAGCTACGAGGAAACGCTGCAGGAGGTAAACTTCACGTCCCTGGAAGACAGGAGAGTAAGGGGAGTCATGATAACTACCTACACAATTCTCAGGGGAATTGACAGGGTGGACAAAGACAAACTATTTAACTTGGGTGGAATACGAGCAAGGGGACACAAGTGGAAGCTTAGTACTCAAATGAGCTACACAGTCATTAGAAAGAATTTGTTCAGTGTCAGAGTTTAACGAGTGGAATGCATTAGACAGTGATGTGGTCGAGGTACAGCTAGTGATAAAATAAGTATTAATTCTGTAAAGTTTAACGAGGATAATCCAACCCACCCTTCTGTTTAGATAGTATCTATTTTGACTATCGTCAATAGTCACGAATTTTCACGTACATAGTTTTTAGATAGTATTATACTAACTAGATGGAATTCGAAGATATAATTTGGCATGAGTCTGGAACGTGTAAATTATCCTCAATATAAAACTGGAATCATAAGTCTTTTAATTTTTGATCAACCAGGAACATTGTCATTATGTTAAAATACTAGAAATTGTTTTCTACAGGAGCAAGGTTTCCTACAAATGTTCAAAGTGATTTTCAAAAGTATTGGAATAAATGACAGTATCGTCATGGTATGATTAAGAATGTTTACCAAAAATTTTAACACATTGAATCTCCCACAAATTACTTCCTCCTCACTACCTACCTACCCTATCTCTTCTAATTGCCTTACCGTCTAATTGCCTTCCTTATTTTTCCCTCGCCCTGACCCCCTACCTCGCCTTTCCGATCCTCTTTAAAGCTCTCTACAATTGCCCAAGTCACTTTAACTACCCTACTCCCTACTTCCCTCCCCCCCCCACTTTACCACCAGCGCCATTACCTCTCTCCTCTTCCTCTACCTATCCCTCACTACCTCTCCCCACTATTGTCCTCTCGTCTCTCCTAACCACCTGATACTTTCCCCCCCCCTTAACTATCTCCCGTCATCACTTTACCACCACACTCTTCTCATACTATGACCTCACTCACACTCTCTCCTCACTACCACCCTCTTATTACCTGAACCCCCGTCACTACCCGCCCTTCTACACCCTCCCCGTCTCTCATCTCAAAACATCTCCATATTTGCGATGAATAAATTCTGGAACTCATGCTTAGCCTAAACGTTTTTGCAGGATTTTTGAGGAAATATAACTCACTATATTTCTGAGCAGCTCAACACTACGCAGATTTCCCCCCAGAGGGCGTCTTGAGCAAAACAAATTTGAACGTTCAAGAAAATATTTATTCATGACAGCTTTTGTTTAATTGCTCGGTGAACTAATTACTGCTGCCAGTAGTCTTGTTCTTGCATAACAACATAACAAAGACGCCTTCATACATTAACATCTTGGAGTATATGAGAATAATTTTCATCATGCACCGCTGAGAGTTTACTCTGCTTCACCCCCAGAGGGACGGTGTTTGTGTTGATCTCAGACGTGTTATCCTCCACAGGGACGGTGTTTGTGTAGATCACAGACTTGTTATCCTCCAGAGGGACGGTGTTTGTGTAGATCACAGACTTGTTATCCTCCAGAGGGACGGTGTTTGTGTAGATCACAGACTTGTTATCCTCCAGAGGGATGGTGTTTGTGTAGATCACAGACTTGTTATCCTCCAGAGGGAAGGTGTTTGTGTAGATCACAGACTTGTTATCCTCCAGAGGGACGGTGTTTGTGTTGATCACAGACTTGTTATCCTCCAGAGGGATGGTGTTTGTGTAGATCACAGACTTGTTATCCTCCAGAGGGAAGGTGTTTGTGTAGATCACAGACTTGTTATCCTCCAGAGGGATGGTGTTTGTGTAGATCACAGACTTGTTATCCTCCAGAGGGAAGGTGTTTGTGTAGATCACAGACTTGTTATCCTCCAGAGGGACGGTGTTTGTGTAGATCACAGACTTGCTATCCTCCAGAGGGACGGTGTTTGTGTAGATCACAGACTTGCTATCCTCCAGAGGGACGGTGTTTGTGTAGATCACAGACTTGTTATCCTCCAGAGGGATGGTGTTTGTGTAGATCTCAGACTTGCTATCCTCCAGAGGGACGGTGTTTGTGTAGATCACAGACTTGTTATCCTCCAGAGGGAAGGTGTTTGTGTAGATCACAGACTTGTTATCCTCCAGAGGGACGGTGTTTGTGTTGATCACAGACTTGTTATCCTCCAGAGGGATGGTGTTTGTGTAGATCTCAGACTTGCTATCCTCCAGAGGGACGGTGTTTGTGTAGATCACAGACTTTTTATCCTCCAGAGGGAAGGTGTTTGTGTAGATCACAGACTTGTTATCCTCTAGAGGGACGGTGTTTGTGTTGATCACAGACTTGTTATCCTCCAGAGGGATGGTGTTTGTGTAGATCTCAGACTTGCTATCCTCCAGAGGGACGGTGTTTGTGTAGATCACAGACTTGTTATCCTCCAGAGGGAAGGTGTTTGTGTAGATCACAGACTTGTTATCCTCCAGAGGGACGGTGTTTGTGTAGATCACAGACTTGCTATCCTCCAGAGGGACGGTGTTTGTGTAGATCACAGACTTGCTATCCTCCAGAGGGACGGTGTTTGTGTAGATCACAGACTTGTTATCCTCCAGAGGGACGGTGTTTGTGTAGATCACAGACTTGTTATCCTCCAGAGGGAAGGTGTTTGCGTAGATCACAGACTTGTTATCCTCCAGAGGGACGGTGTTTGTGTAGATCACAGACTTGCTATCCTCAAGAGGGACGGTGTTTGTGTTGATCTCAGACTTGCTATCCTCCAGAGGGACGGTGTTTGTGTAGATCACAGACTTGCTATCCTCCAGAGGGACGGTGTTTGTGTTGATCTCAGACTTGCTATCCTCCAGAGGGACGGTGTTTGTGTAGATCACAGACTTGCTATCCTCCAGAGGGACGGTGTTTGTGTTGATCTCAGACTTGCTATCCTCCAGAGGGACGGTGTTTGTGTAGATCACAGACTTACTATCCTCCAGAGGGACGGTGTTTGTGTTGATCTCAGACTTGCTATCCTCCAGAGGGACGGTGTTTGTGTAGATCACAGACTTGCTATCCTCCACAGGGACGGTGTTTGTGTTGATCTCAGACTTGCTATCCTCCAGAGGGACGGTGTTTGTGTAGATCACAGACTTGCTATCCTCCAGAGGGACGGTGTTTGTGTAGATCACAGACTTACTATCCTCCAGAGGGACGGTGTTTGTGTTGATCTCAGACTTGCTATCCTCCAGAGGGACGGTGTTTGTGTAGATCACAGACTTGCTATCCTGCACAGGGACGTTGTTTGTGTTGATCTCAGACTTGCTATCCTCCAGACGGACGGTGTTTGTGTAGATCACAGACTTGCTATCCTCCAGAGGGACGGTGTTTGTGTAGATAACAGACATGCTATCCTCCTGAGAGACGGTGTTTGTGTAGATCTCAGACTTGCTCACCCACAGAGTTGCCAATAAAATATCTAATCTGACTGGACACACAAAGAAGTGCATCCCATTTCTCTATGTATATTCATTGAGCTTACTTCTGTCAATAACAAACTAAAGTATACCTGTTGTATTGGTCAGTAAGGTGTTTGTGTGTGTGGTAAATACCCTAGTGAGGTGGACCAGTCTTAGACCGAGCACCAGACCACAGGTCTAGTGTTACTCTTGTTATACTGGTGTTGTCAGGTCGTGTGTAGTTGTGGTCGCTGTAATATTCTACAGATACAAAATCATTTGAACTAATAGTAAAAGAGAGGACCAATTAATTTCAGGATATAGAAGCCTCTCAAATGAAGAGAGATCCAGAATGTTCGATATATATATATATATATATATATATATATATATATATATATATATATATATATATATATATATATATATATATATGTATATATATATATATATATATATATATATATATATATAACTTTAGAACACTTTCCCACCAGGAGACTCGAACACTAGCCAGCACAGAAGCCTTCCAGCAACTGGCATAACAGGTACGCCTTAACCCTCTCCACCACCTGCTCAGACCCTTAAAAGAGATGGTAATTTCGGAGTATTTAAATACACCAAAGATCAACACCTCCCAAGAGCACTAGAGCAAGTGAGGGGTCATTTAGACGTTAATTTCATCAAGTCCCTGTTAATATGGGAAGACACAGTGTCTATGCTTAAGGCACAACTCTCCTAAACACGAGAGTGAAGTATACAACTTTAGAACAAGTTGTTGTTCTAAAGTTGTATACTTCACTCTCGTGTTTAGGAGAGTTGTGCCTTATATATATATATATATATATATATATATATATATATATATATATATATATATATATATATATATATATATATATATATATATATATATATATATATATATATATATATATATATATATATATATATATATATATATATATATATATATATATATATATATATATATATATATATATATATATATATATATATATATATATATATATATATATATATATATATATATATATATATATATATATATATATATATATATATATATATATATATATATATATATATATATATATATATATATATATATATATATATATATATATATATATATATATATATATATATATATATATATATATATATATATTGTTACGGTGCCCTCTCCTATTTCTTTCGTTTGCCGGCTTAAAGAGTCATATCAGCTCTCCCTACTGATTCTCTGAGGTTCAGGGAGTCTAATGATATATGTGGCAACCAGACCGGCTGCCAGTTAAGGGAAGGAAGTTATATTATAAGTTGTAAATAAAGGAAAATTGGCGCCCTGTTATAAAATGAAACAGTATCCCCTACGGCAGATATGACCTTTTGGAAGGGACACAAGACGATCGCGGATTGGCCGACGTAGGTCGCGGGCGACAAATCAGGGCCCGCCATGACGTCACCGAGTGCCTCGGGCGGCGCCAACGTCAGAGTTGTTCTGACCTTGGAAGCGACAGGACGCGCCTCGGTCTGCTCTCAAGGATTGGAGGCTCTGCAAGCCTTGTTCAGTGGATTGAGCTGGCCATCGCAGCCCATCATAGTTATTGGAGACCCTGCGCTTCTGGGAAGCAAAAGAGGAACCAAGTTCAGTGAGCAGAGAAGTGCCAAACTTGGAAAATAGTCGGCGACGACGCTGGGCGGCGCCGCTGGCTGGACGTTGAGGTCTGGAAGATGGGCGGGCAGGCCTAGCTGTGACTGGGGTCACATCCACTGAGAATCTTGGAAGGACGACACCGTGCCTAGGACAAGGAGCAACGCCTTGTGGGAGAGGCGAGTGTGGGGAAAAATAGTGATCAGCTCAGCGCCCATCGATGAACCAGGATTGGGGCAGCTGAATCTCAGGGATTGGAACGGCGATGACGCGAAGGCTCCACGACACCTGAGGACCTGTGGAACGTCCTGGATCGTCAAGGATCGACCCAAGGAAGCGTGGGAACCTCACACCATCGAGGGACAGGCGTCGTGAGCCAGGAATGTAAGGTAGATCATTTTTCCCTCCCATTACCCCTTGTATGAGTAGGCTAGTTAGGCCACAATATTTGCTTGTGTATGTGGCAGCAAGACTTTATTACTTTAATAGTAGAATAGGCTGCAAGGCAGCTTGTGTCCAGGACTGTCAGGGAGGACAGTGTGTATGGATGGCAGGACAGTGAAGAAGAGGTGCCGACGTGGTGAAGAGGCCCTCCTGTGAGAGTGTGAGACTCCTGTCTTCCTGCCCAGTTGAAGGAGTGTTGGAGGTCGTGGAAGAAGAGGCTGACGATCTCCAGACCCATTATCTATATTCCATATTCATGTATTACTTGTGATTGTGTGTGTGTGTTCATGTAATTTGCATCAGTAAATCCACACATTTTATTACTGTGTTTGAGTGTGCCTCCATTTATGATATTTCTCTATGAGCATACATTTCTGGCTACAAACAATATATAATACACCCACTGAACTGCATTGCTGGGGTGCAGATATAATAACCCAGCTGGCGACCTTGCTAAGAGGAAGATAGAGAAGACAGGCGGGAAAGGAGTTCCTGCAAACTTTTTTTTGTCTGGCAGGCAAGACTCAGGGAGGTTATGGTTATAGGTAAGCCTGAGTCTTCCTTCACTCCCCCACGGGTCTAGGCCGGAACTGTTAACAGCAGTTTCCCCGTGTTTGACTGAAGGGCTTCCAGGGTGAATCAGTGGCACACCCCTTTGTGGTGGAAGCAAAGACCTGCGGAGGTGGGCATTGTTGGTCCTCTCTTGTGTGACCAAGGAGACTCCGGTGAATCCAGGGAGTCGGAGGGGCTGAGTATTTGGGCCTTTGAGCCCCTAGCAGCCGAGTGTTAGCAGAGCCCCGGACCGCCCACCCCCACGTGACAAGAGAACTGGCGACCTTGCCAGGATTCGAACCCCAGTAGCCAAGAACTGGGAACCTCGCCAGGAAGCGTGGATCAAGCTACAGTGTGGACCAAATTTCTAGACAAGTGTTGCCAGGGTACTAATACAGTGTGGCCAGTGAATTCAGTAGTACTGTTACTCAACCGGCTAATGGACTGAAACGGTGAAATTAGTGCCTACTAACTTGTCTGTGCTGTCGTGTATGCTCAATGATATAGAGATGGAGGAGGACAAAGTAAAGAAATTTATTGACACAAGGGACGAGAGAATTTTGGAAGAGTGTACCAAGGCCCAGCTCCAACAAGTGGCAAACCACTTTGGGATCAGGTTGAGGACGACTAAGGTAGCGGAGCAAAGGATAGAGATCATGGCACAGCTCACAGCTCGAGAGGAAGCGACGGGAGAGGAGCCATCTCAAGAGGAGCCGTCCCGAGGAGAGCCGTCGCAAGGTGAACCGTCCCGACTAGAGCCTCCCCAAGCGCCTACCAGTGTGGAGAGAATTCACAGTGAACATGGGAGCAGTGGAAGGTCCAGCTGTAGTAAGAGGAGCCTGCAACTGGAAATAATGAAGATGCAACTGGAAGCCCAGCTGCGACGAGAGGAGAGAGAAGCGCAAATGCAGCGAGAGGAACGTGCGGCTGAGCTGCAGCGAGAGGAACGTGCGGCTGAGCTGCAGCGAGAGGAACGTGCGGCTGAGCTGCAGCGAGAGGAGCGAGAAGCTCGGCTGCAGCGGGAAGAAGGAGAGAGACAACTGCGACTGGAGGAGATAAGGGCAAAGAAAGAAGTCGAATTGCGTCGCGTTGAACGTGGTCTGCCCTCACTACCTGCACGGCGGGATGACCTCAAGGTAAGGGAACGTGACTTACCTACGTTCGAACCACAAGAAGCTGAGGCGTTCTTCGAACACTTTGAACGGATAGCAACTCTGAAGGAGTGGCCGGAAGATGATTGGGCTGCTCTGGTCCAGGGCAGGTTGACTGGTGAGGCCCGGGAAGCCTATAACATGCTGGACCTAGAGGAGTGTACTAGTTATGACGCGATTAAGAATGCGGTTCTCCACTCATTCCGGCTGACTCCGGAGATGTACCGGAAGCGGTTCAGAGAGTGTACAAGAGCGTCGGGAAAGACTTACGCCGAGACCGCCAGGGATATGGAACGGAAATTCCTACGATGGTTGAAGGCGGAGGAAGCGGAGTCGGTGGATGATATCAAACGACTGATAGTGATGGAGAAGTTCATGTCGGTGCTCCATCCTGAGTTGCGAGTAAGGGTGAGAGAAGCAGGTATTAAGGACCTGAAGGCTGCAGCGGACCGAGCCGACATGCTGGAGGAGGCACTACATATCAGGAGGGAGGGGCCGCCCAGACACTCGCCTTACCCCAGGTCGGGAGGGAACCTTAGGAGTTCAGGAGGAGCGAGGACGAGTGGGGACTCTCCCATGAGTAGTGTGCCCGATGAAGTAACGCGGTTCAAGAGCTCAAGAGACGCGGGGAGGAAGCCCCAAGCTGTGAGCAGTGGACCTAACTCGGGAGCAAGTGCTGCAGTCCTGGATACGACGACAGGGAGTCCAAGGAGGACCCAGGGAACGTCTGCAAGTGGTACCGCCAGAGTGACTAGCGAGTGGCCGCCCAGGGGAGGCAGCCGATGCTACAACTGTGGCGTGAGAGGACATTATGCCCGCGAGTGTGAGGAGCACCAAAGGAATGTAGGATTAATATTGGAAGAGGAGAGAGTGTTTGTTCACACCCCATATTATAGTGGACCCAACGTGAATGGTTGGGAAATGAAGTTGGGTGAACATCCCTTCGTTTTCGAGGCCAACGTGAAGTTTGGAAAGTCAGACCCAGTGGAGGTGGCCGTTCTTCGAGATACGGGTGCTGACATAAGTATGGTGACCAGGAGTATTCTCCCCAAGGAATTTAATGATTCACCTGTAGGAGTGGGGAGGATACGCAGTGTGGGGGAGGAATACAGGTTGCCACTTCACGAAGTACAGCTGATTGCCGACTGCGGAGTCGAGAAAGCTATAGTAGCTGTAGCCCCTAAGTTACCCCTAGAGCATGTACAGATGGTGCTGGGTAATGACCTCGGAGGAGGCAAGATACAACCCGATTGGGCCAGGAGTGCTTATGTTGCAAGCAGCGGTACAACCCTGCCGGGTGAGGTATCGGTCGTTCCAGATGATAGAGAGGAAGCCGACTTCGCCAGGGGAAACGTCGCCAGAGACGACGACAACGAGGGCGAGAGTGCAGAGAGGTCGTCGGAGGTAGTGGAAAACCCCGACGAAGCCCTCCGACTAAGCCTGATGATGCGTGTGGAGGAGTGGCGAGGAGCAGCTGTACAAACGCCTGGGGCGGTGAAGAGGCTGCAGACCGCACTCCCATCATACAGAAACGTGAATAAAGTAAGCTCAGTGGATGAGCGAACGGCAGTGAGGGGCAGAGTGGAGGAGCCACGACGCAAGACACCCTATGCCGGCCAGATGAATAGTGGTAGGTGCAAGATGAACCACCGTGGTGAGGTGAGCCACAGGGAGGTGGATGAGCACAACCACGAACCGAAGAAGACGTCTGCAGGGAAGAGAATCTCATGGAGGAGTGAAGATGTTCGTCGGGAACGAAGGAGCGAGTGGTATAGGAAAGGCAATACGAAGAAAGCAGGGAATAGGTACACCCAGGGTAGGCGCCAGCCTAACCAGAGGGGCATTGGGCCATCGCAAAAGCCTAGTGTGGAAGAGAGGAAGCTGCTGGATGGAGTACAGGTTACAAGTGCCACTGTGAGGAGACAACGCACCTATGGGAGAAGAGGAACCGAGAAGAGAGAAGATTGGCGGAGAGGAGATTATGAGAGGAAACATGGAGTACCTGTAAGACGCAGTGGAAGTGCAAGACTATCTCGGAGTGCACGACGCGGTGGACGCGCTGCATGCACTGAATCTTACAGTGGTAACGAGCCGTGGGAGTACACTCGTAGCCACGGAGAGAGGATTTCTTGTAGGTGTTCAGGGAACACCCATCACACCCGGTCCTATGCGAGGTGGAGATATAATGAGACAAGTGACTGGCAAGGTGGAACGAGCCACATCGCCAACTGGAGGAGTGACACTTCAGGAACGGAGGGAGCAAGAGTATAGGTTGCCCTCTTGAGTGCTGCTCTTCCGATATGACTCTTTCCACCTTGCCAGTCACTTGTCTCATTATATCTCCACCTCGCATAGGACCGGGTGTGATGGGTGTTCCCTGAACACCTACAAGAAATCCTCTCTCCGTGGCTACGAGTTCTCTTGTCACGTGGGGGTGGGCGGTCCGGGGCTCTGCTAACACTCGGCTGCTAGGGGCTCAAAGGCCCAAATACTCAGCCCCTCCGACTCCCTGGATTCACCGGAGTCTCCTTGGTCACACAAGAGAGGACCAACAATGCCCACCTCCGCAGGTCTTTGCTTCCACCACAAAGGGGTGTGCCACTGATTCACCCTGGAAGCCCTTCAGTCAAACACGGGGAAACTGCTGTTAACAGTTCCGGCCTAGACCCGTGGGGGAGTGAAGGAAGACTCAGGCTTACCTATAACCATAACCTCCCTGAGTCTTGCCTGCCAGACAAAAAAAAGTTTGCAAGAACTCCTTTCCCGCCTGTCTTCTCTATCTTCCTCTTAGCAAGGTCGCCAGCTGGGTTATTATATCTACACCCCAGCAATGCAGTTCAGTGGGTGTATTATATATTGTTTGTAGCCAGAAATGTATGCTCATAGAGAAATATCATAAATGGAGGCACACTCAAACACAGTAATAAAATGTGTGGATTTACTGATGCAAATTACATGAACACACACACACAATCACAAGTAATACATGAATATGGAATATAGATAATGAGTCTGGAGATCATCAGCCTCTTCTTCCACGACCTCCAACACTCCTTCAACTGGGCAGGAAGACAGGAGTCTCACACTCTCACAGGAGGGCCTCTTCACCACGTCGGCACCTCTTCTTCACTGTCCTGCCATCCATACACACTGTCCTCTCTGACAGTCCTGGACACAAGCTGCCTTGCAGCCTATTCTACTATTAAAGTAATAAAGTCTTGCTGCTTACACAAGCAAATATTGTGGCCTAACTAGCCTACTCATACAAGGGGTAATGGGAGGGAAAAATGATCTACCTTACATTCCTGGCTCACGACGCCTGTTCCTCGATGGTGTGAGGTTCCCACGCTTCCTTGGGTCGATCCTTGACGATCCAGGACGTTCCACAGGTCCTCAGGTGTCGTGGAGCCTTCGCGTTATCGCCGTTCCAATCCCTGAGATTCAGCTGCCCCAATCCTGGTTCATCGATGGGCGCTGAGCTGATCACTATTTTTCCCCACACTCGCCTCTCCCACAAGGCGTTGCTCCTTGTCCTAGGCACGGTGTCGTCCTTCCAAGATTCTCAGTGGATGTGACCCCAGTCACAGCTAGGCCTGCCCGCCCATCTTCCAGACCTCAACGTCCAGCCAGTGGCGCCGCCCAGCGTCGTCGCCGACTATTTTCCAAGTTTGGCACTTCTCTGCTCACTGAACTTGGTTCCTCTTTTGCTTCCCAGAAGCGCAGGGTCTCCAATAACTATGATGGGCTGCGATGGCCAGCTCAATCCACTGAACAAGGCTTGCAGAGCCTCCAATCCTTGAGAGCAGACCGAGGCGCGTCCTGTCGCTTCCAAGGTCAGAACAACTCTGACGTTGGCGCCGCCCGGGGCACTCGGTGACGTCATGGCGGGCCCTGATTTGTCGCCCGCGACCTACGTCGGCCAATCCGCGATCGGCTTGTGTCCCTTCCAAAAGGTCATATCTGCCGTAGGGGATACTGTTTCATTTTATAACAGGGCGCCAATTTTCCTTTATTTACAACTTATAATATAACTTCCTTCCCTTAACTGGCAGCCGGTCTGGTCGCCACATATATCATTAGACTCCCTGAACCTCAGAGAATCAGTAGGGAGAGCTGATATGACTCTTTAAGCCGAGCTGATATGACTCTTTATATATATATATATATATATATATATATATATATATATATATATATATATATATATATATATATATATATATATATATTTATATATATATATAATATATATATATATATATATATATATATATATATATATTGGTGTATACTGGCAGCAGGTTTCCTTTCAAACATGTTTCATTGAATATGACCGCATATTCTGTATTTATTATTTTCTGGTTTAGGGCTTCTATCTCTCTAACTATTTTCTTAGCATCAGGGCTTAGTTGAAATAGGAGTTCTCTAAAACTCATTTTCGTTCTTTTAAGGTAAAGAAAAGAAGTGATATACTATAGAGTGTATTACACTTATTTATACAATTTGCACAACGTTTCGAACCTCCATGGTTCATTCTCAAGTGAACAGATCTTACAATGCTGGTTGATTTTATACCCGCACTGGGTCAGGTGATAATACAATAAAGGTGAAAACATGGGGGGATACATAAGGGATAAATGTGAGGTGAAACATAGAGGTAACTGCAGAAGGCTTATTGGCCCATACGAGGCAGCTCCTATCTAAACACAAAGATTCATCCAGTGTAATTGGCCTGTTATGTTGGACATTGTCTTCTGTGTTGGCATCGTTATGTTCTGGTCTTGTCCTTACTCTCATGGTGGGTAGAGTAAATAGTTCCGTGATTTGGGTGTTCATGGTAGGTTGTTCTATTCTTATGTGAATTGCCTCAAGAATTTGTAATCTTCTTGCATCTTGGGTTTTGTCTATTATGCAGGTATTCTTGTTCAACATTTCTCTTGTTAGAGTGATGTCACTGGCTTGTCTCATGTGATTCCTAGGGGCACCGGATTGAAGATGGCATGTCAAACACCTCGTCAGCTTGGTCGACGTCATACCTATGTACTTAGATTGAAGGTTACATCCTTCGTGGGGGCAAGTGTACATGTATACAACGCTTGACTGCAGTAGAGGGTTCTCCGTCGGCTTCGGGCTGTTTTTGATAAGGAGTTTGGAAGTCCTCTTGGTTTTGTAGAATATTATCAGGTTTATGTTTTGGTTAGGAGTATTGCTTTTTACTCCTTTATGGATTATTTCTTTCATTATTCTTTCCTCTTTTATATGTTCACTGTGCATGGTTGACTTGTAATATAATTTTATTGGAGGTGTTGTGGTTTCTGTTCTAGGTTCTGGATTATACCAACGGTCCAAGTGTCTTCTTATAGCACGGTTTATTTCCGCGTTGCTAATACTTTAGCCACAATAACGTGGCTAAAGTATGATGACCAGACCACACACTAGAATGTGAAGGGACGACGACGTTTCGGTCCGTCCTGGACCATTCTCAAGTCGATTGTGGCTCACAATCGACTTGAGAATGGTCCAGGACGGACCGAAACGTCGTCGTCCCTTCACATTCTAGTGTGTGGTGTGGTCACGAGACAACCGTACAGAAAGAGGTAGGTGGTGAAGAGGAACAGGAACCCCAGAAGGAGTAAAGGTCAAGGCACGACAAAAGCGAGAGTGAGAGTTGTAAGGTCCCTCACTACACCCTGTTTTAAAGACAGTAGCGATCACTGCGATCCTGTAGAGACCGGACGCCAGTTTCAACATACAGGCTTAGGATAGGAGTTGAATGAAAGGCACCAGAGGCCTCTGAAGCACCCAGTATGGTACAGAGCGTCAGGACGGCAAAGAGTAGGAGAAGCAGACGAGTAAGCAGGGCAGCCATAATCGAGTTTTGACAGAACGAGTAAGGAATGTAAAGAGAGGAGCGTGCACCTATCAACTCCCCAAGAAGTATGGGACATGACCTTAAGTAAGTTAAAGGCTTTAGAGCATTCAACTCGGGGGTAGGAGATATGGGGCGACCAAGACAAACGAGTGTCAAAGATTAGCGCCAAAAGCTTAGCAGAATCCTTGTACAAAAGGGGGGATGACCATAAAGCGACATTCATCTTGAGGTTGAAGAACGACCTGCTTCCGAGTAAAAAGTCATAGAACAAGATTTAGTTGTAGGGAACTTGAAGCCATGGTTGGTGGCTCAAGATGACACAGCATCAATCGCAAGTTGAAGCCGCAATTGAAGGAAAGGCGAATCATTACCTCAAAAGCAGAGGGTAAGATTGTCTACATTGAGAGCGAAGAAGATGCCAGAAGGAAGGGAAGAAAGAAGACCACTGAGGGCAACCAGGACAAGAGTAGTGCTCAGAACACTACCTTGAGGTACACCTTCGTATTGCAAAAAAAAAGAAGCATAGAGCGGTACCAAGCCTCACTCTAAAGGAACGACTAGAGAGGAAGTTTTGGAGAAAGAGAGGGCGATTACCATGAAGGCCAAAAGAACAAAGTTGGGACAGAATATGATATCTCTAGCTGGTGTCATATGCCTTTTCCAGGTCAAAAAGGACAGCAACGATGGAGGTCGTTGCAACAAAAGCAGTACAAATATAGACCTCCAAGTCTACCAAAATATCAGTCATGCTGCGGCTCTCGCGAAAGCCAAGTTGAGAAGGGAAGAGGTGGTGATAGTGTTCCGAGAACCACATCAGATTGATATTGACCATACGTTCAAAGAGTTTGCAGACGCAACTCGTGAGAACCATGGGGTAAAAGTCTTTAGGGGATGTCCCCAGAGACCCCGGTTTCCGAATAGGGAGAACAACCACATCGAGCCAGTCCTCAGGGACTGACGACGACTCCCAGATACGGATATACAGATCCAGTAAATACTGAGATGCGCATGGAGGGAGATGGCGAAGCATCTCATAATGAATGTCATCGGAGCCCGCTGCCGTAGAACCGCAGAGGTCAAGAGCAGACTGAAGTTCGGATGGAGAGAAGGGATGGTTATAGGGAAGTTTGAGATGAGTGCAGAAATCTAAGGGAAGAGATTCAAAAATGGGCCTACGAAGATGAAAGGATTGTGGAAGATGATACCGGGAGCTAACACTCAAAAAGTGTGAACCCAGTGCGATCGCGATCATCACTGGATCCGAACAGGAAGACCACAGAGGTGAAGTTCTGGTGAGACATCTGGAACAAACTTAACAGCTATCTTACGGATTTTCCCCCAGATCTGTGACAGAGGAGTATCAGACTTAATGGTAGAGACATAAGATTTCCAACTCTTACGTTTAAGGGGCCCGGTGCTTGTGTACCGAAACTTCATCAAACACACTAAATTTTTTGGTGAATAATATCTTCTTGGTAAATGCTCCAACTTATTTTAATGCATCGACATCATACCATGAACAGAAAAAATAACAATAAAATAGAAAAAAAATCACATTTTCAAATTAGGTTTAAAAATATTAAAATGACACCAATTGTTATTTTTTTCATTATTTTCTCAGAATGGCATATAACGTTCATGTTCCATAAAGAAAAAATATTGTTTGAGAGTATAGTTTACTGTAAAATATTTTTTCAATGTAGCCATCCATATATGTGTAAAATTTAGACGCAAAAAAATTATAACTCAAAACGTTATGGCTCTTTAACTAAACGAAACTGAGGACACCTTAGAACTAAAAACGTTGTATATAATAGATAAAAATGGTGAGAATCGGTCAGAAACTAAATTTTTGAAGCTCTATCAAAGTTGAAATTCCTGTTTTAGAAATAATAGAAGTTGAATTTATCGATAATGAATATGGTAGTTCTAATTAGTGATTTTTTTGTATGTTTTAATAAGTATTGCTTGGCATTTGTACTCAGATATGTGAAATTTGTAGGTCAATATGTGTTGAAATTAAGTCAAGAAGAAATAACCCCTCCAAAAAGCAAAATAGGGGGATAACAAACATATATATATATATTGCAGTAACTTTATTGCCCATATATAAGTGATAAGGCCCACATCTGTTTCTCATTCATCAATACAACCTAAAGAGACAAACAGAATAGAGTTTGAAATCTGTAAATAAATCGGCCCCCCCCCCAAAAAAAAAAAATAAAAGACACAACTTCTGCCACCTGTGGCTGATTAACATGTTGACTAATTTCATTCCAACTTCACAACTTAGTGCCGAATATGCATTCTCCAAGATGTTGAAGTCACAAAACAATCCACATAGAAACAAATAAGAGAGAAAAAAGAAAAACACATAAAAAAACTGATTGTCAGCTTTTCCTACAAAGGGACATAATTGCCATTGGTCAATGTATTTATATGATATATATTAAAATACAGCATAATAACATACTAACTCATTTTCATGTGTGAAATCTGGCCCTCCAGATGTCACCAGCTGCATATCCACTTTGTGGATCCTCCTTACTACTGCTTTTCCTCTTTGTGCGTTGGACAGGTGCTGGCATATTGGTAACACTGATTGGAATAAATAGGTGTTATCATTAACAATACTGGTTGCTGTCCGTCGCGCACGCATTTTTTTTAAACAAATCGTAAAAGATCTATTTCTTAACATACTGGGATGAAATTTTCACGATACTGATGCCAAACAACGGGAGATTTGTTTAAAAAATTTCACAATATTTCATATTTGGTAAAATACTCCTCAGTCACCGGGCCTCGTAAGATGTACATATGGTCCTACGAGTCAATGCACTCGCCTACTAAAACAAAATAAAAGAATCAGTCGTCTGCTAGCATCAGTGTTTTTTCCAGGCTGCAGGCTTACAGGGGACATCCTGAGAACAATCTACAATCCACCAGGGAACGCACTTCCGCATGCCCCAGGAGGTAGAGCGAACAATAGAGCGGAGGGCAGTGTCGAATACGGTGTCATGAAAAGGAGGAGGGCTTGAGGAAGACAGGACAAAGTGGTCGGAAAGAGTAGCATGGAGGGTGAATAGGTTCCGGTCAGCCTTAGCAAACTGCCCCCTAGGGAAGGAGAGGTGGGTGAAAAGTGAAAAAAGTGACAAGGGTGGGGAAATGGTCATTGTTATGGAGGTCATCAAGAACCCGCCACGTGAAATCTAAGTAATGAGAAGACGAGCAGATAGAAAGATCAAGACAGGAGAGGGTGCGAATGCGGTAGTCCACATGAGTGAGTTCACTAGAATTCAAAAAGAGACAGAAAAGAAGAGAAGACAAATGGTTCAAGAAGGCGGCCTCGGGTGTTTGTCAGAGTACCACCTCCCAGAGGCTATGCCAACAGTTGAAATCACCCAACAGGAGGACAGGCGAGTAAGAAATCCAACAGGTGCTTAAGATTAGGAAGAGAAAGTGGGACATTTTGGGGGAGATAAATGGAACAGATTGAATACCATTCACTCACAAGGATATGGGGTGCAGAACATTGGATCAGCAACGGAAAAAGTAGGGGGACGAAGGGAATATCAGTACGAATCAAGAGAGCAATAGAGTTATGGGCCCTAGCAAAAGCTGGAGGGGGAGGAGGAGAAAGTAATAACCGCAAAAGTGACCAGGATGTACGCCAAGCATTGGCTCCTGGAGACATACACAAAGCAGTGACAACTGTGTTATCAGAGGTTGGAGTTCATGGAAATTGGCATAAAATCCACGAATATTCCATTGAAGAATAGACATTGTCAAAAGGAGAGAGAACAGCAACAGAGAACATTGAAGAGACAAAGGCAATGAAGAATACAGTATACTAAATAAGAACATGATGAGGATCAGTGAAATTAGGGTTAGGGAGCATGGGTAAATTTAGCAATGACGATGGAGTTAAGGGAATGGGAGGACGGACCAGAGGGGGATGGACAGGTCCGGAGCTGGAGGAGGTAATGGAGAGGGGGCGGTCAAGGGAATCAGGCGGAGGGGGGGGCAGAAACAGGGAAGCGCACCTCAGCAATTGCAGCACCCGAGAGAGAATCGAGGGCTAAAGGAATCTCCATAACCGTTACAGGAGCCTCCACCACCGAAATGGTAGGGGGATGCAGTGACAGAGTCGATGTCAGAGGGTGGGGAGGAAAGCGATGCCTTCTGATCTGCCGGGGAGGAAGAAAGAGAGGAGCCAGACTTACGTTTCTGACTTAAAAAAAAACAGGCGTGTGCCAGCAGCAACATACTGGGCGACAGTCTTCATAGTCTCCAAAGGAGAAGAAGAACGGGAGCGATCAGCATGAAGATTGCTTGCAAGATGATAGACAACAGCCTGGATAGACAGGCGGCATAGAGGGTCAAGAGACAGGGGGAAAGGCTGGGAAGAAGGATCGGGGGGAGACGTGAAAGATAACACGGGAGACAAGGCAGACTGGAAAGGAAGGAGAGAAACACCAGATGGAGAACCAGGAGAAGGACCACTTGGTTCAGAGTGTAAAGAAGCTGGTGAGGAGGCAGTGGGCATGTCCGGGTCCATAGCTTGGAAACGGCTGCGAGTCTGAGAAAGAAAGGAAGGGCGAGGAGAGGTGGAACGCAACACACGAATATAAGATATGCTAGCGAAAGGATATGATTAAAATCCCTGTGGCACTCTTTCAGGTCCCTAACACCAGTCGTAACATGGTGCAGGAGAATAACAGTGCCAATTACTGGCATTTAACTGGACATTTTTGGAGACCCTAAAGGGATCTCCCCAATGCTGGACAATGTGGCTAAGCTGGAAACGGCTTCCTGAGAAGGAGCAGCAACGACACGTTTTGCGACATGTGTAGCAAAACGGGTGGGGTTAAAAGTAGCAGAGGTATCCACCAAATCAACGAGGTGTTTATGGAGGAAGAAATTGTCAGGACGTGTAGAATCGAGATGGTTGAGATAAAAGTATTTAGTCCATGTAGCGGGACCAAACAAGATGTGGAACGTATTAGCACCTGAAGGAATCGTGTGAGTGCAATTGTGGTTGTAGGCAACCCGTTCTCGCAAATTTAATAAGTCAATATTAACTTACTAAATATGTGCATAGGTGACATACTTAACATAATAGATACCCTTAAAAAGATTCATAGAAAACACCGACCTTATCTAACCTTGTTAGTATCTTAAGATAAGCATCTTATTGCTTCGTAATTACAATTATTACCTAACCTATAATAGATATAGGTTAAGTAATAATTGTAATTACGAAGCAATAAGATGCTTATCTTAAGATACTAACAAAGTTAGGTAAGGTCGGTGTTTTCTATGAATCTTTTTAGGGGTATCTATTATGTTTAGTATATCACCTATGCACGTAGTTAATAAGTCAATATTGACTTTACGAATTTGCGAGAACGGGTTGGTAGGGAGGGGAGAAGAGTGGGGTGGAGGGGGGGGGTTGATTGGGAGGGTCAAAGGAATAGCTTTGTCTGGGTCCATTGAAGCGGGGCTACAGCCCGGACCTTCCAACACAGTCCGACTCTCGTGGGCCTGGTCGCCACCCCTCGAGGCTGGGAAGTTATAAGAGGCTCATTGAGCTGCTGAGAAACGAGTAGGTAATAATTTAATTGACGAATAAGCCCCCACGCCCCGCAATCGCCACCTTATGAGTCGTCAGTCCGTCGAGATCGAGATCAGCAACGAAGGGGCTGACAATAAAATTTTGACAATAAAATCGTCCTCTCGCTTGAAATATCGGGTACCACAGTTCTTCGGGTGAGAGAGTGTGTGCCTCCCTGTTATATCTTCTAATCTCGCTGGGATAATGCTACCTTCACCGTTATTATTTCCCCCAAAAACTATTATACTGTAAGCCTATCTAGGGAAAATGGGGAGTGAAAGCAATACTATGTTAACGGTAACATCAGTTTTCTTACAAGGATAAACACAAGAAAATCATATCATATGCTTATATACAGAATTAGAGAGCGCACGATTATTAGCTTCCTAATTATTATAATGCCAGACTGACTAACAACACACTAAGGCCTACAACAGAAATGTAAAATTACTTAACTAATTTAATGTTTACACCAGGCTACACTGCTCGCTACTGAGGCACCAGGTGTCGTGGCTACACAGCAAGACCCTCCTCCTACTAGTTTCCAATGCCTGATATAATTCTTATTACTAACACACTAGAGACGAAAGTAACTACTCTCAGACATATACAATCATACTAGCATAATAATATATACATTCTAATACTGATAACTAAATTCAAAACATTCTGAAAAGACTTAAATGAACAAACAATTTTTAATAAGGATGCAACAAGCTGGGAACACCCACAACTCTGCTCTCGCCTCAAACTCACATGTCCATAACCCGTTCACACAGTATGAAAAATCCTGTTCTCTCTCTCTCATACCTATACAGTATAATACAACATATCATAATGCCAAACATCCCAATACATCATCTATATATATCAGCCACCAAAATATATATATATAAACTCAATATGCAATCATTTCCCTTATATGAAAATTCAAACCTATTCATTCTGTGAGTATCAGTATTTCTCTGATATCTCTGATACTGATACGTAACATACGCCCACCTCCAAGAGAAAATTTGTATTAATTGAGGATTAATTGTATTTTGGGGACAAGGAAGGTCAAAGGTAAGTACTTGAACTACCAGAAAGTCTAAAATTATACAAAAAGAAAACATATAAGTGAATTGTAAAGTAACAAACACATTTGGTGTGTGCCAATATCTCAGTGCCAATATTGAAACACAAGTTTGCTTTATTTAGCCAGAGTGCAAAAGTTAATGTATTATGTCTCACATGAAAATCATTAATCACTGTGGGAATTACCGAGTTTTTATGTTACTGACCACTTCCTACATCACCGTCCTTACACTTCAGGAGTTTCATACCTGTACACCTATCAACAAGTCTAATCCCTCCAAAGCACTATCTCATTTTGTTCACCTATATACATGAGATAGTACTTCACTCTCCTATCAACATATTTATCATGATGCACATGAATAGTACTTTCAAGCAATGCACCCACACCAAGAGTTATCTTGTCATCTGGTTGCACTGTCACACTCTTATGAGTCCATGGACGCCAAAATATCCCTCTTTTGTATGATAAGCATTTCACAACACACCTATATAGCAAGGTAAAGTATTTATTCAACACTCCCCCAGGAACTACATAATCTAGACAACTAGTTTAGTTCTCACAATCGTATACATTCATAGAGTTCTATTTTCACATTTCCCAAAGGTTATTTTCTCCTTTTTTCCTAGAGTTGAACCACACATGTGAAATTGACTGGATGCAGGATGGTTTAGGGACTTCTCTTGGTTAATGAGAGTGATATGGACAGACATTACCCAGAACTGGTGAACCCCCATCAGGAATAGCTGACTCCATTCACATTGGATCTTCTTTGGAACATACAGCCTCGACCAATAGGAACTAAAATTAGAAAAAAGGGTTAAACCACACCAACACATCTGAAACCTCTTTACTCATAGAACCACCAACAACACAACAAAACTCCTCAGGAGACCTTTTACTTCTGTCACAAAAGACACGAACCACAAGGACCAGTGCAAGGAATAATTTTCTTAGCTGACTCAGATGACCATCAGGTGTGAACAAATAAATTAGTCGCTTCATAACTATGTCAGAACGATCAGTGAGAGAAAACATGATTGCTCCTAAACACAGTATCCAAATCACAACTCCAAGAATAAGCTCATTACCTTCTGACTGTGAATTTTATGGCAAAACAAACCTCTATAACTATCCTGGCCTCCCAAGAAAGTAACAGAACCACTCTGAAACCTGGACAATACTTACTATGAACTTTACTTAGTAAGTGACTTCCTCCTGGTGACATCAAACAATTCAACAACAGTGTTATGGGTCTTATCACCTTGATGATGAAAACCAGATTATCTGGGAACCACCCAAGGGCAACCTGTAACCCTACACACTCTCAACAAACCAAACATGTGGGATATCCACGTCCCACTCCAACTTGGAACTCACACCTGTGACCTTGAACATCTGCTTGAAAGTCTGACAGAATCCTCCAACTCCACTTTGACTCTGAGAATCAGGACAACCCTGAAACTTAACACAATTTCTGTTAACTACACTTGCAGTAAGATAACTACTAGATATAAAAGAAGAGACACTGCTCTAAAATTCCACACATTTGTGTCAGGACAACTGAGCGTACAGCTCATTGGAGTAAACTGTCTCTGCTCAACAACAGTGCTGGACAAAGATGTATACAGTCCATTACTACAAGGGAGAATGGCTCCTGTGGTACAACAATAGAATGAAATAAAGCCCTAAGAACACTCTGACTCAAATTACCCGATGATAAACACAGAATCCACTTAGAATAAGAATAACTGGCCATAACACTCTGCAATTTAGGCCTTCATGAAATGTTACCACTATTAACAGTTACTCAAGTTTAACCAAATTTTCCTACTATGACATAATTTTAAGATGCTTGGAGTAATGACTGTTTACAATTAATAATTCTACCAAGCAGGGTCACATCCTCACAGACAACTGAAGAGGGAGACTCAAGGGTCCTCCATCTACTCGTTGCAAGATTATCATTCGGCTGATCCACACTCTCCAACAATGGATCTACATCACAGATTGTCTCCTTACTACTCTCTGATATCTAAGGCTCAGTTCTACTTAACTTACACAATCCAATGACACAAGGAATAGGCAGGAGTAAAGGGGAAGGTGCTCCAGTGGATAAGGGAGTACTTAAGCAAAAGGAAACCGTGAGTAACGGTGAGGGGGAAGACATCAGAGTCGCGAGATGTCACCTGTGGAGTCCCATAGGGCGTCTGACAACTGGGTGTAAAGCACTTCGAATTCGTAGTTCTGAAGTTCCGGGCTTGATCCCCGGTGGTGGCTGAAACAAATGGGCAAAGTGTTTCTTTCACCCTGATGCTCTGTTCACCTAGCAGTGAATAGATACCTGGGAGTTAGACAGCTGCTACGGGCTGCTTCCTGGGGGGGGGAGGGGTGTAACAAACAGGAGGCCTTTTCGAGGACCGCGCCGCTGGGACGCTAAGCCCCGAAATCATCTCAAGATACTCAAGATAACCGAGGGCTCAGTACTTGGACCCATCCTGTTTCTAATATATGTAAACGATCTTCTGGAGGGTATAGACTCACTCCCCTCAATGTTTGCTGATGATGCAAAAATTATAAGAAGAATCAAGACAGATAAAGATAGACAGAGACTACAGGATGACCTGGACAAACTGGAGAAATGGTCTAGAATATGGCTGCTAACGTTCAACTCAGGAAAGTGTAAAGTAATGAAATTAGGCGAAGGGAGCAGGAGGCTGAACACAAGGTACCATCTGGGAGGTGAAATCCTGCAAGAGTCAAATAGAGAGAAAGATCTGGGGGGTTGATATCACATCGAACCTTTCCCCAGAGGCCCACATCAAAAGGATATCATCAGTGGGATGTGCTAGGTTGGCCAACATAAGAACTGCCATTAGAAACTTGTGTAAGGAATCGTTCAGGACCATATATACCACTTATGTAAGACCAATCCTGGAGTATGCAGCTCCAGCCTAGAGTCCATACCTAGTTAAACACAGGACAAAGTTAGAGAAGATTCAGCAGTATGCCACCAGGCTCATCCCGGAACTGAGAGGAATGAGCTACGAGGAAAGGCTAAAGGAGCTGAACCTCACGTCCCTGGAAAACAGTAGAGTAAGGGGGAGACATGATAACCACCTACAAAATTCTCAGGGGAATTGAAAGGGTGGACAAAGACAAACTCTTCAGCACGGGTGGAACACAAACAAGGGGACACAGGTAGAAACCTAGTACCCAGATGAGCCACAGAGATGTCTGAAAGATTTTTTTCAGTGTCAGAGTAGTTAATAAACGGGATTCACTAGGAAGTGCTGTGGTGGAGGCTGACTTCATACACAGTTTCAAATATAGGTATGATAGAGCCCAGTAGGCTCAGGAATCTGTACACCAGTTTAGACAGTTGAGAGGCAGGACCAAAGAACCAAAGCTCAACCCCCGCAAGCACAACTAGGTGAGTACAAGATCTGGGGAGAGAGGGCAAGTAACTGGTATTTTGACCTCGTCTCCATCACCTTCCTTTAGGCTAGGGCAAGGCAGGGCCTCTACAACTGACTCGCTCTCGATAACCAGGTTGGCCACACATGAAACCTGAAAATCCACCTCCCACTTCACCTCTGAAGGGGTACTGGTCTCTGGAACAATTACCTTGGTAATGACAGAACTGACAATTGGAACAATAACAGAATTGGAATCACCACATGTAGAGTAGATAACACAATTCTCTACAACTGGCTGTTTACTCATAACAGCACTCAGCACAGACAGGGTAGATAACACCATCCACTGCATCTGGCTGTTTACTCACATAACTAGATTCAGCAATTGTAGGGTAGATACCACCATCCTCTACATCTGGCTGGCCTCCCAAAATAACTGGATTTAATAACAAAATGCGATCAACCTTTCCAACAACATTATTTATGGCCACATCAATACCCAAGTTAACATCCACTCCTGGGATGAGCAATTGTTTACTAACTCCAACAGTGCACAGGCCTGGGGTGATGATGATGATTGATAACATCTATCAGAGGTACAGTTTGAACTCCGGCCATGCTCTGAAGAACCCAAGAACTACAGTCTTCCCAATATCTCGGTTTGCAACATTTGAGAGTACCCTTTCTAAAATTAAAGTTTAGGAAGCACCCGTGTCTCATAAGAGAACAACTGGCTTCCATTTACCATTGTTACACAATATTTATCCAGAACACATGTAGAGGTTATAATTGGTTATCCATTTAGGATCAACAGTAACATGCTTATTATATCTACTCTGCACACCTCTACTAAATATGAGATCAGTAAATCTTAAATTAGAGTGCAACTGGAAACACGAATTCACTACATGACCTCTTCCCGTACAATGAGTACAAAATCTGTGGTCAGGGGTTGACCCTGTCACACCCACTGAAGTCTTATAAATTACATTACTGGGGTGTTGCATCCCCGACTGTGTGTGTTCTCAAACTTAGGCTTAGCAGGAAAAGAGTTCATGTGAGTAGCAGGTAAGTTATGTGACGGACCTCGGCGCCATCTACGATCCAAGTGCCGAACTATAGCAGTTGACCCTCCCATTATTCGTAGTTTCCCATCTTCTAGTCGGCCGGTCTGGAAGGTGACGATCAACCAGGGACCAGGAATGGAAGTCATTGAAGCCAGTACTGTGGAAGAGTACTTGGGTCGACTTGCAGGCACTTAGCTAGTTGAGCGCTGTGGACTTTACTCCTGGAGGGGCTAATCAACTGGGCTAGTTGAGCGCTGTGGACTTTACTCCTGGAGGGGCTAGCCAAGTGGGCTAGTTGAGTGCTGTGGACTTCACTCCTGAAAGTGCTTGCCAAGTGGGCTAGTTAAGCGCAGTGGACTTTACTCCAGGAGGGGCTAGCCAAGTTGAGTACTGTGGACTTTACTGCAGAAGGGGCTAGCCAAGTGGGCTAGTTGAGCGCTGTGGACTTCACTCCTGCAGGTACTAGCCAGTGGGGCTAGGTGAGAACTGTGGTTGGGCGCTATGGACTTCATTCCTGGTGGTACTAGCCAGTGGGGCTAGGTGAGTGCTGTGGTTGAGCACTGTGGATCTCACTCCTGGAAGGTGCTAGCCAGTGGGACTAGCACTGTAGACTTCATTCTTGAAAGGTACTAGCCAGTGGGGCTAGGTGAGCACTGTGGCCTTTGCTGATTGAGAATACCAGCGAGTGCGCTATGGAGGGAAGGGGAGTGCTTGAAGGCTTCTCCCTAACTGCTGCTAGCATAAGAGCTAGTGGTGCATTGAAGACCTCGTCAGAGGCTTATAGTGTTTGTAATCCGTGAAGCTGGCTAGTGTGAGGACTAACGATGCCGCTCTGGATGACCTCACATAGGTACTGGGATTAAAAATAGAGAAAAGAAATTTAGTGATTATTCTAAAATACAAACCGCCAGATGCAACGGCTGAGGAATTTACAGAACAGATAAACAAAATAGAAAATAGCCTTCATAATTTGGAGAACCCGATACCTGATATTATCTTTCTAGGTGACTTCAACTTGCCTAGTCTCAGATGGAGAATAGTATTATAGTCTGTGGGTTGGTGGTGTTGTCGTCGTTGATCCTTCTCTACGGACAACCCAACCCACAACTCGGTAGAGTGCTTACACTTCACTAGGAGATCACCCTTGGCGCTTCTGGCTCTTGGAGAGGGGCTCCACGTCACATGTTTAGGGGATGCGGCTCCAACACTTAGCCTCGTTGTCACGTGCACACACCCACTCGAGCCGCTGTGACTCCCCACTCTCTCCTTATGAGATATGATCTCCTCAATCCCCTATGACTTACTAGTATTACCTCCTACCCTGTCCAGAGCAGTGGTTCTTGGTTCTTTCTCTCTCTCTCCTTCTTTACTACCTCCTGGGAAGCCTCACTAGGACAAGGGCAAACACCAGCAAATTGGGATACATTTACTGGACAAAGCACATACACGATACATACACACATATAATAATAATGAATCCTATACTCTATAATATTACAATCAGGTTGCACTCCAACACCATCAGAACTCTATTATCAGCTTATCAAGTGGTATCCTATCTCCTGGTTCACCACCTGATACTATCAACCTCCTCAAGTTGATCAAGTCTACATACGCTGTTAATATATATATAGAAAATCAGCATTTGAATGCAATAACATATATCAGTATAAATGTTCATTGATACACAACAATGATCAATCGATCACTCTGTCAGTCCTGGAACGCATACACCTGTAGGTAATCCAGCCTACGACTGTAACTCTAAACTTCAGTATAAAACACTCCTTGACATCAGAATACCAACAATCACTCACCTCTCACTGCGTCTTGCACGCCACTGACAACCAAACACTATCAACTCCCTACAAGTAATCCACCAGTACTTCCCTTCCACCTCTGGAAGTTCACTACCCTAATATCTTTAGGTTCTTCCGGGCTTCACTACCAGGATCCTCTGCAGCTCCTCCAGGCTGCTATCATGAAGTTTCCTTGTGCAACTACGGTGCTTCACCCTTCTGTTAGGTTCCTCCACAGCTCTCTTGGCTGCTACACCACCTCTACAGAAGCACGTGACACTCCTCTTCACTGCTTCTCCTCACAGCTCGAGGTCCTCGCCTCCACTACCTTGGAGTCTCATCAGCTACTTCATCTGTGCTGGCTTCGAAGTTCTCAGCAACTTCTTCCCCAAAGACAAACCTGCAACCCATCGACACTCCAATAAAAATGTTCCCCATTAACACATGAACAAAAATAATCACACAATATGTTTGCCTCCAACCTCTATCTGTCCTCTATATACAGTGAGAGTGGACTCCCCCGTTTTGGGCGGGTCCATACTCCACCTCGCCTGGCGGCGGTCCTCACTCGCTGGGAGGGTCTTCCTCCGTCAGGAGCCAGGCTCCCTCAGTCACCCGCCAGCGCTCAGAGGGGATGGACGTCGCTCCGCGTTCCTCCCTCTCCACTCTCTTATTTCAGGCCTTCTGCCTTATTAAAACATGTCTAACTTATAAATAAACATCGCTACTGTCGCTGGGCACACGACTAACTACAAGCAATCACTATGAACTGGCGTATATCGTGCTTACCACAGATCGACTGGTCGAGGGCGCTTCTTCCTCTGACGAGGCTTGGTCTGGGCGCTCCACGGCCCACAATAATGCCTCCGGGCGGCTTAATATTCACTAATTATCGCCCACGACTTGAGACCACACGTCCCCAGCTCGATTCCACAGCTGGTACGTCTGCACACTTCTCTTCTCTTCGAGATATATCACTAGGGGTTCCCTTCTGACGGGAGCTCAACGGAGCGCGGCTTCCCCCTGCGATGTCTGGCACTCAAGTGAGGTCAAGGTCCTCCGGAAGCGAGCCTCACGCCTCCAGCAAAATGTCCACATCTCCTAGCCAGTCATCTATATGTATCCTTCTTCACTGCCCATAATCTTAAATTGTTCATTGAATCCACCATACCATTTTTCATATGGGTTATCACCTCAATATTTGCTAGACCTTCTAGTTAGGTCAAGCTTGCTGAATAACTCTCAAGAAGGGAGACTCGTTTCTCCTGCAGGCTGAGATCATAACAATAGCAAACAATAATATTATACCAGGAAATCTATCAGGACCTAACCAACCACAGATTAGAGAACTACTTAGATTCTGTGACAAATTTTCACTCAATCAGCAGATATCGGAGCCAACGAGAAATGAAAATATTCTAGATCTGGTCTTTACGAACAATGAAGACATTATCAGAGACATTACGATATCAGATACCACATACTCAGATCACAAGCTCATTGAAGTGCAAACGACCATCAATACTGAGAACAGACCTAAAACGTTGATAAAGCGAGAATGGCTATTCAGTAAATTCAATTTTAATAATAAAAGGGTAGACTGGGAGAAAATAAACAGGGAACCTACAAACATTCCATGGGAAACTGTTCTAAGTAATACAGGTCCTACAGAAGGAATAGAAAAACTGACTTCGGAAGTGTATCAAGTCTGTCTGAAACATGTTCCTTTGAGAAAGGCAGAAAGAGATCTAACGTAGAAAGAGAACACAGACGACACTATAAACGAAGGAAAAAAATAACGGAAATGCTTATGCAGACACGAATTTCCCGTCAAAGAAGGAATAATTTAAATAGGGAGATTGAAGAAATCGAGCGGAAATTTAAACACTCATATCAAACTGAAGAAAGGCAGTTAGAACTGAAAGCAATTCAAGAAATAAAGAAAAATCAAAAATACTTCTTCTCATATGCGAAATCAAAAGCAAAAACCACTGCCAGTATTAGACCTATTCGTACAAGAAAACGGTCATACACGGAGGATGACAAAGAAATTAGTGAAATCCTAAAAAAGCAGTATGAGGACATGTTTAGCACTCCAATAAACAACATGAAAGTGGAAGATCCAGACAATTTCTTTATGCAGGATATTCAAACCCCTGTAAATATAACTGATATCAACACGAGCGCACTAGACTTTGAAAGAGAAATTGAAAACATGCCCATGCACTCGGCCCCAGGTCCAGATTCATGGAATTCAATATTTATAAAGAAATGCAAAGTGCCGGTAGCACAGGCACTCAGTATAGTGTGGAGGAAGAGCTTGGACACGGGGGAAATACCAGATGCACTTAACGTAGCAGACATAGCCCCTCTACACAAAGGAGGGAGCAAAGCATTGGCAAAGAATTATAGACCAGTTGCACTAACATCGCACATAATAAAAGTATTTGAGAGAGTGATTAGGAGTCGGGTCACCAATTTCATGGAGACCAATGACCTTCACAACCCAAGTCAACATGGATTTCGAGCAGGAAGATCGTGCCTCCCACAGCTACTTGAGCACTACGACAAAGTCACTGAGGCCTTAGAAGAAAAACAGAATGCTGATATGATATACACGGACTTCGCAAAGGCTTTCGATAAATGTGACCATGGCGTGATAGCACACAAAATGAAGACAATGGGAATAACCGGTAAAGTAGGACGCTGGATACTCAGTTTTCTGTCAAACAGGACTCAGCGAGTAACGGTTAACCATATAAAATCTAGTCCGAGTGCAGTTAAAAGCTCTGTACCTCACGGTACAGTCCTTGCACCGCTGCTTTTCCTTATTCTCATATCAGATATAGACAAAAATACAAGTCACAGCTTCGTATCATCCTTTGCAGATGACACAAAAATCAGTATGAAAATTACCTCGGCTGAAGACATTGAAATACTTCAAGCTGATATTAATAAAGTTTTCGACTGGGCAACAGAAAATAACTTGATGTTTAACAGTGATAAATTCCAGGTACTCAGGTACGGTAAAAATGAGGACCTTAAACATATTACAGGGCACAAAACACAATCAAATGTGCCCATAGTAGGAAAACAGCATGTAAAGGATTTGGGAATAATGATGTCTGACGACCTAAGGTTTAGGGAGCATAACCAAGCAAATATTGCGACAGCCAGAAAAATGATAGAATGGATTACGATAACATTCAAATCCAGGGAACCCATCACAATGGTTGTACTCTTCAAGTCACTTGTGTTGTCCCGTCTTGAGTACTGCTCAGTACTCACTTCCCCCTTCAGAGCAGGAGAGATTGGTGAAATAGACGGAATACAGAGAACATATACGGCACGCATAGACGCGATAAAGCACCTAAATTATTGGGATCGTCTCAAAGCCCTCCAAATGTACTCACTAGAAAGAAGACGAGAGAGATATCAAATAATATACACCTGGAAGATACTGGAGGGCCAAGTACCAAATCTACACAGTAAAATAACAACGTACTGGAGTGAACGATATGGAAGAAAATGCAAAATAGAACCAGTGAAGAGCAGAGGTGCCATAGACACAATCAGAGAACACTGTATAAACATCAGAGGTCCGCGGTTGTTCAACACTCTCCCAGCGAGCATAAGAAATATTGCCGAACAACCGTGGACATCTTCAAGAGGAAATTAGATTTATTCCTCCAAGGAGTGCCGGACCAACCGGGCTGTGGTGGGTATGTGGGCCTGCGGGCCGCTCCAAGCAACAGCCTAGTGGACCAAACTCTCTCTAGTCAAGCCTGGCCTCGGGCCGGGCTTGTGGAGTAGAAGAACTCCCAGAACTCCGTCAACCAGGTATCAACCAGACTTGTACATATTAATGGTGAAGGGTAATAATAATGGGTTATTTTACGTGCAATTGTTTATATTTATCTTAAACATTTCACTATATTTCCACCAAGGTTAGGGCCCACTGAACTTGAGTGGGATCATAGAGTTAAAAAAAAAATCCAGTAACGAAGGGTTCGTAACAGGTTATAACTGGGTTTGATCTGGTGAACATTAGGTTTATGAGCTTGATAATTAGTTTCATTAGAATTAATGTTTGACTGTGCTCTAAAATGCACCTTTGTGAGTAATTCATGCTCATCAATAAGCTTCATGAACTCATTTATGTCAACTGTATGTTTCTGTTCAGCCATGTATATATTGATTACCTGTTTGGTTAACATGACAATACCGCCTCAATAATTAGGTCTCACACTCTGTAGTTGCAAATGATTTAAGTCATTTCTTACAGTAATTCACTTTTAACCTAGTAAAGTCAGACATAGTATGATCATGTTCCTTTTTTAATCCACTAAATTTTTGTATATGTGCCTCTGGATTTAATTGATAATCATTTAGGATGCTCTGTTTAACAACATTAAAATCAAAACTGTTAGCATCAGGAAATGATGTGAAGACCTCCTGAACCTTGCCCCTTAACTGACTTTTGCATAATTGCAACCCATTGATCTACAGGTCAATTCATACTAATGGCGATTTTCTGAAAGTGGGCAAAGAAAATCTCAGGGTCTTCCTCATTAAATTTTGGTAACTCTGCATAATTATTAATCCTAGACTGAGGGTTGGTACTCTTCTTCTTGACAGTAGGTGCAGTTTGCATGAAGGGTTTACCCTATCAATGACTGCATCAGTACAGATGTTGGGAGATGCATTTAAGGGGAGGATGATAAGAGTGTCAAAAGTGCTTGTTGCGTTGTGCTGTAAATAGAGGAGCGGCAACTAAAATAGAGGTGGAAGTGAGAGGGAGACTGGCCGCACTGTAGGGCATTATGTTGTGGTTATGGTTCCAGCTGATCCAAGGAATTGCATTGTGCACATGACGTCTACTAATATTTTTCCGGGAACTTCCGTACCAGAAAGCACAAGCAGTACGCTTCCCAAATCATCAAAGTGTCAAAAGACACCCGGCCACCAGGCGGCGCCCCTGGCTGAGACATCTTATCCGGCACCGCACAAACAAAGTCTTTCGCCCGCGGCACCCAGATAGTGGAAGAGCACCACGGGATTGGAAGCACCTGGGCATCCCGATACGGGCCCAACACCTGACCCTCATTGGATTCGACCCCGGCAGCTGGGACAAGGCTTTCCCCAGACAACGGCAACGAAGGTGGGGGAACCGCAGGGGATGCAAGTGCGGCATCGACCCCACCACTGGGCACAGGAGCCGAGCGCCCCCCCCCCCATTGTCGCACATCCATCCTCAGCACCACGACGAGGTTCCGTTCATCAGGGGCAACCCCCCACTGGGCGGATCCAACAGCCGGAGGCACAGGATTGGGGGGAAGGGCAGAGGAAGTAACTCAGAGCCTTACCCACAGAGATCACACTAACGTGATGCATCAAATGAACAAATCCACAAGATTTGATTATTACAAATCATTACCTTAATAAGACTGTATATTATAAATTAGGAGTCAAAGTCACTCACACCCTTGGGGGTCATGCGCTAAATAATGGATTTATTAAAATAATATATAATGGATTTGTCGTAGCTCAGTCGATTAAGGCAGTGTCTGGGATGCTCCTGGATACATATTCGAATTCTCGTCACGGCCCTTGTGGATTTGTTTTTAACTCGGATCCCCTCACAGCCCTGTCACCTACGGCAGGGGATGCCAGAGCACCACACTCTCCCACCTCCATCAAAGGTACACCATGAAGGGGTGACACACTCCGAGACTGCCGCGAATGCTTCAAGACAGGCCGCACCCCACCACTCCCACCAGGCCCCTCCGTAGGCACGGCCACTCTCTTCGCGTCACATATGGTCCACACCCACACCATCCAAAGAGTCCACAGATGTGGGAAAGTCTGACTCAGAATATTAATAATAATTATCATTACATTTGATAGCTATGAAGGACCATTACTTTTTGTGAAAAAGGGGAAAACGGAAAAGAGCAAATGTATTGAAATTAGATCCACGAACAAGTGCCTATCGATCTTAAGGAATAAGTGTAATGTGAAAGATCAATAAGACTGTATATTATTAATTAGGAGTCGAACTCACTCACACCCTTGGGGGGTCATGCGCTAATAACTACTACGTCATTAGCACTAAAATCCGATGCTGGTTCTTCATCAGATTAAATCATCAATATATATATATATATATATATATAAATAAGAAATATCAATAATAATTATATGGCATATAAAGTAATCATAAATTTGATATCTAGAATTAATCAAATGTTAATAAATTAAATGATTTATGTAGAATATCAATAATCAACTAAGGTTTAGTTAATGACTACTAAAGTACTATGACAGCTTAGCTGTAATAAGTGAGAGACGTGAACATCTGTCAACAAGCGTCACTGATAACTTGCTGCATCAGGTAATTTGTTCCACGTGATTGTGGCATAGCCTATCTTCGTGCTCGATGTGGACTCGAGAACTGAAAGGCAGTTACATTGTAAAATTTGTCTACATAAGCATTAGACATAATTTCCCAAATGAAATTGAGAGAACAGTAAGATAGGAAACGTACTGGTTTGATTTGTTCTTCCTACGGCTTAATGACAACTCTCCCATATGTTTAACATGTGATCACAATACTAAACAAATTTAGGAATTTATAGCTACCGAGCTGAGTGTCCGTTGATTAAGGAAACTGTCCCAATTCTCTGGCCTCTGCTGCTGCTTGAAGGACGTAAATTACGGACTGGAATTGGACGATTTCCTGGACACCGCTGTTCTCTGCCAAAGTTAATATGGCATCTCCTTCTTTCTCCTGCCTCCGAGTGTTACGTTGTCCTCTCCTATTTCTCTCGTATGCCTGTTTCAAGAGTCATATCAGCTTTCTCTACTGATTCCCCGAGATACAGGGAGTCTGTTGGTATATGTGGCGACCAGATCGGCCGCCTGATAAGGTAGAAATTTACATTATAAGTTGTAGGTAAGGGGAAAGTGGCGCCCTGATACAAACTTAATGGTACCCCCTACCTGCAGATCCGCCATTTTGTGGAGGACGCCAGCCGACTGCGGATTGGCTAACTTAGGTCACGGGCGACCAATTAGAGCCCGCCGTGAAGTCACCGAATGCCCCTGGCGGCGCCAGCGGTGGTAGCGTGAGAGTTGAACTGACAGTAAGAGTGGAAGGACGTTCCTCAGTCAGCTCTCGGGGTTTTAAGGCTCTTTGAGCCATACTCAGTGGATTAAAGCTAGCCATCGCCGCCCACCATTGTTATTGGAGAACCTGTGCTTCCTGGAAGCAAGAAGAAACCAAGTTCATTGAGCAGAGAAGTGCCAAAACTTGAAGAATCAGTCGGCGACGACGCCGGAGGGGCGCCGCCTGATGCTTGAGGGTCTGGAAGGTGTGGCGGGCAGGCCTAGCTGTGACCGGGTCACATTCACTGATGATTTTGGAGGGACGACACCGTTCCTAGGGCAAGGAGCATCGCCTTGTGGAAGGGACGAGTGAGTGCATACAGTGATTAGCTCAGTGCCCACTGGTGAACCATGATTGGGATATCTGAAACTCGAGGAGTGGTTCGGCGACGACGTGAAGGCTTCACGACACCTGAGGACCTGTGGAAAGTTCCTGGATCGTCAAGGACTGACTCAGGAAACGTGGGAACCTCACACCATCGAGGGATAGGCGTCGTGAGCAAGGAATGTAAAGTTAGATCAATTTCCCTCCCATTACCCCTTGTTGAGTAGGTTAGATAGGCTACAATATTTACCTATGTGTCTTATAGTATAACATTCATACATTAGTAGTAGGATAGGCTGCAGGGCAGCTTGTGTCCAGGACCGTGGAAGAGGACAGTGTGTTTGGAGGAGGAGGCAGTTGCAGAGAGGGTAGCCGACATTGACGAAGAGGACCCTATGTGAGAGTGTGTGTGGCCCCTTTTAATCTTCCCAGGTGAAGGAGTTGTTGGTGGTCGTGAAAGAAGAGTTGCTGATGATCTCCAGACTGTTGATTCGTATTTTTTTCATTCCTGAATTGGTTTTAATTCTATATGTGATCATGTAGCTTACGTCAGTAAATTCACATATTTTATCATTGGGTTTAAGTGTGCCTCCATAATAATCTCTGAGCATACACGAGGGATATCATAGTCCCACCTATGAAACATCACGTTTTCTATAGAAGTTCTTATTGCCTGGAGAGTGGTAAAGCATCACTGACTTATATACAAGTGTACCCTAGGCCATCCAACCAGTATCAGAGCCGGAATGGTGGCAACAAGCAATGTAGTGGCTGGAGAGAGGTAAAGTCACACAGACTTTTATGGGAGAGTACCTTGGGCTGACAGTCCAGTGTCAGATCTATAGGAGTAGCAACACTTTGGCAACAAGCAGTATAGAATACACCCATTGAACTGCATTGCTGGGGTGCAGATATATCAACCCAGCTGACAACTTTGTTAAAAGAAGATAGGGAAGACAGATGGGAAAGGAATTCCTGCCACCTTTTTGTCTGGCAGGCAAGACTCAGGGGAAGTTATTGTTAAAAGGTAAGCCTGGGTTTTCTTCACGGGTCTAGGTCAGAATTGCTAACAGCAGTTTCCCCATGGTTGACTGAAGGGCTCTCCGGGTGAATCGGTGGCACCCTCAGTGGTGGGAGCAAAGACCTGTGGTGGTGGGTATTACTGGACCTTTCCTGTGGTACCAAGCGACTCTGGTGAGTCCCGAGAGTCGGAGGGGCTGAGTACTCTGCCTTCTGAGCCCCTAGCAGCCCCTTGCTAGCGGAGCCCCAGCCCACCCCCCATGACACCAGTCTCATTGACGCATGTGCAAAAGCACATAACGATAAAATGGAAAATCCTTCTCCTAATGATTACTCTATTTTGTGAGACAATAAGGCAGGGTTTGATAATATAAGGAGGTGATGTTATATATATTTGCATCATATAATAATTAATATGAACAGAGTTCATATAGATGAGAAGTGGAGGTAGAATTTCATTCCTCCATGTTAACTCTGGGATAACAAAGATTACTGTTATCTTTTGAACTTCAGCTAATAATGCAAATTAATGTGATCACTGGTTTATATAGCATCAGTCAATAATTCTTAGCAAAGAATTCTGATACATAGTGAGAATAGAATTTAATTCTCTGGTACGTAGATATTATCTATTCCTATGCTATATGAAAACGAAGAATGGCTAAAAATGACCAGACTCTACCACCAACTCGGTCAAATGCTAGAGAGGACGCAAACACAGTGGCCTCCTTACCAGAACCTCAGATATTAACACTAAGTAAAGCATCCAGCACTTCCACTAACACGATAACATCATTTATATTTGCCATCATCCAGGGTATAAAAACACGCAAATCCAACAAAGTTCACTTTATAGATGGTCTCCTTCATGAGGCAAATGCAGTGTTTGCAGCCCTAACGGAAACAAACACAAAGGACTACCTTGACGGTGAAATATGGATCTCAGAGTACAATCTTTTCAGATGTGATAGGAAACACCGGCTTCAGGGTGGGGTCAGCCTCTACATCAAAGACACACTCATTTGTACTGAGTTGCTAAACACCTCAAATGATATGGTGGAAGTGCTGATAGTCAAAATAGACATCCTAAATATAGTTGTTGTCCTTGTATATAAGTCACCGGAGGCAAACCCTCAGCAGTTTAAAGACCAACTAATGAAAATAGAACACTGCTTGGAAAACCTCACAAATCCAGCTCCGAACATCATCCTGCTTAGGGACTTCAACCTACGGCACCTGAAATGGAAGCACCTGGCTAATACAGTAATATCAGAAAGAATACCAGGAAGTAGCCTAAATGAACAGGCACATGCAAATGACCTGCTACGGATGTGCGATAGGTTTGCCTTAAACCAGCAAATAGTAGAACCAACTAGGAAGGAGAAAACGCTGGACCACATTTTCACTAATAATGATGAATTGATCAGGAACATAATGACTACAAATACCTGTTACTCAGACCACAACTTAATTGAAGTTATGACAACCATGGGGAATGGACCTTCAAAACCAGTCCAGATTCCTGTTGGAGGAGATTTCAGCAAATTCAACTTCAATAATAAACAGATAAACTGGGAGCAAATAAACCAGGACTTTACAGAAATAAACTGGGAAGAACAGCTAGGAAATGCACACATGAACCAGTGCCTGGAAAAAATAAGCTCAGTAGCACTAGAAATATGTTCAAACCGCATACCCCTAATAAAAAAGAGAAAGATGCAGATTGGAACGGGAACGTCGTTCCCTATATAGGCGAAGAAAACGAATTGCGGAACAACTTGAGAGTAGCACCCTATCTCAAGAACGGCGAAGAAGGATAGGACGAGAAATAGAAACAATTGAACTCAAGCTACAAGAATCATACAAAACCCAGGAGAGGCAAAGAGAGCAAAAGGCCATCAGTGAAATAGAGAGAAATCCGAAATATTTTTTCTCCAATGCAAAATCAAGATCAAAAACCGCATCTAGTATCGGGCCCCTGCGAAAAGGAGATGGAACTTTCACCGATGACAACAAAGAAATGAGCGAGTTACAGAGGAAGCAGTACGACTCTGTTTTCAGCGAGCCATTAAATGCACTAAAGATTGATAACCCAAATTCATTTTTCATAGATATGATACAAACATCAAATCATATATCAGACGTCGCCCTATCCTCACTAGATTTTGAAGAAGTCATAAACAGTATGCCTATGCACTCTGCACCAGGCCCGGATTCTTGGAACTCCATATTCATCATGAACTGTAAAAAACCACTATCGCAGGCCCTTCACATTCTGTGGAGACAAAGCCTAGATACTGGCGTTATCCCTGACATACTAAAAACAGCAGAGATAGCACCACTCCATAAAGGAGGAAATAAGGCAGAGGCAAAAAATTACAGACCGATTGCACTAACATCGCACATCATAAAATTTTTTGAGAGATTGCTAAGAAGTAAGATCACAAAATACATGGAATCACAGCATCTCCATAACCCCGGACAACATGGTTTCAGAACAGGGCGCTCTTGCCTGTCGCAGTTGCTGGACCACTATGATATGGCATTAGATGCTATGAAAGACAAATAAAACGCTGATGTAATTTACACAGATTTCGCAAAAGCTTTTGATAAATGTGACCATGGTGTTATTGCACATAAAATGCGTTCAAAAGGAATTACCGGGAAAATAGGCAGATGGATCTACAATTTCCTGACTAACAGAACCCAATGTGTAAAAGTCAACAAAATAAAATCTAGCCCATCAACCGTGTGGAGCTCAGTCCCCCAGGGTATTGTGCTTGCTCCAGTACTTTTTCTCATCCTCATATCGGACATAGACAAGAACACAACCTATAGCACTGTATCATCCTTTGCAGATGACACTAGGATTTTCATGAGAGTTGGCAACATAGAGGACACGGCAAACCTCCAATCAGATGTAGATCAGGTCTTTTTATGGGCTACAGAAAATAATATGGTGTTTAACGAGGATAAGTTCCAGCTCATGCGCTACGGAAAAATTGAAAATATAAAAACGGAAACCACATACAAAACTCAGGCAAATCATAACATAGAACGAAAAGGCAATGTAAAGGATCTGGGTGTACTCATGTCGGAAGACCTTACCTTTAAAGAACACAATAAAATAGCCGTCACAACTGCAAGAAAAATGACAGGTTGGATAACAAGAACCTTTCACACTAGAGATGCTATACCGATAATGATACTTTTCAAAACGCTTGTGCTCTAGAGTGGAGTACTGCTGCACAATGACAGCCCCTTTCAAAGCTGGAGAAATTGCTGACCTGGAGAGCGTGCAGAGATCCTTTACTGCTAGAATCCACTCAGTAAAACATCTAAATTACTGGGACCGACCAAAGAGCCTAAATCTGTACTCCCTTGAGCGCCGGCTGGAGAGATACATAATAATTTACACATGGAAAATAATTGAGGGGCTGGTCCCAAACCTGCACACATAAATTACATCACATGAGACCAGAAGACATGGCAGGATGTGCAGAATATCCCCGTTGAAAAGCAGAGGTGCAACAGGTACTCTGAGAGAGAACTCTATCAACATCAGAGGCCCGAGACTGTTCAACACGCTTCCACTACACATAAGGGGCATAACTGGCCGACCCCTCACAGTGTTCAAGAGAGAACTGGATAAGCACCTCCAAAGGATACCTGATCAACCAGGCTGTGACTCATACGTCAGGCTGCGAGCAGCCGTGTCTAACAGCCTGGTTGATCAGTCCTTCAACCAGGAGGCCTGGTCGACGACCGGGCTGCAGGGACGCTAAGCCCCGGAAGCACCTCAAGGTATGCTAAATGATTGGACACACCCACACCATGAAGTACAAATATTCGGTAAAATAATTTGTGCAGTGGGAAAGGAATTAGTATGATTAATCTACAAGTTAGTAATATTAGTAAATTACTATGGTTGATACAAGAATCATTTATTAGAACATTGAAATGAAAAATAAGTGTTGGATATTTCCAACATAACTCCAGAGGGAGAGATCTTGGGTCACAGTTCAGGTCTTAGTACTCACATACCTGTCTCTCTACCCTGAAGTTATATTCACAGTTAGCATGTTAATACATTAGTTCGCACATAGCGAATGTCCCGAATCTGTAGCATAGATATGATTAAGTCATTATGTGAACATAAATTAAATATTGAAAATATTGAATGATTAAGTTATCTATAATTAAGAGCCACCTAAAGTCTACAGTAGACTCAATGACCAAGGTCACTATTACGTGTAATGGTTGAATTACTTAGTAACTGTATGGTTCTGCAAACTCAGAAATAGTCTCAAAAACAGATGGTTATGATCTGTAATGAGACAGAATAATAATGCTGTATAAATTGTAGTCTACATTGTTATAAATTAATTAAAGAATGAAAATATTAATTATTAGGTCATTGAAGATTTTGGAGACTTCGATACTACAGTGAGGTTACTGCCAAAGATCGTTGTGACTTGTAACTGCTGAGTTACTGGACATCAACCTTCACTGTATGATCATGATTCCCTTAAACTCAAATGATGACTTCTCTGCACTTAGGCAGAATCAAAGTATTGCTTGAGTTTCAGCTTATATTGCTGAGCAGCGACTCTAGATGGCCATGTGCTCTATTGGGCAGTATCATTGTCCTCTGAAACATAGGGTATAGGTACCTCTGTAGAACATTCATGTTCAGCTATTTCTAGAGGTACTAGTTTTCTAGAATTTTTAAAGTAGTAGTGCCTCGACACTGAGCCTTAACTATTCGTAATATACCTTTGCGATCAGGATGAACATCAACTATTTTGCCAATAGGCCATTCTGGCCTGGGTCCATCACTGTCTACTAGGACTAGATGACCTGGTTTGAGTTGAACTTTGTTATATGGGACTCCATAATGATACTCTCTCAGAGCAGTGAAATATTCACGAGTGCACACTTCATTCCATTTTTCTGCTACTCTCGAAAGATGTTTGTTACTTTCCACTAAGTCACTTGCTCTAACACATGAAGGGTCAGCTGGATCCTCGTCTGCTAGAGTTATTAAAGGACTCAGAAGACCACCATGAATCAGGGGTTCTCTATGGGAGAAGTCATCTGAAAGATAGGTCAATGGTCTGTTAATGACCCGTGCCTCAATTTCGGTGACAAGGGTTCGCAACTCGGTAAGGATAATTTTCTGTCTGTGTAAAGCTTTTCTTAATCATTTCTTAACAAGGCCTACCATGCGCTCAAAAAAGCCTCCTTGCCACGGGGATCATGGTGGAATAAATTTCCAGTGGCACTGTCTCTGAGCACTGAATGCGCCTCTAGATGGTTCCATGTTTCTCGTAAGCATACTTCTCCTGCCACAAAATTAGATCCGTTGTCCGAGATCCTCACTTTGGGGCAGGATCTGAGTGCAGCAAACCTGCAAAAGGTTTGGAGGAAAGCTTCTGCACTCATGGCAGAAGTTACTTCTAAGTGTACGCTTTGTGTGGCTGCACACGTGAAGAGGAAAATATAGGCTTTCATCTGAATTTTATCTCGAGTGCCTGTTAAAATAAGTGTTCCTGTGTAACCGACACAAGTGGTCTCAAATGGACGAAGGTGGACAACTCGTTTCGTGGGAAGTGGTAGGGGTCTTGGATAAGTACACACTCGAGCATCATACCTCCTACAGATCACACAGGACTTAATTAGGGATTTGACAGTGAGGCGATCATGAGGAAGTCAGAATTTTTGTCTAAGATCAGTGAGAGTATCTAATACTCCACTGTGTAGTGTACCATGTTCATGGTAACGTAGAACTATGAGTTTAGTTATGATGTGTTGACGTGGTAGAAGCATAGGGTTCTTGGCTTCTAATTCAATTTCTGCATGAAGCAGACGTCCTCCACGCCTTAGGATGTTGTAATTATTTGAATCAAACCAAATGCCCAGAGACTTGATTAATTTATCTGGAAGATGTTCATATTGTCTCCCATAAGTCTCTTGTTGAGCTTGCTTGACCTAGTATTTGATTGGACTGGGAAATTGATACTTAATCCCTATCCTGTTGAGGAAGTCAAATACAATTTCGGTAACTCTTAGCAATTTACTTAAGTTGGAGTAATGATGCAGGTTAATAGCTAAAATTCGAGGGGGGGGGGGGGGTCCGGATCTTAAACGTTGGCAGTGATATTGGGCACAATGACTTTTGGCTTTTGTTTAGGCCACTGACCACTAACCAACCATTGCCCTGGAAGCACAAACCGAAACTGTCTCAATTTTCCGCTTGTTACAACTTGTAATAAAGTTGTTACATCTTGGCTTAATGTGTTTATGACGTATTAGAACGTTGTTACAACTTGCTATATTGGTTGTTATAATTGGTTAGGAGGGGCTAAAACTTGTTCGAACGTTGTACCAACGTCGTAGTTTCGCTGTGTGTTTGGCGGGTGGGGGTCCAGTAAACCACATCTCGGTTTTAACTAATTGTTGTAGAGTTAAACCTCTGGATAAATAGTCAGCTGGATTGTCCTTGGTACAGATATGTCTCAATTTATAACCAGCAGACAGTTCTCGAATTTCCCTGACTCGGTTGCTGATGTAGGAAGTTTAGTTTTTTTTTTTTACCCACTGTAAGACCGCTTCATTGTCTGACCACACTACTATCTCACCAAAGTGAATATTGCTGAGTGTTTTGATCAGGCAATGAGCCAGTCTTATACCTATTATTAAGGCCATTAATTTAATTTGGGGTAATGACCTCTTTTTAATTGGGGCTACCCGCACCTTAGATGTAAGCAAAAATGATTGTTGAGTGATGACTAGATAGCCTACTGTGCCATACACTTTCCCTGAGGCATCGCAGAACACATGCAAATTTGTGGGTAAATTTAGTGGAAGTGCAAAACATCCATTGTGTGGAAGTTTTAGAATACTAAGTTTACTATAATCTGGAATTAATTGTTGCCATATATCTTGGAGATCATCTGGCAGTGGTTCATCCCAACCCATATTAACTTGCCAGAACTCCTGCATGAGGAGTTTGCCCTTAATTAAAATAGGACTAAATAGGCTTAAAGGGTCAAATGGCTTACTGACATGTTAGAGTAAGTTTCTCATGGTTAGGGGGGGGGTGGGGGATCATTGATTTCCACCGACTTAACGTTTAATTTGTACGTAGAAGTATTCCATTCCATACCAAGAACTTTCAATTTGTTTGGTACTTTATAATCGGGAAATTCTTTCTCGGTTTTCTGATTCAGTTGTTGATTATTTGAAGCCCACAACTGTAAAGGCATACAGTTGTGGGCTTCACGATAAATTTTCATCAATTTGTTTTCATCATTAGTGGTCCCCCTGCAAATTATCCACATACAGGTTGTTGCTTATTTCAGCCTTATAGGAGCTAGTAGATTTCTTCATATGAGTATCCAAGGTGGATTGGAGTAAGAATGGTGAAGATGTTGCGCGGAACAGAACTGACGCAAACCTGTATGTGATGATGTCACTGTTAGGATCCTGTGGATCCTTTACCCAGAGAAATTTAGTAAAGTCACGATTTTCCTCTTGCAAGCCTACTCTTGAAAAGACTTTACTGATTTCAGCTGTATAGGTAATAATCCTGGAACGAAATCATAACAAAACTTCTTGTAGTCTTTGGGTTAGACGAGGTCCAGTTTGTAGATAATCATTTAATGACACGCTGTTTGCCTTTATTTTGGCACTGCAGTTGAACACAATTCTAATCTGTGTCGTCACTGAATCTTTCATGACAGCATGATGTGGCAAATAATGGCCTAATTTATCGTTGTCATGGTCAACAAATTCTGTAAAATTGTTAGTAAGTTCTTCCTGTATCAATTCATGATACAGTTGTAATTCATCAGGGTGCTTCTGTAGCTTAACTAACTGTGATTTTCACTGAGTTGATAATAATTTGCAGGAAGCTGAGGGTGGTTCAGCTTCCAAGGCTATTTCACTCAATATTGGTTATCTTTATAGATAACTTTATAGATAGATTGCATTATTTTTTAATTATTTGAATTTGAAATATTGAATTATTTACAGTCTCCAAGTGTAGTGGTAAGACACTCGCCTGGCATTCCGCGAGCGCTATGTCATGGGTTCGTATCCTGGCCGGGGAGGATTTACTGGGCGCAATTCCTTAACTGTAGCCTCTGTTTAATGCAACAGTAAAATGTGTACTTGGATGAAAAAACGATTTTTCGCGGCAGGGGATCGTATTCCAGGGACCTGCCCGAAACGCTACGCGTACTAGTGGCTGTACAAGAATGTAACAACTCTTGTATATATCTAAAAAAAAAAAAAAAAAAAAAAAAAAAAAAAAAAAAAAAAAAAAATATATTATTGATTACTGTTAGATTTAGATTTTTGCTGGATCAGCACCAGTCCTGTGAGTGATTTCCCTCCAGCTGACAGCAACAAATTCATACCTTGTTGCCTGGTGCATTCGGTAATAAATCTATAGTAATTGTCAGCTCCAAGGAGAATACCTACGTCGCTGAGACAGTCTGAAAGCCCGTATCAACAGGGGTTTTAAAATCTTGTAATACCCACATTCCTCCAGTGACAATGCTTAGTAAACCTCTCTTACTTTCTCAGTAAAGTTTCCAGCCTCTAGTGTAGCCCACCGTTCATTCGGTCATCCACGTAGCTCTGCCAGATTCTCGAAAGGAAAGAAATGTAACTTTATTCGGCCTTGAAAACAGGTAGGACTATTTTCATCCTCACACCTTAGTCTGTCTATAGACGTGCTATAGATCTTTCATCTTATATCTTAGAATCCTCTCATTTTCCTTTTCCAGTGATGTATCTTCAAGGATTTATATATTTTTGCACACTGAAATCACACTAACGTGATGCATCAAATGAACAAATCCACAGGGGCCGTGATGAGGATTCGAACCTGCGTCCGGGAGCATCCCAGACACTGCCTTAATCGACTGAGCTACGACATGGTTAAGAAGAGTTGAAACCGAAGTTCTACTGAACTTACTGGATCCCGCAGCCTGGGATGCTCCCGGACGCTGGTTCGAATCCTTGTCACGGCCCTTGTGGATTTGTTCATTTGATGCATCACGTTAGTGTGATCTCTGTGTGTAATGATGTAAGGGCGAAGAGGGAGAACGGCATATTGACATAGCTCAAGTGCAGGGGGGAGTTGTGTAAAATCCTGGTTTGTGCCTCGGAGAAGCTGCGGGATCCAGTAAGTTCAGTAGAACTTCGGTTTCAACTCTTTTAACCCTATCGTAGCTCAGTCAATTAAGGCAGTGTCTGGGATGCTCCCGGACGCAGGTTCGAATCCTCGTCACAGCCCTTGTGGATTTGTTTATATGTCTTCTCGTTAACTAACCTCAAACCCTGCTATTTAATTAATGTTTCTATCAAGAGTACTGCTCTTCTCTCTCACCATCTTTTCTAATGGCATAAAATGTCGGCACATTTTCTATCATGTTTTAACCCCAATCTTACCCACTCCACCCGCGAGTCCCACTTTTTGAGGCTCTTTACCGAGCCTTGATCCAGGCCCTGTCTTTATCGAGCGGCTCTCCATTGTTGTTGTAGTTTTAAATTCAGCTTCTCAGAACAAGAAGTTCCAGTAGCATGGGCTATGGTGAACCCGTCAGTGGAGGCACTTTGGAGCCATTATCTGTATCAATAGCTGATACCAGAGATCTGGTGATGGATGGGTATCTTCATGGTGGTTTTCGGCCCAGGAGGGCTGGCTGTATCAGTCATGGAGCTGGTAGGGCTAATGTAGACCTCTAGGTTTTCTATTTTTCTTTGCCTGAGACTTTGGCTGAGCCGTGTTGTCGTTGTCGTTGTGTGAGGTGGCCTCCATGAGAAAGTTTTGAACTGAGGTGTCGTATTTGTGCTGCTGCGGTGGAGCTCCTACTAAGATTTCCTCGTCTGAGGAGTCTGTAACCTCCGTAGTTGGTGTTTCCGTCTTTTTCCTCACAGCCTAAGGTAGGCTCAGGTGTCGTGGATTGGTGGTAGAAGCTTTTTCAGGGGCGTTGGTGGTACTGTTAGCATTTGTAGAAAGCACGTCTGCTAGTATTCACCTAGTTGAATTCACCTAGTTGTGTTTGCTGGGGTTGAGCTCTGCTCTATGGGCCCGCCTCTCAACTGTCAATCAACTGTTTCTAACTACTACTACTATTTTTTTCACATCACATCACACACACACACACACACACACACACACACACACACACACACACACGCACGCACACGCGCACACACACACGCACACACACACACACACACACACACACACACACACACACACACACACACACACACACACACACACACACACCAAGAAGCAGCCCGTGACAGCTGAATAACTTCCAGGTACCTATTTACTGCTAGGGAACAGGAGCATAGGGTGAAAGAAACTCTGCCCAATGTTCCTTGCCGGCGCCCGGGATCGATCCCGGGACCACAGAAACACAAGTCCAGCGTGCTGTCCGCTCGGCCGGCCGGCCCCTAGTGCGGCTGCTGAGATGGTGATGGTAGGAGAGTTGGGAGCTGGAGAAGGAATTACCTCTGTTTGTGCCGCTCAGGTTTTGGGTGGTTCTGGAGTCTGTGTTTAAATCGACCTCGAGGTCGTCCTATGCCCCTGTTCCCTAGCAGTATATGTGTGTGTGTGTGTGTTTGTGTATTCACCTAGTTGTGTTTGAGGGGGTTGAGCTTTGCTCTTTCGGCCCACCTCTCAACTGTTTACTCACTACTTTTTTTTTCCTCCATACCACACACACACACACACACACACACACACACACACACACACACACACACACACACACACACACCAGGAAGCAGCCCGTGACAGCTGACTAACTCCCAGGTACCTATTTACTGCTAGGTAACAGGGGCATTCAGGGTGAATGAAACTTTGCCCGTTTGTTTCTGCCTTGTGCGGGAATCGAACCCGCGCCACAGATTTACGAGTCCTGTGCGCTATCCACCAGGCTACCAGGCCCCCCTGTGTGTGTGTGCGTGTGTGTGTGTGTGTGTGTGTGTGTGTGAGTGTGTGTGTGTGTGTGTGTGTGTGTGTGTGTGTGTGTGTGTGTGTGTGTGTGTGTGTGTGTGTGTGTGTGTGTGTAGTGGGAATGGGGCATGATGGGAAGGAAGAGAGGATGGTGGGGAGGACGAGGGGACAGTGGAGTGGGGAATGGTTGAGAGGCCGAGGAGACGGGTAAGGGGGAAATTGTGGGGAGGACTGGAAGAAAGGGAAGGTTGCTGTGGCTCAGCAACGCACATGCATTGCTGAGCCACAGCAACCTTCCCTGTCCCCCAGTCCTCACCACCATTCCCCCCCTCACCCGTCTCCTCGGCCTCCCAACCATTCCCCACTCCACTGTCCCCTCGTCCTCCCCACTCCACCATCATCTCTTCCTTCCCACCATTCCCCTCTCCCCTGTCCCTTTGTCCTCCCCACCATTCTCCATTCCCCCATCCCCTTGTCCCCACCATCCCAAACATACCCTGTCCCCCGTCCTTCCACACCATTACCCCTTCTCTTGTTCCCTCATCCTCCCCACTGTCTCACTTCCATCTCCTCGTCATCCCTACTATTCCCCACTCCCTCGTCTGATGCCTTCCCAAATGGTCTGATGTTCCCATCAGAAAATTAAGAACATCAAGTGATCTGATGTTCCCATCACTGAAATATAATAAAACAGTTAAAAATGAAATGAAAACATGAAAAAATAAAAAAATAAACTATACTCACGAAATGAACGGTATGGTAAACAATACAGCTTATTTCCAACGCAAGTCACACAAAATAATTAAATCAAAATGAAAATAAATCAAAATCTATGAAAATTCAGTTCATCAATGCAATGAGAAACATTGAAATGGAATTGTAACATTTAATATAGCATGTGTGTTGCTCTTTTTTGCAACAGATGGCGCTGTTTTTCAAGAAAAGCATGGTTTTACCTGTCACAGGTGTGGCATCTAAACTTATGCCTATGAAATGAACGGTATGGTGAAGAACACAGCTCAATTCCAACACAATGTCACACAAAATAATTCACTAAAAATAAATTATATCGAAACCTATGAAAATAAAATTTATCAATGCAATCGGAAACATTGAAATGGAATTCGTGACATATTTAGTATAACGTGCATGTTGTCATTTGTGCAACAGATGCAAGTGCAAACCTGTCTGTTTTTCAAAAACACATGTTTTTACCTGTCACAGGGGTGGCATTTATATAGTAGTTATATAAAAAGAGACACATTCGAATGCAACGTTGTGTCAAAATTTCAAAGCAATTATTGAAGAACTTTCGGAGATTACAGCGTGTGTAGCCATTACGTCCATCAGATGGCGCTATTTTTTTTTTGTAATCATGTTTTTTCCTGTCACGGGTGAGGCATGTATATAGTAGATATAGAAAAAGATGAATGAATGCATTATTTGAATGCAACGTTGTGTCAAAATTTCAAAGCAATCGGTAAAGAGGTTTTGAAGATTTCTCTCACATGAAAAACACATGAAAAAAAACATTTGTTCAGAAAAAGCATGTGTTTTTTACCGTTACAGATGTGACATCTATATAGTATGTATATAAAAACCTGGCCGGATGCGAATGGAACGTTGAGTGAAAATTTCAAGCAATCGGTTTAGAACTTTCGGAGATTAGCGATTTTGAACAAACGAACATTTTGATTGATATGTATATATATATATATATATATATATATATATATATATATATATATATATATATATATATATATATATATATATATATATATATTAATTCCCCCAAAGGTTGTGAGGAGTTTATCTATGTGGAATCAAAATATACAGTCCACTATGTTCTAAAGAAAGAAGTAATTCTACATTAACCAGAATTAAATATATTTTAAATAAAATAAACAACAATTTTTACAAGTAAATTTCCTACAGTTGTGGGTGGAAGGAACAAGAGGGCTGGGAGAAGTGGGAGGGTGGAGGGAGGAGTGTGAGTTGCAGGATGGAGGAGTGGGAGGGAAGGAAGGGGAAGGGAAGGAGAGAAGAAGTGAGAGACTCTCTGTTGTTGATAATTGCTACCGGCTACTAATTAAGGATGACACAAGGTCATTCTTAATTGGATGACTTGTATACTGGACACCGAACAAAGAGCAACAGCTCTGAAATGTCTGGTTCATTCTCTGCTAAAATGGTAAGCATAACCTTCGTTTGTTCCAACATGCCGTTTGTTTGGTGATGGCATGCTGTTGCTGTTGGTTCAAAGACTTTACACATACGTTGTGAAATAATGTGCCAATAAACTCCTGTATCTTGTCGGATACTAGAACTTTAATTAAGTGGTCCGAACACAGTAACAAACATAGCTAGGAATGCGTCTGCCACTGGGGGTCTTTCCTAGGAAGGGCTACCAAAGTGGTGTACGTGGACAGATGGTCCACTAGTTCTGTTGCCTGAGTTCAGCTTCAAGAAAAGCTGAACTTTGAAGTCTTAGCTCGGAGCTTCGAGTTCATTCTTGGAAATCGGGAAGGAAATGAGAGGAAAAAAAAAGAGATTTCCGTAATATATATATATCTCATTTCTCTATTTACTGGTCTGGAAATATTTGCGTCATATTTGTTCTTAACATCGTGACGAGAGTTCCTGAGGCCAACCTGTCTAGATAGCAGCAGCTCTCATTATCTCTAAAACTCCACACTAGTGTTGATCACGCCAAGAATAATTATTCCTCATCATAGTGTGTAATCATTATTTTGAGATAATCTCTGTTTTCATATCCGTCACGTGATGCACATCATCGTTAAACGTAATTCATACTTAATCCAAATTTGCTACGAAGTCATTATTAGTTAATTTTATATATTAACTGGCACAAAACAGGCGAACAAGCTACCGGTGACCAATAATCGGTTCCAAATACCGTGAACGAAAGCGCCAGAGTTAACCTGATAAGTTCTACTTATCGTTCCGTAGCTGTCTCTAGAGGGTCAGGAAATGCCACTGGAAACTCGAGGCAGACACGAGGCATTGTAAGTTGATGCAGCAGAAGCATCTTATATGAGGACATCACACATAACATTGCTGCCTATTTGGGCACACTAAAAGCAGCAGCAGCACATATGATCACAGTAGAAGTAACAGTAGTGTTTGTGGGCACACTAGAAGTAACAGCAGTGTATGTTGGCGCACTAGAAGTAGAAACAATTCATCCAAGGCACAGTAGAAGCAAGAGCAGCGTACGTGAACACATTAGAAATAACAGTAAATCATTGGATACACTAGAAGTAATAACAATGCATTAAGAACATCACAAGTAATAGCAATGCACGAGTCACACCACAAGTAATAGCAATGCACGAGTCACACCACAAGTAATAGCAATGCACGAGTCACACCATAAGTAATAGCAATGCACGAGTCACACCACAAGTAATAGCAATGCACGAGTCACACCACAAGTAATAGCAATGCATGAGGCACACCAGAAGCATGAGCAGCGTTTGAGGCCCATTAGAATTAACAGAAGTGTATTTGTGCACATTAGAAGTAACAAGTGTATGGGCACTAGAAGTAACAGCATTGCAAGTGGGCACATTAAACGTAACAACAGCGCATGTGGGCTCGTTAGAAGTAACAGTAATGCACGTGGGCACACTAAAATAACCCTCAGCGTACATGGGCACACCAGAAGTAACAGAAGTGCATCAGGGTACACTCAATGCATGTGGTCCACTAGAAATAACAGCAGCAATTATGGGCACACCAGAAATAACAACAGTGCTTATGGGGACACTACAAGTAACAGCAGTGCACGTGGGCACTGGAATTAATAGGAGCGTATATGGGCAAACCAGAAGTAACATCAGAGTATGTGGGCACACAAGAAGCACCAACAGCGTATGGAACACACTAGGAGATACAGAAATGCATGTGGAACAATAGCATTAACAGCAAATCATTTGGGCACACTAGAAGTAACAATAGCGCATGTGGGAACACCAAAAGTAGGAGAAGTGCATGTGGGTACTCTAGAATAAACATCACTGTATCTGGGCACACTAGAAATGACAGCAATGCTCATGGACACATTAGAAGTAATAAAAATACATATTGGCACATTAGAAACAACAGCAGCAAATGTGGTCACACTAAAAGTAACGGCAATGCATGTGCGTTCACTAGAAGTAACGGAATTGTATGTGGCACACTAGAAGTAACATAAACGTATGTGGGCACACAAGAAGTAATAGCAATGCATGAGGCACACCAGAACTAACAGTAGCATATGTGGGCATATGTGGGCACATTATAAGTAACAGTATCGTATGGTCACACTAGAGGTAACAGAAACATATGTGAACACACTAGAAGTAACAACAGCGCATGAGGGCTCACTAGAAGTTACAGCATTGCATGAGAACACTAGAAGTAACAGTAGAGTATGTGGGCACACCTGAAGCAGCAGAAACATATGTGCCCCCCCTCCCCGCAAAGTACCAGTAGCGTATGTGGGCACATTACAAGTAACAGTAATCCATGTGGGCAACCTAGAAGTAACAACAGAGTATGTGGGCACGCTAAAAGAAACAGCAGCGCATTTGAGCACACTAGAGCGGCGCCTGACAGTTGAGTGGACAGCGTTTCCGATTCGTTGTCCTGAGGTTCCAGGTTCGATCCACTGTTGATATGCTGCTGTTGCTGCTTCTGGTGTTCCCATATACGCTGTTGCTGCTGCTTCTGGTGTCCCCATATACGCTGCTGCTGCTGCTTCTGGTGTTCCCATATACGCTGCTGCTTCTGGTGTTCCCATATACGCTGCTGCTTCTGGTGTTCCCATATACGCTGCTGCTTCTGGTGTTCCCATATACGCTGCTGCTTCTGGTGTTCCCATATACGCTGCTGCTTCTGGTGTTCCCATATACGCTGCTGCTTCTGGTGTTCCCATATACGCTGCTGCTTCTGGTGTTCCCATATACGCTGCTGCTTCTGGTGTTCCCATATACGCTGCTGCTTCTGGTGTTCCCATATACGCTGCTGCTTCTGGTGTTCCCATATACGCTGCTGCTTCTGGTGTTCCCATATACGCTGCTGCTTCTGGTGTTCCCATATACGCTGCTGCTTCTGATGTCCCCAAATACGCTGCTGCTGCTGCTTCTGTTGTCCCCATATACGCTGCTGCTGCTGCTTCTGGTGTTCCCATATACGCTGCTGCTTTTGATGTCCCCAAATACGCTGCTGTTGCTGCTTCTGATGTCCCCAAATACGCTGCTGCTGCTGCTTCTGTTGTCCCCATATACGCTGCTGCTTCTGATGTCCCCAAATACGCTGCTGCTGCTGCTTCTGGTGTCCCATATACGCTGCTGCTGCTGCTTCTGGTGTTCCCATATACGCTGCTGCTTCTGATGTCCCCAAATACGCTGCTGCTGCTGCTTCTGTTGTCCCCATATACGCTGCTGCTGCTTCTGGTGTTCCCATATACGCAGCTGCTCTTGGTGTTCCCATAAACGCTGCTGCTGCTGCTTCTGGTGTCCCCATATACGCTGCTGCTGATGCATCTGGTGTTCCCATATACGCTGCTGCTGCTGCTTGCTTCTGGTGTCCCCGTATACGCTGCTGCTGCTTCTGGTGTCCCCATATACGCTGCTGCTACTGCTTCTGGTCTTCCCATATACGCTGCTGCTACTGGTGTCCCCATATACGCTGGTGCTGCTGTTTCTGGTGTTCCCATATACGCTGCTACTTCTGGTGTTCCCATATACCCTGGTGCTGATGCTTCTAGTGTCCCCATATACGCCGCTGATGCCTCTGGTGTTCCTATATACGCTGCTTCTGCTTTTGGTGTTCCCATATACGCTGCTGCTGCTTCTGGTGTTCCCATATACGCTGCTGCTGCTTCTGTTGTCCCTATATACGTAAGAACATAAGAACAAAGGTAACTGCAGAAGGCCTATTGGCCCATACGCCGCAGCTCCTATCTATGACCACCCAATCCCACTCATATACTTGTCCAACCCGCGCTTTAAACAATCGAGGGACCCCACCTCCACTACGTTACGCGGTAATTGGTTCTACAAATCAACAACCCTGTTACCGAACCAGTATTTACCCAAGTCTTTCCTAAATCTAAATATATCCAATTTATTCCCATTGTTTCGTGTTCTGTTTTGTGTTGATACTTTTAATACCCTAATAATATCCCCCTTTGTTGTGACCATTCATCCATTTGTAACCCTCTATCATATCACCCCTAACTCTTCGCCTTTCCAGTGAATGTAATGTAAGCTTTGTTAATCTTTCTTCATATGAGAGATGTCTAATTTGGGGAATTAACTTAGTCATCCTACGCTGGACACGTTCAAGTGAATTTATATCCATTTATATCTTTTAGATATAGTGTTAATTTTTAGATTTAGTGTTAACTAACAGGGAAACACAAATTAATGACATCGAAATAGGGAGTGAGCTAGGGAACAGTGATCACAAAGTAATCAGATTTAGCATAGAATGGAATAGACTTGTAGGAGAAAATTCTGTTAAAGTGCCAGATTTTCGAAAAGCTGATTTTAATAGCCTAAGAAATTTTTTGGGTCAAATAGATTGGAAAGTCTTGGATATGGGGTGTGGGCCGGTCTTGGAGCGAGACATGAACCCAGCGATAGGTGACGTAAAAGGGGATATCGATGTGGATTTAATATATAACTTATTTAAGAACTTATAAGTTAATATATAACTGATTTAAGTATTTTTATATACCTACTATATTTATGCCTCACCTGTGACAGGAGAAAAACAGGTTTTTTTTTTTAAACAACACCATCTGTAGGACGTATGAACAACACACGCTGTAATCTCTGAAAGTTCTTTACCGATTGCATTGAAATTTTGACACAATGTTCCTTTCGAATACGTGAGTGTTTTGATATACGTACTATTTAGATGCCACACCTGTTACAGGTAAAAACATACCTTTTTTTAAAAAAACAGTGCCATCTGTTGCACGTAACAGCAACATACGATATACAGGTATCAATTTTTTGGTTACGGTTCAATTTCAATGTTTCCGATTGCATTGATATATTCAATTTTCATAGATTTTGATTTATTTTCATTTTGATTTAATTATTTTTAGTGACATTGTATTGAAATTGATCTGTGTTGTTTACCATACCGTTCATTTCGTGGGTATAGCTAATTTGTTTCTTTTTTATTGTTTTTAATTCCGTTCTTTTAACTGTTCTTCTTATTTTTCAGTGCAATTGGTGGTGAAATTGAGCTGTGTCGATTAATCGGCGTTTGGATTAAAATATTTTGTTAGTATTTTTTGTTTTTGTTTTGAAAACCTGAAAATGGACAACACGTTTATTTCACAGCTGCAAATGTGCAACAAACAGCTATGAATCCACCGGCTACAACGTTAACTGCTTTCTTCACGTTGTCAAGATGACACGTTTGCGAAAACATTGCTGTATTCTGAAGTGCAAACATATTACACATGGAATGCCAGTAGAAAATCCTTTGAACGAGGTAAACGAGGAGAACAAGCCGAAGGACAACGTGGCCTATTCAAACAAACTACGATAGGCAGACATGACGAGGGGACACCATGCATTACAATCAACATGAATGCTTCTTTCGTCGCAAGTTGTTGGTAAATGTTCCCGGTCCAACGTCTTTCAACCAATTGAGATTTGTCAGCGGCGTAACACATGCCACTTTCCGTAATGCATGTCAAGCTTTGAATTTATTGGAGAACGACCGACACTGGGATGTATGCAATAATGACACGTCCAACACGTCACATCCAAATCAAATTCGTGGATTGTTTGCAATCATATTGACCACCGGCTCTCCATCTCCAACAGAGTATGGGAGAAACACAAATCGCACATGGCTGAAGATATTGTCCGTCGAATACGCAAGGACAATTCAAATATAAACATAAATTTCACAGCAGAAATCTACAACGAAGCGTTGATGATGATTGAAGATTTGTGCTTAGAAATTGCGAACAAAGTTCTCATTCAATGCCATCACCGAATCTATCTGATCTGCTGCTTCGATGCAACGTTTGTTGGGTCGTGAACAAAATTACAACATGGGTGATCTGTTATCGTATGTGCAATCAAATATTCTTAAGCTAACGCTTGAACGAAAAGGCATTCACGATCAAATAATTCAAACTGTCAATAACGGGTTTGGAGAAATCTTTTTAGATGCGTCAGGAGGAACTGAAAAAGCTTTCTAATTACATTGATTTTGGCAGCATTTCGATCCCAAAATAGCATAACCTTAGCACTTGTATCGTCCGGAATAGCTGCGACATGGCTATCATGTGGAAGAGCTGCTACTTCGGCTTTGAAGTTGCAATTGAACAAGCAATTCATTGAAACTCCCACGTGCAACATTTCCAAAGCATCCGGCATGGGAAAAGTATTGCAGAAATGTAAACTTATTGGTTGGGATGAATACACAATGGCCAACAAAAAAATCGCTCGAGGCTCTTGATCGATCATTGCAAGATTTGCGTGGAAACATCACACCATTTGGGAATGCATTAATATTACTTGCAGGAGATTTCATGCAAACATTACCTGTAATTCCTAGATCGACACTAGCAGACGAAATAAATGCTTTTTTGAAATGTTCTAATTTGTGGCGCCACGTAAAGATGTTAAAATTAACTACAAATATGCGTGTCGAACTGCAAAACGACTCATCAGCTGAGATATTCTCACATCAATTTCTGGAAATTGGGAACGAAAACGTTCCGGTTGATCTGACCTCAGGACGAATTTCATTGCCTCATAACTTCTACAATTTAGTGACGTCAAAAGAAGAATTGGTTGAAAAAGTATTTCCCAATATTCAAACCAATTATAAGAATCACGATTGGCTGAGTGAACGAGCTATTCTTGAGGCCAAGAACAAAGACTTCTAAAAACTTAACAATATTATTCAGTCTAACATACAAAGCAAGGCAGTCACACACAAGTCCGTCGACACTGTGGTGGAAGAAGATGAAGCGATTAATTATCCAACAGAATTTTTTATTTCACTTGATAAGCCAGGAATACCACCACCCCACGAACTGCAATTAAAAATTGGCGTGCCAATTATCATGTTACGAAATATCAACCAGCAAAAGCTTAGCAACGGCACACGGCTTGCAGTAAAAAAATATTCAGCAACGTCGTAGAAGCAACAATCTTGACAGGAACTTTCAAAGGTGAAGATGTCCTCATTCCTCACATTCCTGTGATTCAAACGGATTTGTCATTTCAATTTAAGAGATTTTAATTTCCCAATTAGATTGACATTTGCAATCAACATCAACAAAGCTCAGGGCCAATCTTTAGAATTGTGCAGTTTAGATCTAGACACTGATTGGTTCTCACATGGACATTTATAAGTTACGTGTTCTAGAGTCGGCAATCAGACAATCTCTATGTCTTCACAAACAGTGGAACAAGAAAAAAATATTGTATACACTCAAGCATTGTGAAATTGAACATGTGAGAAACGTGAATTTTCTGTTTTCTTTCTTTTCCATTTAACCATACTGAGCCACAGCAACGCGTGGCGGGTACCGCTAGTATATATATATAAATTTACTTTCGTTAATGTAGCCATATGTCGGTTTTCAGTGATAAATTACATTATCTGCTAGAACCACAATTTTATACAGCTTAAGTTCAATAATTAATATATATATTTACAAAATTATATTGATTCAATGACTCGGTGAGCAAGCTTAAACAATACAGGTAGAATGCAAGCAATATGGTCATTCATAAATAAATAAATAAACTTGATAACGCAAGGTAGTGTTCCTAAATATCAAGAATCGTAGTTATGAAGAAGATAAAAAATATTATGAAGCGGAAATTGAACTGGCAGAGATGTAATACAGTTTGACGGTCATTTTAATAAGGGAAAATATTAGTGGCGGTAATACTCCTGCGGTCACCGATAATCTTCCAGTTATAGAACAAACTTTAATAGACATACTGTAAATTTTTGTTTTACATGTATATCTAAAACTGCAGCATAGAATGTAGAGGAATGAAATTGTAGAGTATTACAGCAATAATTTGTAGGAGCGATGTCCCAGGCCATGAAGACTTCTTGACTCATAAACATTGTTAATCACTTTAAATATTAACTATAGCCTTTCTGAATATCGTAATTACCATCACTTGAAAATTAGTTACTGACAGTCGTGTTAATTGTTCACAAGTGTCCCAAGATATCCACCAGAGATGCACTAAATATTACAGTACTGATATGTTACGTATTCTTGCGTAAAATGTCCAGAGCCATAAAGATCATAAAACAGTATTGATAAAATATCAGTATAGGTGATCCATATTGTTGGACGTGATCACCTAACACCTACATGCTAAAGCCAAACCCCACAGGAAGGCCTGAAGTTCCAGTTGGGCAGCATATACTTGCTTATAGAATCTTTCTTTTTAAGGGGTGCCGGTGGCTCAGTAGGTAGATGGCCTGGCAACTATTTCTGTAGTCGGCGGATCGAAGCTCCGGTTGCCCAGGTGAACACACACACACACAAGTGTGTGTGTGTGTTCACCTGGACATGTATATATATATATATATATATATATATATATATATATATATATATATATATATATATATATATATATATATATATATATATATATATAAAATATATATACATATATATATATATATATATATATATATATATATAATATATGTATATATATATATATATATATATGTCGTACCTAGTAGCCAGAACGCACTTCTCAGCCTACTATTCAAGGCCCAATTTGCCTAATAAGCCAAGTTTTCATGAATTAATGTTTTCTCGACTACCTAACCTACCTAACCTAACCTAACCTAACTTTTTCGGCTACCTAACCTAACCTAACCTATAGAGATAGGTTAGGTTAGGTTAAGTAGGGTTGGTTAGGTTCGGTCATATATCTACGTTAATTTTAACTCCAATAAAAAAAATTGACCTCATACATAATGAAATGGGTAGCTTTATCATTTCATAAGAAAAAAATTAGAGAAAATATATTAATTCAGGAAAACTTGGCTTATTAGGCAAATCGGGCCTTGCATAGTAGGCTGAGAAGTGCGTTCTGGCTACTAGGTACGACATATATATATATATATATATATATATATATATATATATATATATATATAAATATATATATATATATTTATATATATATATATATATATATATATATATATATATATATATATATATATATATATATATATATATATATATATATATATATATATATATATATTATTAAATATGACCGAAAAAGTAAGATTAATAATTCTAACACGAATTTTCTCAATCTTTCGTACATTACGCTTCACTGTTGGAGGTAAATCAAAAATCAATTCTCCAAAATTCATTTTTATTTCTAGTCTGACGCGACACGGGCGCGTTTCGTAAAACTTATTACATTTTCAAAGACTTTAGTTCACAAATACACAACTGAATAGAACTTACGTATCTCCGATTTTATATCTACATTTGAGTGAGGTGGAAGGGGTGATGTGGCATTAACACAAGACAGAACAAAATGTGGTATTAATAGGGTATTAATTTCATCAACACAAGACAGAACAAGGGTATTAATAGGGTATTAATTTCATCAACACAAGACAGAACACGAAACAATGGATATTGAATAGAAGTGTTTGTAGAAAGCCTATTGGTCCATATTTCTTGATGCTTCTATATTGGAGCGGAGTCTTGAGGTGGGTAGAATATAGTTGAATATACACAACTATATTCTACCCACCTCAAGACTCCGCTCCAATATAGAAGCATCAAGAAATATGGACCAATAGGCTTTCTACAAACACTTCTATTCAATATCCATTGTTTCGTGTTCTGTCTTGTGTTGATGAAATTAATACCCTATTAATACCCTTATATATTCAATTGATATATTCAATTGAAAATTGATATATTCAATTTTCATAGATTTTGATTTATTTTCATTTTGATTTAATTATTTTTAGTGACATTGTATTGAAATTGATCTGTGTTGTTTACCATACCGTTCATTTCGTGGGTATAGCTAATTTGTTTCTTTTTTATTGTTTTTAATTCCGTTCTTTTAACTGTTCTTCTTATTTTTCAGTGCAATTGGTGGTGAAATTGAGCTGTGTCGATTAATCGGCGTTTGGATTAAAATATTTTGTTAGTATTTTTTGTTTTTGTTTTGAAAACCTGAAAATGGACAACACGTTTATTTCACAGCTGCAAATGTGCAACAAACAGCTATGAATCCACCGGCTACAACGTTAACTGCTTTCTTCACGTTGTCAAGATGACACGTTTGCGAAAACATTGCTGTATTCTGAAGTGCAAACATATTACACATGGAATGCCAGTAGAAAATCCTTTGAACGAGGTAAACGAGGAGAACAAGCCGAAGGACAACGTGGCCTATTCAAACAAACTACGATAGGCAGACATGACGAGGGGACACCATGCATTACAATCAACATGAATGCTTCTTTCGTCGCAAGTTGTTGGTAAATGTTCCCGGTCCAACGTCTTTCAACCAATTGAGATTTGTCAGCGGCGTAACACATGCCACTTTCCGTAATGCATGTCAAGCTTTGAATTTATTGGAGAACGACCGACACTGGGATGTATGCAATAATGACACGTCCAACACGTCACATCCAAATCAAATTCGTGGATTGTTTGCAATCATATTGACCACCGGCTCTCCATCTCCAACAGAGTATGGGAGAAACACAAATCGCACATGGCTGAAGATATTGTCCGTCGAATACGCAAGGACAATTCAAATATAAACATAAATTTCACAGCAGAAATCTACAACGAAGCGTTGATGATGATTGAAGATTTGTGCTTAGAAATTGCGAACAAAGTTCTCATTCAATGCCATCACCGAATCTATCTGATCTGCTGCTTCGATGCAACGTTTGTTGGGTCGTGAACAAAATTACAACATGGGTGATCTGTTATCGTATGTGCAATCAAATATTCTTAAGCTAACGCTTGAACGAAAAGGCATTCACGATCAAATAATTCAAACTGTCAATAACGGGTTTGGAGAAATCTTTTTAGATGCGTCAGGAGGAACTGAAAAAGCTTTCTAATTACATTGATTTTGGCAGCATTTCGATCCCAAAATAGCATAACCTTAGCACTTGTATCGTCCGGAATAGCTGCGACATGGCTATCATGTGGAAGAGCTGCTACTTCGGCTTTGAAGTTGCAATTGAACAAGCAATTCATTGAAACTCCCACGTGCAACATTTCCAAAGCATCCGGCATGGGAAAAGTATTGCAGAAATGTAAACTTATTGGTTGGGATGAATACACAATGGCCAACAAAAAAATCGCTCGAGGCTCTTGATCGATCATTGCAAGATTTGCGTGGAAACATCACACCATTTGGGAATGCATTAATATTACTTGCAGGAGATTTCATGCAAACATTACCTGTAATTCCTAGATCGACACTAGCAGACGAAATAAATGCTTTTTTGAAATGTTCTAATTTGTGGCGCCACGTAAAGATGTTAAAATTAACTACAAATATGCGTGTCGAACTGCAAAACGACTCATCAGCTGAGATATTCTCACATCAATTTCTGGAAATTGGGAACGAAAACGTTCCGGTTGATCTGACCTCAGGACGAATTTCATTGCCTCATAACTTCTACAATTTAGTGACGTCAAAAGAAGAATTGGTTGAAAAAGTATTTCCCAATATTCAAACCAATTATAAGAATCACGATTGGCTGAGTGAACGAGCTATTCTTGAGGCCAAGAACAAAGACTTCTAAAAACTTAACAATATTATTCAGTCTAACATACAAAGCAAGGCAGTCACACACAAGTCCGTCGACACTGTGGTGGAAGAAGATGAAGCGATTAATTATCCAACAGAATTTTTTATTTCACTTGATAAGCCAGGAATACCACCACCCCACGAACTGCAATTAAAAATTGGCGTGCCAATTATCATGTTACGAAATATCAACCAGCAAAAGCTTAGCAACGGCACACGGCTTGCAGTAAAAAAATATTCAGCAACGTCGTAGAAGCAACAATCTTGACAGGAACTTTCAAAGGTGAAGATGTCCTCATTCCTCACATTCCTGTGATTCAAACGGATTTGTCATTTCAATTTAAGAGATTTTAATTTCCCAATTAGATTGACATTTGCAATCAACATCAACAAAGCTCAGGGCCAATCTTTAGAATTGTGCAGTTTAGATCTAGACACTGATTGGTTCTCACATGGACATTTATAAGTTACGTGTTCTAGAGTCGGCAATCAGACAATCTCTATGTCTTCACAAACAGTGGAACAAGAAAAAAATATTGTATACACTCAAGCATTGTGAAATTGAACATGTGAGAAACGTGAATTTTCTGTTTTCTTTCTTTTCCATTTAACCATACTGAGCCACAGCAACGCGTGGCGGGTACCGCTAGTATATATATATAAATTTACTTTCGTTAATGTAGCCATATGTCGGTTTTCAGTGATAAATTACATTATCTGCTAGAACCACAATTTTATACAGCTTAAGTTCAATAATTAATATATATATTTACAAAATTATATTGATTCAATGACTCGGTGAGCAAGCTTAAACAATACAGGTAGAATGCAAGCAATATGGTCATTCATAAATAAATAAATAAACTTGATAACGCAAGGTAGTGTTCCTAAATATCAAGAATCGTAGTTATGAAGAAGATAAAAAATATTATGAAGCGGAAATTGAACTGGCAGAGATGTAATACAGTTTGACGGTCATTTTAATAAGGGAAAATATTAGTGGCGGTAATACTCCTGCGAACGTATAATCTTTTCTCAAAACCAGACCATCACCAGAGAAATCTTAACAAACAACACAGAAATCATCGATAGATACAGCGATAGCAGGAGGCTCGATATCAGCGAGGCACTATTCATCAAAAAGTCAACACAAGCAATCAACAGCCAATTAATGCACAACTATATTCTACCCACGGCCAGACGCCAAACCAACATCAAAGCATGAAAGGAGGTATGGGCAAATAGGCCTTCTGCAGTTACTTCCATTCTTATCTTTTCATACCCAATTTATGCCCATTGTTTCGTGTTCTGTCTTGTGTTTGTCACCTCACCCAAAACGAGAATAAGTACGATGAATTTGTATGTGTAAACTAAGTCTTTGAAAATGTAATAAGAATTACAAAATGCGTTCAGGCGTCAGACCATAAATATAAATAAATTTTTGAGAAGTGATATTCAAATAATTATCGACAGTCAAGAAAAACATAAGAAATTTTGAAAAAATTTGTATTAGAATTATTAATCATACCTTTTCGGTCATATTCAACAACATATGTTTACAAAAAAGACTGCTACCAAAATATATTAATATTAAAACGCACGACCCGGCAGCAAGAAACTAAGCCCTCTTGATAAAATATCGCCAAGATCTGATTCGAAATCAAATACACAAGTCAAAAAATGAGATCAAAGACAGCAAAACGCAACTACTCCACGCTAAAAATAAATGGAGTAACAGCAACTTTGACGAAGACCTCCATACTCGTATCGACCAACACCTCGACATCCTTACAGATCGACATCACGACAGCACCGAAACCAGGATCATCAAGAAACTGACAACATTATTTTGAGGACCTATGGCGATTCCACGACCCTGAGATGGCGTCTTAAACCTTGCTGTAATCAACCTCACTGAGGACCAAATAACTCTCTTAAATCTGGGTATTAACTGTTACGTTATGTCCAGACCAAGTGAGATGGCCCGGAAAGTGGAGTGGGAGATCCTATTGGACGACAAATACGACCTCGAGACGCAAAATAAGGTTACCACTAAAGTCACCTTGTAAGCAGAACTTATTGCAGAAGGAGGAAAGATTCGAAGTAACTACAGAAGCACCATACTGTCCCCGAGCTGAGAGCAGGTTCTAAGAGCCTTAGCGAGAACAAGTCGTCAGGAGAGGTGACAAGTCGCAAATAAATGTCATTCTTAAAAAAAGACGAATATCTGGCAAAAATTAACCTCATAATCTCTGACCAAACTAAATTCCAAAGGGTAACGCAGGACACTACAGCCGAATTGAAAACAAAGGTAAACAGATTGATCGAAACTGTGAACGCCAAGAAATCCGGACTCCACCTGCCAAAGGTTATTAGTGAATACAAACCTGGGTATGCTTATGGAAATGTCAAGACCCACTAGATTGGAAACCCACTTCAGCCAATCGTCAGCTAGATACCCACACCCACATACAGACATACAGACTAGCTAAGCGACGCAACGGCTTGCTTACTCCTTATGTGCCTTGTGCTTTCAGCCTGAAGTCTCCAAAAGAATTTGTTGACTTATTGCAGGGAGCACGGGTCATGGGGATAAGAGCCTCGTTTGATGTAAAGTCACTGTTTACCAAAGTATCTGTGGATGAAACAATCGGAATGATAGCGGACAGAGTGTATTGTGATCCGGCTTGCACTCCTCTTGACATACCTGAGAACATATTAAGGAAACTCCTCCAAGCCTGCACTAAAGAGGTGCTCTTTAGATTCCAAATGCTCTTGAGCATTTGGAATCTAAATGCCTGTCTATCTACTTGTCTGTCAGTCAGTCCCTTAGTCTATATATCTCTGCCTCTCTCTCCTTCTCTGATTTTATTCCTCTCCATTTCTCAGTTTCTTTGAGTCTATTGCTGTTTGTCCTTCTCGCTGTCTCTCTCTCCTTCTGTCTCCTCCCCCCCTCTCTCTCTCTCTCTCTCTCTCTCTCTCTCTCTCTCTCTCTCTCTGTCTCTGTCTCTCTCTCTCTCTGTCTCTGTCTCTCTCTCTCTCTGTCTCTCTCTCTGTCTCTCTCTCTCGCTTTCTCTCTCTCTCTCTCTCTCTCTCTCTCTCTCTCTCTCTCTCCCTCTCTCTCTCTCTCTCTCCCTGTCTCTGGCATGATTGGCAAGATAATTAATTTGACTAAGCGTCATGACACCTGCCTCATTAACACCTCCTTGCAATTTCGCATCAATTAATTTGTAATAACGATGGCTGAGAACCAGATATTTGTGGGATTCTCTTGTTGATAAGTGACGTGAGACAAGCTATTTGCGAAATGGGAATATATACACCAATAGGTGTATAACTAGTTTCCTTGTGTACTCACCTAGTTGTACTTACCTAGTTGTGGTTGCAGGGGGTTGAGGTTTGGTTCTTTGGTCCCGCCTCTCAACCGTCAATCAACTGATGTAAAGATTCCTGAGCCTACTGGGCTCTGTCATATCTATATTTGAAACTGTGTATGGAGTCTGCATCCACCACATCACATCCAAGTGCATTCCATTTATTAACTACTCTGACACTGAAAAAGTTCTTTCTAATATTTCTGTGGCTCATTTGGGTACTCAGCTTCCACCTGTGTCCCCTTGTGAGTGTACCACCCGTGTTAAATAATCCATCCTTGACCACCCTGTCAATTCCCCTCAGAATTTTGTATGTAGTGATCATGTCTCCCTTAGCTCTTCTGTCTTTCAGCGACGTGAGGTGCAGTTCACGTAGTCAATCCTCATAACTCATGCCTGTTAGTTCCGGGACTAGCCTATTGGCATACCTCTGGACTTTTTCCAGCTTCGCCTTGTGCTTGACTAGATACAGGCTCCATGCTGGGGCTACAAACTCCAAGAATGGCCTTACATATGTGGTATGCAAGATTGTGAAGGATTCCTTACACAGGCTTCTGAAAGCAGTTCTGATGTTCAGCCTCGCTTAGGCCACTGATTTTATTCTTTTGATGTGGGCTTCAGGAGACAGGTTTGGCGTGATATCAACTCCTACATCTTTCTCTCTGTCCGTTTCGTGAAGGACTTCATCTCCCATTCGGTATCCAGTGACTGGCCACCTAGTTCCTCCTCCTAGTTTCATTACCTTACATTTACTTGGGTTGAACTTTAGTAGCCATTTGTAGTACCATTTCTTCAGATTGTCTAGGTCATCTTGTAGCCTCATACTATCCTCCTCTGTCTTGATCCTCCTCATATTTTTTGCGTTTTTAGCAAACATCGAGAGGAACGAGTCAATTCCTTTTGGGAGATCATATACTTATATCAGAAACAGTGTAGGTCCAAGGACTGATCCCTGTGGGACTCCACTGGTGACTCCCCGCCACTCCGAGACCTCACCCTTCACGATGACTTGCTGTGTCCTGTTACATAGGTACTCCCTTATCCAGAGGAGTACCTTCCCTTTTATTCCAGCTTGCATCTCGAGGTTGGGCACTAGTCTCTTATGTGGTACTGTGTTAAAAGCTTTCTGGTAGACCAGAAATATGCAGTCTGCCCAGCCCTCTCTCTCTCTCTCTTGGCTGATTTTTGTTGCCTGGTCATAGAACTCAATTAATCCTGTTAGGCATGATTTGCCATCTCTGAACCCATGCTGATGTTGTGTTACAAAGTTCTTCCGCTCAGATGTTCCTCTAGCTTTTTTCGCACAATCTTCTCCATCATCTTGCATGGAATGCAAGTTAGGGACACTGGCCTGAAGTTCAGTGCGTCCTGTCTATCACCTTTCTTGTATATTGGGACTACATTGGCCGTCATCCAAATTTTTTGCAGTTCACCTGTTACCACTGATTTGTTGTACACCATGGATAGTGGCAGGCACAGAGCTTCTGTTCCTTCCTTTAAAATCTATGGTGAGATTTCATCCGGGCCTTTAGCCTTTGTCACGTCCAAATCTAGCAGATGCTTCCTCACCTCCCCCTGGTAATCGCAAACTCCTCTAGTGGTATCTGGTATGATGCTCCTTCTCTTATCTCTAGGACTTCTCCTTGATCAGAGGTGAAGACCTCCTGGTACTCTTATTGAGAACCTCACACACTTCCTTTTCGTTTGTAGTGAATCTTTCTGCCCCTATCCTCAGTTTCATTACCTGTTCCTTCACTGTTGTTTTCCTCCTGATGTGCTATGCAGCAGTTTGGGTCGAGTCTTTGCCTTGCTCGCTATGTCATTTTCATATTGCCTCGCTACCTCTCTTCTCGCCCCTGACGTATTCATTTCTGGCGCTCTGGTATCTTTCTCTGCTCTCTAGTGTTCTGTTGTTTCTATAGTTTCTCCACCCCCTTTTACTTAGTTGCTTTGCTACCTTACAACTCTGATTAAAACATGGGTTACTCATCTGTATTTATTTTTTTTCCTTTTGGCCTAGGACAAACTTGTCTGCTGCCTCCTTACACTTCTGTGTGATGTAGGCCATCATGTTTTGAACCGTCTTTCCTCTAAGCTCTGTTTCCCAAGCTATTTCATTTAGGAATTTTCTCATCTCCTCATAGTTTCCCTTCCAGAATGCCGACCTCTGGCTTTCTGGTCCCCATCCTTGAGTACATTATCCCTTCTTCAACCAGATACTCAAACAACAGTACAATGTGATCACTCATACCTACTGGGGCTTCAAGACCGATTTCCCTTATGTCTGAATCGTTCAGAGTGAATACTAGGTCGAGTCTTGCTGGTTCATCACTGCCTCTCATTCTCGTGGGGACCCCTTAACATGCTGACTTAAAAAGTTTCTACTCGCTACCTCCAACAGTTTCTCTCTCCATGTTTCCTCACCTTCATGAGGTTCCTTGTTTTCCCAGTCTATCCTTCCGTGATTAAAGTCCCCCATTATGAGCAGATCGGATCGATTTCTACAAGCAGCAGTGGCCGCTCTCTCAATGATAGTGTTACCTGCCATGTTGTTTCTGTCATACTCTTGCCTGGGTCTTCTTTCATTTGGTGGTGGGTTATATATCACTGCTACTACTGCTCTTGGTCCTCCCATCATCATGGTGCCTGTTATGAAGTCTCTGAACCCATCGCAGCCCGGAATAACCATCTCGAATCTCCATTCCGTTCTTATCAGTAGAGCTACTCCGCCTCCTTCCCTTCCTTTCCTCTCTTTTCCTATTACAGTGTAGTCCTGTGGAAACACCGCATTCATTACGATCCTGAGAGTTTTGTTTCTGTGAGTCCAATTACATCAGGGTTTACTTCTTGTGTTCTTTCCCTAAGTTCACTAGCATTGTTTGTTGACCTGACCACACACTAGAAGGTGAAGGGACGACGACGTTTTGGTCCGTCCTGGACCATTCTCAAGTCGATCGACTTGAGAATGGTCCAGGACTGGACCGAAACGTCATCGTCCCTTCACCTTCTAGTGTGTGGTCTGGTCAACTTACTTTAGCCACGTTATTGTGACTCATTGCCTAGCCTTGTTTGTAATCCCTTCTATGTTCGAGTACATGGCCTTGAAGCTGACTCTCTTCTGTCCATTCTCAGTTTCAGTTGATTCCATTGGAGTTGGGGGGTGGCAAGGGATGTATGGGGTGGGAGGGTCTAGGAAGGAGGACCTGGGGGTTCTAGGGGGGTCTGGGGTGTGAGGGGCCTGGGAGGATCTGGAACAGGGGGTTATGGGGGTCTAGGGGGGATCTAGGTGTATATTCAAAGAGGTGTATACCCAGATTCTTGGTTGAGAAATGCCCGACAGCCCACTGGAACATTTTCTAACACAGTGCACAGTTACAAACTCATTAAGATTTCAACTTAGATTCAACAGAGCAGGATTAGTTGTTAAACACATATGGCAAAATCTTACTGAAGCGACCTTACGAGTCATAAATACTCATACTCCGCCCAAGTAATACAGAAACAAGCAACACTTAGTGGGCCAGCGAGAGGCTTAGGGCCCGCGCAGAAATATGCCTGAAAAAAAATTCTTGGTGTATATACACCAAGCTGTAAACCCAGTTTCATGGTATATTAAAACTGAGAGTATAATTTAGTTACAAATGAAGTCTGTGACTTAAGTATACTTGCTGCTCGGTCAGTAAGGTATTGTGAGGACCTTAATAGACAAAGTATGGTAATTATGAGGAGAATGGGCCGAGCCGGTGGGTTATGAGGTCTATGGAAGGTTTATGGGGTCAAGGAGCTGGAGAGCTAAGAGAGGTTGGGTATGGTTTGGAGAGGTTAGGAGAGGTTAGGTTATGTCTTATATTTATGTTGCGCTTAAAAACAAAAGTTATTCTCCTGTTGTTTGAGTTGTTCTCACAGTATTACGATAATTGTTCTCACCATGTTAACATAAGCTTTCTCACCTTATTATACTAATTGTACTCACCTACATGTGCCTGCATAACAGCTAATGTATACGAGGGTCCCACCAAGTAAGCTGATAGTCACCTAAACAATCATACACGACTCACTTGATCTTTACTTCTTTTGCACATTTCATTTATTCAATATTCTTTGGTTATATAAATGTGTCGGAGCGTTCCTATGGGTTCTTTGCGTCTTCAGCAGGCGTCCATGTTTTATTTACTGTCAGTTCCTTTTATAGGATCTTATACGTCATAATCATGTCTCTACTTTCACGTTTATTATGTGTTTTGTGAAATCCACTTCAGTCTTTCCTCATACCTCAATCTCTCCTAGAGTTCCATTTCTTGTGTTCCTGTGGACTAGGTTCTCACAGGGGCTCTACAACTGCTCCAATAGCCAACAGCGAGTCACCCAAAGAGTTAACAAGAAAACTCTAATGTGCCAGTGGCCGAGATAATGACACGAAGTAATAATTTCTTCAGCTATGATATGGTAATCTTGGGTTGGGTCGTCGTCCTGCCCAAACGAAGGTTCGCTATAGAACTTAGTATATATTGGTACATACGTCAATATTTATAGTGTTACATGGCGCGGGAAGCAGCTCTACCCTTGAGATAGTGTCAAGATGGTGTCATTAAGTGATTAAGGGAGTTGTATAGAGACATGTGTGAGAGTAGTATTGGGAAAAGGGATTGATTGAATGCGTGTGTAATTTAAAACTAAGTTATTACAATAAATAAACACTAATACACGGTTCCGTTACGTTAACAGAGAGTACCACGGCCAAACAAGCTGAACAAACAGGGAACTTTCCTCGTGCCACAAGTAAAGCCGACGCACCGAAAAGTAACAGATCAGTGTACACACAACATAATATATAAAATAATCACAATGCCCATCAAAGATTGCACAATAAGATATCACAAGAAAATACACATTATTATGTAACCGGTCCAGTGACCCCGTACTGACTACGTATAAATTACCTCTGTAAATCAGCACAAGGCACCAACGAGTCACACAGATTCCGTTCAGTGTGGAATCAATACTTGACACACAAGCATATATAATGCTGAACACGGAGAAGGGGGGGGGGGAGGGTATCACAGTTAAGTCTTAAAGTGTGTGATGCTAACGATCGAACCCTTACACCCTTGTCTCGACGCCACCATACAGGCTGCTGGCGTGACAAGACGAACGCATTTATACCGCGGCTATTCGGACTTCGATCCATAGCACACATCTCGCTCAAGTCTGGCTCAAACCAGACTGTCGGTTCCTGGGAATCAATACTAGGGTAACAATGGGGCAAGATGACAGATTTAGCACTTACAGTATTGGTCGCCCTTCCCTCAATCCTGCAGACACCTAAGCCCGTCCTCCTAAGCTTTCCCATCGTCAAGAAAACGGTCAAATTAACGTGACCTCTCCTAAACAGAAAACGGGACAGTACGTCACTTTTGCGAGCCGCTTCCATTTTCTAGTACGACAATTTTTGGCCTTATGTAACGCATACGATCGAAATGCGACGTTCTTTGTAGCAGAACAGGCTGCTTACCTCGCTAACTAGGAGATATGACCGTTTTCTAGGAATGCATCAACTCAGCTCCAGGCGATGAGTGTTGTTATCCTCTCATATCAATGACTTCACCTTGCACAATTGGGCGCACATGACCGACGTGCAGGTGAGTCCCGTGGCACTGAACACCCTTACTGCAGACGGAAAATAGTGATGAGTGACCACACGGGCCACCAGGCTGTTATGCGGTGTGGTTCAAATAATTCGGTTCGGCATAGTTTATTTCAAATGAACAAATTGGAAGCAATTTATTGATAATAAAGAAAATCACTCGGCCTATTAGGCAAATCGGGCCTTGCATAGTAAGCGGGAAGTGCGTTCTGGCTACTAGGTATGACATTGCTTTCAATTAGTTTATTTGAAATATTTTATATATATTATATTAAGAACATACATTATTGACTTAGTTGTGTTAGTTTAGGTTAGGTTAAGATTGGTTAGGTTAGGTTAGGTTAAGATTGGTTAGGTTAGGTTAGATAGGGTTGGTTAGGTTTGGTCATATATCTACGTTAGTTTTAACTGAAATTTAAGAAAATTAACTCATACATAATGAAATGGATACCTTTATCATTTCACAAGAAAAAAATAGAAAAATATTTAAATTCAGGAAAACTTGGCTTATTAGGCAAATCGGACCTTGCATAGTAGGCTAAATATATATATATATATATATATATATATATATATATATATATATATATATATATATATATATATATATATATATATATATATATATATATATATGTATATATATATATATATATATATATATATATATATATATATATATGTATATATATATATATATATATATATATATATATATATATATATATATATATATATATATATATATATATATATATATATATATATATATATATATGTCGTACCTAGTAGCCAGAACTCACTTCTCAGCCTACTATGCATGGCCCGATTTGCCTAATAAGCCTAGTTTTCATGAATTAATATTTTTTCGACAACCTAACCTACCTAACCTAACCTAACGTTTTCGGCTACCTAACCTAACCTAACCTATAAAGATAGGTTAGGTTAGGTTAGGTAGGGTTGGTTAGGTTCGGTCATATATCTACGTTAATTTTAACTCCAATAAAAAAAAATTGACCTCATACATAATGAAATGGGTAGGTTTATCATTTCATAAGAAAAAAAATAGAGAAAATATATTAATTCAGGAAAACTTAGCTTATTAGGCAAATCGGGCCTTGCATAGTAGCCCGATAAGTGCGTTCTGGCTACTAGGTACGACATATATATATATATATTTATTATGCAACAATGATCACAAAAACACTGATCCAAGTATGCAGAATAACCACATATGAAAAATAGAAAATGCTTAACGCGTTTTCGGCTAATTCGCCTTCATCAGAGCAAAGTAGAATGAATTTCCCACCTCCTTTAAGAACTTAAGTGTTCTCCACTACGGGCAGTTTTTTCTGGTATGTTTCTCAGAGCACTGAGAGTTTGTAGTCCGGAATTTTTCGATGAAGAAATAGCAAATATATTTGAAATTGGGAAGAAGTTAAAATACCCAAAATCGATCTTGGATCTTGCGTTTGGTCAAGCAAAAAGGACTTTCTACAAACAGACTACTAAGTCGAAACCAGAACTGAAAAATTCGTTGGTATTACCATATTCTGAGGGTCTAGTAAATCTTGCCCCAGCCCTGAAGAACCTTAATATTAATCTAGTGTTCAAAAATGATAATACAGTTAAGTCCATGTTAATTAAGAACTCGCCCTCGTCTGTAGCAGGTTGTGTGTATTCCATCCCTTGTAATGAGTGTGCATGTGTTTACATCGGCCAGACTGGTAAATCTCTTTCCTCGCGTTTAAAACAGCATTCATATGCTATTCGTACAGCCCAGCAATCCAGTGCATTGTATTTACATTCCAGTTTATGTAATCATTCTATCGACTTCACAGGGGCAAAATGTATTGTTAAAAGTAAGGATTTTGTTGAACGAAACGTGATCGAGTCTGCTCTGATCAAACATTGTAACAACAGCCTTAATGTGAGCCCCGGTATGTACAAGTTGGATCCCTATTTAAGCCTCAATATAGCACGTCAAAACAATATAGCAATCATTTAAACACGTATGGCACTTGGAGATATTAAAAGGAGCTGCCTTGTATGGGCCAATAGGCCTTCTGCAGTTACCTTCTTTCTTATAATTCCTTTCCTCCACTTATTTTTGGTGGTCAGGTGATCTGCCCAGGCGGATATAAAGGTCTGATCAGCAAACTTATCTTCATTCTACTTTGCTCTGATGAAGGCGAATTAGCCGAAAACGCGTTAAGCATTTTCTATTTTTCATATGTGGTTATTCTGCATATATATATATATATATATATATATATATATATATATATATATATATATATATATATATATATATATATATATATATATTGTGTATTAATTGGCTGTTGATTGCTGGTGTTGACTTCTTGATGTGTAGTGCCTCGCAAACGTCAAGCCGCCTGCTATCGCTGTATCTATCAATGATTTCTGTGTTGTTTACTAGGATTTCTCTGGCGATGGTTTGGTTGTGGGAAGAGATTATATGTTCCTTAATGGAGCCCTGTTGCTTATGCATCGTTAAACGCCTAGAAAGAGATGTTGTTGTCTTGCCTATATACTGGGTTTTTTGGAGCTTACAGTCCCCAAGAGGGCATTTGAAGGCATAGACGACGTTAGTCTCTTTTAAAGCGTTCTGTTTTGTGTCTGGAGAGTTTCTCATGAGTAGGCTGGCCGTTTTTCTGGTTTTATAGTAAATCGTCAGTTGTATCCTCTGATTTTTGTCTGTAGGGATAACGTTTCTATTAACAATATCTTTCAGGACCCTTTCCTCCGCTTTATGAGCTGTGGAAAAGAAGTTCCTGTAAAATAGTTTAATAGGGGGTATAGGTGTTGTGTTAGTTGTCTCTTCAGAGGTTGCATGGCGTTTCACTTTCCTTCTTATGATGTCTTCGACGAAACCATTGGAGAAGCCGTTGTTGACTAGGACCTGCCTTACCCTACAGAGTTCTTTGTCGACTTGCTTCCATTCTGAGCTGTGGCTGAGAGCACGGTCGACATAAGCGTTAACAACACTCCTCTTGTACCTGTCTGGGCAGTCGACCGTGCTCTCAGCCACAGCTCAGAATGGAAGCAAGTCGACGAAGAACTCTGTTGGGTAAGGCAGGTCCTAGTCAACAACGGCTTCTCCAATGGTTTCGTCGAAGACATCATAAGAAGGAAAGTGAAACGCCATGCAACCTCTGAAGAGACAACTAACACAACACCTATACCCCCTATTAAACTATTTTACAGGAACTTCTTTTCCACAGCTCATAAAACGGAGGAAAGGGTCCTGAAAGATATTGTTAATAGAAACGTTATCCCTACAGACAAAAATCAGAGGATACAACTGACGATTTACTATAAAACCAGAAAAACGGCCAGCCTACTCATGAGAAACTCTCCAGACACAAAACAGAACGCTTTAAAAGAGACTAACGTCGTCTATGCCTTCAAATGCCCTCTTGGGGACTGTAAGCTCCAAAAAAACCAGTATATAGGCAAGACAACAACATCTCTTTCTAGGCGTTTAACGATGCATAAGCAACAGGGCTCCATTAAGGAACATATAATCTCTTCCCACAACCAAACCATCGCCAGAGAAATCCTAGTAAACAACACAGAAATCATCGATAGATACAGCGATAGCAGGCGGCTTGACGTTTGCGAGGCACTACACATCAAGAAGCCACACCAGCAATCAACAGCCAATTAATACACAATTATATTCTACCCACCTCAAGACTCCGCTCCAATATATATATATATATATATGTCGTACCTAGTAGCCAGAACGCACTTCTCAGCCTACTATGCAAGGCCCGATTTGCCTAATAAGCCAAGTTTTCCTGAATTAACATATTTTCTCTAATTTTTTTCTTATGAAATGATAAAGCTACCCATTTCATTATGTATGAGGTCAATTGTTTTTTATTGGAGTTAAAATTAACGTAGATATATGACCGAACCTAACCAACCCTACCTAACCTAACCTAACCTATCTTTACAGGTTAGGTTAGGTTAGGTAGCCGAAAAAGTTAGGTTAGGTTAGGTTAGGTAGGTTAGGTAGTCCAAAAACAATTAATTCATGAAAACTTGGCTTATTAGGCAAATCGGGCCTTGCATAGTAGGCTGAGAAGTGCGTTCTGGCTACTAGGTACGACATATATATATACATATATATATATATATATATATATATATATATATATATATATATATATATATATATATATATATATATATATATATATATATATATATATATATGTATATATATATGTCGTACCTAGTAGCCAGAACGCACTTCTCAGCCTACTATGCAAGGCCCGATTTGCCTAATAAACCAAGTTTTCATGAATATATTGTCTCAATTTTTTTTCTTATGAAATGATAAAGCTACCCATTTCATTATGTATGAGGTCAATTGTTTTTTATTGGAGTTAAAATTAACGTAGATATATGACAGAACCTAACCAACCCTACCTAACCTAACCTAACCTATCTTTATAGGTTAGGTTAGGTTAGGTTAGGTTAGGTTAGGTAGCCGAAAAAAGTTAGGTTAGGTTAGGTAGGTTAGGTAGTCGTGAAAAAAACAATTCATGAAAACTTGGCTTACTAGGCAAATCGGGCCTTGCATAGTAGGCTGAGAAGTGAGTTCTGGCTACTAGGTACGACATATATATATATATATATATATATATATATATATATATATATATATATTATATATATATATATATATATATATATATATATATATATATATATATATATATATATGACCGAAAAAGTAAGATTAATAATTCTAACACGAATTTTCCCAATAATTCTTATGTTTCTTTTCACTATCGATGGTAATTGAAAAATCAATTCTCCAAAATTAATTTTTATTTCTAGTCTGACGCGACACTTGAACGCGTTTCGTAATAACTAATTACATTTTCAAAGACTTTAGTTTACACACACACACAACTATAACCTACAAACACTAAACAGAGACCTACTATGCTATAATTTAAATGGCTTTCATTTTATATACCTGCATTTGGGTGAGGTGATATAATACAACAGTTTTGGATGAGGTAAAAACACAAGACAGAACACGAAACAATGGGAATAATATTGGGTAAGTTTAAAGGGAAGAATGGAAGTAACTGTAAAGGGTTATGACCGGAAGGGTAAGATTAGTAATTCTAACACGAATTTTCCCAATATTTCTTATGTTTCTTTCACTGTCGATGGTAATTGAAAAATCAATTCTCGAAAATTAATTTTTATTTCTAGTTTGACGCGATGCCTGAACGTGTTTCAAATAACTTATTACATTTTCAAAGACTTTAGTTTACACACACAACTGTAACCTGGTGATGGTCTGGATCACCAGAGAAATCTTAACAATCAACACAAAAATCATCGATAGATACAGCGATAGTAGGTGGCTCAACATCTGTGAGGCACTACACATCAAAAAGTCAACACCAGCAATCAACAACCAATTAATGCACAACTATATTCTACCCACTTCAAGACTCCGAAACAATATAGAAGCATAAAGAGGAAGTGTGGGCCAATAGGCCCTTCGCAGTTACTTCCATTCTTATGCTCTCATATCCAATTAATACCCATAGTTTCGTGTTTTGTCTTGTGTTTGTCACACGTTTGTTCACCTCATCCAAAACTATTGCACCATATCACCTCACCCAAATGCGAGCATAAGTATGACGGATTAGCGTGTTTACAGATTACAGTTGTGTCTGTAAACTAATGTCTTTGAAAATGTAATAAGTTATTACGAAGCGCGTTGAAGCATCGCGTCAGACTAGAAATAAAAATAAATTTTTGAGAATTGATTTTTCAATTACTATCGTCAGTGAAAAGAAACATAAGAAATATTGAGAAAATTCGTATTAGAATTATTAATCTTAACTTTTCGGTCATATTTAACAACATATGTTTACGAGGAAGACTGTTACCACAATATACTAATATATATATATACAGGGGTACCACCTCTGGTGCAAGTGTAGCCTCTGGTGCAAGTGTAGGGACGCATAGCCTCGGAGAAGAAAATAAAGAGTATTTAGAGAAGACCTTGTGGATCCTCACTGAACACTTTAATATTTTCTTCTCCTACTACCCCTATTCTTTTGGTATGTGTGTATATTTATCTAACTTTATTTGATTATATATATATATATATATATATATATATATATATATATATATATATATATATATATATATTATATATATATATATATATATATATATATATATATATATATATATATATATATATATATATATATATATATATATACTCGGATGGTAATCTTGGGCATAGCATTTTATCAAATCACCTCATTCTTTGGGGCACACATGAGGAACACAAATGTGCATAAGTCTGAATGGTCCCCAGGAATATATGCAACTGAAAACTCACAGCCCAGAAGTGACTCGAACCCATACTGCCAGGAGCATCGCAACTGGTATGTACAGGATTCCTTAATCTGCTTGACCATCACGACCGGACCTAAGGAAGTGATAGCCGAAGCTATTTGAACCACTTCCCCGCCGGCACTCGGATGGTAATCATGGGCATAGCATTTTATCAAATCATCTCATTCTTTGGGGCAACTGAAAACTGGTGTTTTCAGTTGCATATAGTCCTAGGGACCATTCAGGCTTGTTCTCATTTGTGTTCCTCACGTGTGCTTTAAAGAATGAGGTGATTTTATAAAATGCTATGCCCAAGATTACCATCTGAGTGCCGTCGGGGAAGTGGTTCAAATAGCTTCGGCTATCACTTCCTTATGTCCGTTCGTGATGGTCAAGCGGATTAAGGCATCCTGTACATACCAGTTGCGTTGCTCCTGGCAGTATGGGTTCGAGTCACTTCTGGAGTGTGAGTTTTCAGTTACATATAGTCCTGGGGACCATTCAGGCTGGTTCGCATTTGTGTTCCTCACGTGTGCCCCAAAGAATGAGGTGATTTGATAAAATGCTATGCCCAAAATTACCCTCTGAGTGCCGGCGGGGAAGTGGTTCAAATAGCTTTGGCTATCACTTCCTTATGTCCGGTCGTGATGGTCAAGCGGATTAAGGCGTCCTGTACATACCAGTTGCTTTGCTCCTGACAGTATGGGTTCGAGTCACTTCTGGAGTGTGAGTTTTCAGTTACATATAGTCCTGGGGGCCATTCAGCCTTGTTCGCATTTGTGTTCCTCACGTGTGCCCTAAAGAATGAGGTGATTTGATAAAATGCTATGCCCAAGAACCATCTGAGTGCCGGCGGGGAAGTGGTTCAAATAGCTTCGGCTATCACTTCCTCATGTCCGGTCGTGATGGTCAAGCGGATTAAGGCGTTCTGTACTTACTAGTTGCATTGTTCCTGGCAGTATGAGTTCGCGTTACTTCTGGGGTGTGAGTTTTCAGTTTATATATACATATATATATATATATATATATATATATATATATATATATATATATATATATATGACTGAAAACTCACACCCCAGAATAAATAAATGTAAATATATATAAAAAAAACATATTATATATATATATATATATATATATATATATATATATATATATATATATATATATATATATATATATATATATATATATATACAGTCTTCCTTATATATATATATATATATATATATATATATATATATATATATATATATATATATATATATATATATATATATATATATATATATATATATATATATAATCACTATATATATATATATCATATCATATATATATATATATATACATATCACTGGGCAAATACAAAATGTGCTTCCAGACATTCTCGTTGTCGAGCCACCGGACTGCACTCTCCTGGGTGCCCCCATTGGCCCACGAGCAATCGAGGAGGTCCTGGTTGCAAAAATCACTGACCTAAAGAGAATGCAGGACAGGATTGACAAGATTGATGCCCATGATGCTCTCTTTCTCCTTACAAGATGCCTGTCTCTCCCTAAGTTGACCTACTTTCTGAGATGTTCTCCATCCTACAGCAGCCCTAAGTTAAATGTGTATGACACCCTTCTGAGGTCCATGCTGGTGAAAGTCCTGAACCTGCCATTGGACGACTCTCAGTGGGAGCAAGCAACCCTTTCTGTAAGACTCGGCGGCCTTGGTGTCCGCACAGCCTCCCAAATTGCTCTACCAGCCTTCCTTTCCTCCTCTCATGCATCGCACGACCTCGTCAGAGATATTTAACCTGCAACCCTGAGGGATTCAGCAGGAATACACGATCCTGCTTTCACTGAATGTTCAAATCAGTGGGATGTTCTTGCAACCCCAGCAACCATTATAGAGCCAACAAAACAACACAAACAGTCCGGCTGGGACCACCCTCTAGTGGAAAAAGTAGCTGATGCCATGCTCAGCGTCGCAACATCATACAAGGAGAAAGCCCGCCTCAGAGTAGTGCGTGCCCCCCATGCAGGAGACTTCCTCCTGGCAGTACCCATGTCAGCAATGGGCACGCGCCTAGATCCAGAATCCCTTCGTGTAGCAGTAGCCCTCCGCCTTGGTGCCCCAATTCACACTGAATACAAGTGTATTTGCAACAGGGTGGAAGCAGACCAATACGGACTGCATGGGTTGCATTGCGGAAGCACAAAGGGCTGGCATGCAAGACACAACGAGGTCAATGACATCATCAAGAGAAGCCTCGTCTCAGCTGGGTGCCCAGCGGAGAGAGAACCTCGCATCCTAGGGGTCCAAAACCCGGATTTCCCCGCACTTCGCCCTGATGGCATCACCATATACCCATGGAAGGAGGGTAGACAGTTGGTGTGGGACTACACATGTGTATCCACCCTGGCTGACACCTATGTACACTTCGGAGCTGATCAAGCAGGTGGGGCGGCCAACCACAGGGAAACAGCAAAATCACTCAAGTACAGGCGACTGGAAGGTCAATACCTCTTTGTTCCCATAGCGTCTGAGACGCATGGCCCCTGGGGCAAGAGTGCCTTGGGATTTCTCAAGGAATTGGGTTCCAGGCTCATTGACGTCACCAGAGACCCAAGGGCTTCCAGTTTTTTATTTCAGCGTCTCAGTGTGACGATCCAGAGGGGAAATGCTTGCTGCGTCCTCGGTTCCTGTCCAGAAGCGGAGGAGCTTCAAGAGATCCATAACCTTTAGGCATTTGTCTTGTATGTTTTGTAACCTTTAAATACACAATAAAGGAAAAAAAAAGGGGAAGGGGGTGGTAGGAGAAAAGCACACAGAAACTGTATTGGAGGGGACCTACATTCCCTCCAATGCGTTATGTGTGGTTTCCTCCGAGGCTATGGGTCCCCCTTCTTCCAGCCAGAGGTGGTACTCCCTTCCCTATTGTATAAAAAAAATATATATATATATATATATATATATATATATATATATATATATATATATATATATATATATATATTTAAGTTGAATAGGAAAACCAGGGATATACTGTACATCTTGTTTCAGATTCTTTACTATAAAACGCATAACGTTTCGAATACTTCTCGTATTCATCATCAGATCTAAAAGAAAAAACAGAAATCACAATCGAATAATTTGTAAACAAAGAACTCATACTGAATATAAATGCCTATCAAAGAAAGGAAAATGCTTAAAAAACAAAACACTTTAGCTTACTTAAAGTGATCAATACAAATAAAACTTATTAACTGTCACATAGATAAAAGTTAATTTAAAATTCCATTAAATTACAAGAGGAATTTTATAACTACTAAAACAAACCATTCTATTAAACTTACGCGAAGTGATCAGAAGTGAAATTTGATAGCTAACACATAGATACTAAACACTATAACAAATATTCATATAATGACTACAAATTTACAAAAAATGTATATAAAATGCAAACAGAATAAACGACAATTATATAGTACTAACCAAAATCTTATAAAAACTCAAATATTAAATAAAACTAAATGCCAAGAAATGTATTATATATCCTAAATAAAAGATTATAATAATGTACAATGTCAAGACTTGCAATAAGTAAGAAAAGGCAAAGACATGGTAAACTAAACAAAATTATAATAAAATTAAACTACCAAAATGAACTAAAAATCAAATTACAGGGCCTACTGTGCACTATACAGTGTACAATTGAACAGCGGAAAGGTTGCTATTTAACAGAGGCCGCAGCTCCTTTATATATAAGGATTCCATTACTCTGAAATCTGACTGGCCATTCATACGAGTGTCCAGAATTTTAAAATCAGATTCCAGCAGAGAATAATCAAACTCATAACAATGGTTTCTAATCTCCGAAAATGCTGGTTTAGACAATGGTAATCCAGTCCTAAAAGATACTCCCCGGTGCTCAAGTATCCTAATCTTAAAGTTCCGAATGGAACTCTCGATATATCCAGCATTACACCTGGAACAATTATACATATATACGACACTTGAGCACAAGGGGGTAGGCACTTTATCTTTAAATTTAAAATAAGAGCCTATGGTATTTGTGTTGACAAAAATAAATCTAAAGTCTACTTGAGGATAACAATGCTGCAACAGTCTCCTCAAACGACTCCTTACAGAAAAACTAATTGTGCCATAAAATGGTAATTTAATATATTTAATATCCCTTTCTACTCTAGTAATCCTACACGATGGGTGAAGCTTCTTATTTAAGAAATTCCTTATAAAGGTATAAACCATATGCAAAGGATAACCATTATTTGAAAAAAAAATTCACTAGACAATTAATTTCTTGATCAAAGTTATTCCAATTTGAACATAAAACAAAGGCCCTATTCAGTAGAGTGTTAATTATATTTTTCTTAAAAATATCAGGAACAAAAGAATTAAAATTTAAACCTAAACCAGTAAAAGTGGGTTTCCTAAAACATTAGTGTTGAACCTATTAAGGTTATTCACTTTGACATCAAGAAACGACAATGAATTATCCACTTCACATTCTGCAGTAAAAGAGAGTATCTTAATGCACAACATAGTAATATACGTTTTACTGCAGAATGTGAAGTGGATAGTTCATTGTCTTTTCTTTATGTCAAAGTGAATAACCTTAATGGGTTCAACGCTAATGTTTTTAGGAAACCAACTTTTACTGGTTTTGTTTTAAATTTTAATTCTTTTGTTCCTGATATTTTTAAGAAAAATATAATTAACACTCTACTGAATAGGGCCTTTGTTTTTTGTTCAAATTGGAATAACTTTGATCAAGAAATTAATTTTCTTGTGAAATTTTTTTCAAATAACGGTTATCCTTTGCATATGGTTTATACCTTTATAAGGAATTTCTTAAATATGAAGTTTCACCCATCATGTAGGATTACTAGAGTAGAAAGGGATATTAAATATATTAAATTACCATTTTATGGCACTATTAGTTTTTCTGTAAGGAGTCGTTTGAGGAGACTGTTGCAGCAGTGTTATCCTCAAGTAGACTTTAGATTTATTTTTGTCAACACAACTACCATAGGCTCTTATTTTAAATTTAAAGATAAAGTGCCTACCCCCTTGTGCTCAAGTGTCGTATATATGTATAATTGTTCCAGGTGTAATGCTGGATATATCGAGAGTTCCATTCGGAACTTTAAGATTAGGATACTTGAGCACCGGGGAGTATCTTTTAGGACTGGATTACCATTGTCTAAACCAGCATTTTCGGAGATTAGAAACCATTGTTATGAGTTTGATTATTCTCTGCTGGAATCTGATTTTAAAATTCTGGACACTCGTATGAATGGCCAGTCAGATTTCAGAGTAATGGAATCCTTATATATAAAGGAGCTGCGGCCTCTGTTAAATAGCAACCTTTCCGCTGTTCAATTGTACACTGTATAGTGCACAGTAGGCCCTGTAATTTGATTTTTAGTTCATTTTGGTAGTTTAATTTTATTATAATTTTGTTTAGTTTACCATGTCTTTGCCTTTTCTTACTTATTCCAAGTCTTGACATTGTACATTATTATAATCTTTTATTTAGGATATATAATACATTTCTTGGTATTTAGTTTTATTTAATATTTGAGTTTTTATAAGATTTTGGTTAGTACTTTATAATTGTCGTTTATTCTGTTTGCATTTTATATACATTTTTTGTAGATTTGTAGTCATTATATGAATATTTGTTATAGTGTTTAGGACCTACGTGTTAGCTATCAAATTTCACTTCTGATCACTTCGCGTAAGTTTAATAGAATGGTTTGTTTTAGTAGTTATAAAATTCCAATTGTAATTTAATGGATTTTTAAATTAGCTTTTATCTATGTGACAGTTAATAAGTTTTCTTTGTATTGATCACTTTAAGTAAGCTTAAGTGTTTTGTTTTTTAAGCATTTTCCTTTCTTTGATAGGCATTTATATTCAGTATGAGTTCTTTGTTTACCAGTTATTTGATTGTGATTTCTGTTTTTCTTTTAGATCTGATTATGAATACGAGAAGTATTCGAAACGTTATGCATTTTAAAGTAAAGAATCTGAAACAAGATGTTCAGTATATCCCTGGTTTTCCTATTCATCTTAATATATATATATATATATATATATATATATATATATATATATATATATATATATATATATAATGTCGTACCTAGTAGCCAGAACGCACTTCTCAGCCTACTATGCAGGCCCGATTTGCCTAATAAGCCAAGTTTTCATGAATTAATGTTTTTACGACTACCTATCCTACCTAACCTAACCTAACTTTTTCGGCTACCTAACCTATAAAGATAGGTTAGGTTAGGTTAGGTAGGGTTGGTTAGGCTCGGTCATATATCTACGCTAATTTTAATTAACTCCAGTAAAAAAAAAATTGACCTCATTCATAATGAAATCGGTAGCTTTATCATTTCATAAGAAAAAAATTAGAGAAAATATATTAATTCAGGAAAACTTGGCTTACTAGGCAATTCGGGCCTTGCATAGTAGGCTGATTAGTGCGTTCTGGCTACTAGGTACGACATATACATATATTATTAAATATGACCGAAAAAGTAAGATTAATAATTCTAACACGAATTTTCTCAATATATCTTATGTTTCTTTTCACTATCGATGGTAATTAAAAAATCAATTGATTTTTCAATTACCATCGATAGTGAAAAGAAGCATAAGAAATATTGAGAAAATTCGTGTTAGAATTATTAGTCTTACTTTTTCGGTCATATTTAATAATATATGTTTACAAGAAAGACAGCTACCAATATATATATATATATATATATATATATATATATATATATATATATATGCGAACAAGCCTGAATGGTCCCCAGGACAATATGCAACTGAAAACTCACACCCCCAGAAGTGACTTGAACCCATACTCCCAGGAGCACCGCAACTGGTATGTACAAGACGCCTTAATCCACTTGACCATCACGACCGGACATAATGAGGTGATAGCCGAGGCTATTTGAACCACCCCACCGCCGGCACTCGGATAGTAATCTTGGGCATAGCATTTTACCAAATCACCTCATTCTTTGGGGCACACGTGAGGAACACAAATTCATTCAGGCTTGTTCGCATTTGTGTTCCTCACGTGTGCCCCAAAGAATGAGGTGATTTGGTAAAATGCTATGCCCAAGATTACTATCCGAGTGCCGGCGGTGGGGTGGTTCAAATAGCCTCGGCTATCACCTCATTATGTCCGGTCGTGATGGTCAAGTGGATTAAGGCGTCTTGTACATACCAGTTGCGGTGCTCCTGGGAGTATGGGTTCGAGTCACTTCTGGGGTGTGAGTTTTCAGTTATATATATATATATATATATATATATATATATATATATATATATATATATATATATATATATATATATATAATTCACATTACAATATATAATGTAATGTGACGGTAAAGCGTTGGTGTTTGGCTGTTTCAAAAGCTGGGGGCAGGGCCTCGTTACATAAAAAAAAAAGAGAAGTTTGTCCTTTCGTCTGTGGTAAGGTAATGGGAAGACACACAAACACAAAGTATATAAACAATGAAATTTTAATTACTCTAGAAAACAAGACATGAATAAAGGCAATCTCATAAAATTTAGGACAAGTCAACAAACAAAATAACATGAATAATTACTGGCAATGAAAAGTTACTCTAAGACAAGAATGCAAATTATAGTGATAGGAAATAAGTGAGGTGCTGGAATACTGGCTTCAAGCTGCCACCTCCCTTAGTACACGAAAGCCAAGGCTTAGTCTACTAGCGAGAGATGTCAACTCCAAGGAGCACAGAGATATTCTGACGAGTACGGCGTGCTGCTGCCCAGACGTCGACTCTTGGTGGTGGCATGAGTGGAGGTGCGGGAGACACCAGCCAATCAGCAACAGGCAGGCGGAGGATGAGCAGTTTGCTGGTTACGGCGGCTGTAGCCGGTGTCAGGGTATGCATGGTACGATTTGCTTCCTGGGCAAAATGTTTGGCGATACTGGTGGATGTATCTTCTATATAGTATCTTGTACTTAAACGACGTAATGATGTAGGGAAGAGCAGGCTCAATCTCTCTTGAAAGAGATTATCGTCACAATATATATATATATATATATATATATATATATATATATATATATATATATATATATATATATATATATATATATATATATATATTTATATATATTTGAACAAAGTTCAAATAAAGTAAATATATATGTGTACATACAAAAGAATGGAGGTGGTAGGAGAAGATAATATTAGTGTTCAGTGAGAAACCACAAGGTCTCCTCTGAATACTTTTTATTTTCTTCTCCGAGGCTATGGGTCCCCACATTGGCACCAGAGGTGGTACCCTCACAAACTTTTTTATATATATATATATATATATATATATATATATATATATATATATATATATATATATATATATATATATATATAATATTTTGTAAGTTAAAGGGAAGAATGGAATTAACTGCAAAGGGCCTGTTGGCCCAAATTTCTTGATGCTTCTATATTGGTGCGGAGTCTTGAAGTGGGTAGAATATAGTTGTGCATTTATTGGCTGTTGATTGCTGGTGTCGACTTCGTAATGTGTAGTGCCTCGCAGATATCAAGCCGCCTGCTATCGCTGTAACTATCGATGATTTGCGTGTTTTTTGTTAAGACTTCTCTGATGATGGTCTGGTTGTGGGAAGAGATTATATGTTCCTTAATGGAGCCCTGTTGTTTATGCATCGTTAATCGCCTGGAAAGAGATGTTGTTGTCTTGCCTATATACTGAATTCTTTGAGGCTTACAGTCCCCAAGTGGGCATTTGAAGGCATAGACGACATTGATCTCTTTTAAAGCGTTCTGCTTTGTGTCTGGAGAGTTTCTCATGAGTAGGTTGGTCGTTTTCTTGGTTTTATAGATCGTCAATTGTATCTTCTAATTTTTGTCTGTAGGGATAACGTTTCTATTAACAATATCTTTCAGGACCCTTTCCTCCGTTTTATGAGCTGTGAAAAAGAAGTTCCTGTACAATAGTCTAATAGGGGGTACCGGTGTTGTGTTAGTTGTCTCTTCAGAGGTTGCATGGCGTTTCACCTTCCTTCTTATGATGTCTTCAACGAAACCATTGGAGAAGTCGTTGTTGACTAGGACCTGCCTTACCCTACCGAGTTCTTCATCGACTTGCTTCCATCCTGAGCTGTGACTGAGAGCACGGTCGACATAAACGTTAACGACACTCCTCTTGTACCTGTCTGGGCAGTCACAGTTGGCATTGAGGCACATTCCTATGTTTGTTTCCTTAGTATAGACTGCAGTGTGGAAACCTCCGCTCCTTTCCATGACTGTTACATCTAGAGAGGGTAGCTTTCCATTCTTCTCCATCTTGTAAGTGAAACGCAACACAGAATTCCGCTCAAATGCCTCCTTCAGCTCCTGCAGATGTCTGATATCAGGTACCTGTGTAAAAATGTCAACATACCTGCAGTATATGGCCGGTTTCAAGTTCATGTCGACTAAGACCTTTTGTTCGATGGTACCCATGTAGAAGTTTGCAAACAGGACACCAAAGGGAGAACCCATGACGACCCCATCTACTTGCTTATACATGTGCCCATCCGGGCTCAAGAAGGGTGACTCTTTAACTAAAATTAACTAGTTTTAGTAGTTAGTTTAACTACTAACTAGTAGTTTTGGAAACTACTCCAAGCTTGTACTAAAGAGGCACCCTTCTTGAGCCCGGATGGGCACATGTATAAGCAAGTAGATGGGGTCGCCACGGGTTGTCCCCTAGGTGTTCTGTTTAACTAAAATTAAAGTTACTGATAACACAAACATTAATTGACCCCGCTGGCCTAGATATTTCTTCCCATACATGAGTTCCTGCAGATGTAATTAATAATAATGTCAGACTAAACATTTGTGTATACCAGAGTTTGATCCCCGCTTTGATACAACCTTGTAAGCGCCCCGTCTCCACCCGGGGGCCGGCACAACACCCTCATGCCTAACACTAAACTTGTCCTTTGTCCTGGATCCCAACCTCATCACAAAGCTCTCACTGTGGGGGAAAACCTCCCAGCAGGAATTTATTTACTTATTTATTTTATTAAAATATTTCTAATTTATTTCTTACAATTTTTTCTAATTTAAGTGGACTTTATTTGCATAGTGGACTGTGTGAGTCTATAGTTGTTCTCCTAGGAACTTCCCTTCACAACCTGGAAGGTTATTTAATAATATAGCCAACGAAATCGAAATTAATCGATTGGAAGAAATTTGTTACTAATTGTTAATCTACATTGGTTAATTTTAAAAGAGCACAGCTTAGCTGTTATGTAGACTGTAGTTTGTTTAAACAGCCATGCACATATCTTGATCATACAAGTCGCATCGCCTCGTTTTCGAGCAATGCTGTTGTCAAGACGTTTCGCGCTGAACAAAGTAATTCCTTGCTGTTATCTCCTTCCTCTCAATTTTATCTGTGAAGTTGAATAGATTTCCCACTTCTCCTGAATAGAAATTCAGGAGAAGTGGGAATAGTTCCATTTTCTACGAGGAGCCATGAAATCCGATTTTCCTTTGAATGATTCACTAAGCTATTAAGAGATAGTTTGTGTTAGTATTTGCCTAACATGACAGCAATTGCTTGGTATGCCAGTAGTTAGTATTTAGTGTCGGAATTTACGACAACAACATTGTACAGTACAATGAACGTCAAACCACTTACCACTACAGTAAACATCGTCACCACTGGCAGGTACAGTAAACGTCGTCACCACTGGCAGGTACAGTAAACGTCGTCACCACTGGCAGGTACAGTAAACGTCGTCACCACTGGCAGGTACAGTAAACGTCGTCACCACTGGCAGGTACAGTAAACGTCGTCACCACTGGCAGGTACAGTAAACGTCGTCACCACTGGCAGGTACAGTAAACGTCGTCACCACTGGCAGGTACAGTAAACATCGCCACCACTGGAAGGTACAGTAAACATCGCCACCACTGGCAGGTACAGTAAACGTCGTCACCACTGGCAGGAACAGTAAACGTCGTCACCACTGGCAGGTACAGTAAACGTCGTCACCACTGGCAGGTACAGTAAACGTCGTCACCACTGGCAGGTACAGTAAACGTCGTCACCACTGGCAGGTACAGTAAACGTCGTCACCACTGGCAGGTACAGTAAACGTCGTCACCACTGGCAGGTACAGTAAACATCGCCACCACTGGCAGGTACAGTAAACGTCGTCACCACTGGCAGGTACAGTAAACGTCGTCACCACTGGCAGGTACAGTAAACGTCGTCACCACTGGCAGGTACAGTAAACGTCGTCACCACTGGCAGGTACAGTAAACATCGCCACCACTGGCAGGTACAGTAAACGTCGTCACCACTGGCAGGTACAGTAAACGTCGTCACCACTGGCAGGTACAGTAAACATCGCCACCACTGGCAGGTACAGTAAACGTCGTCACCACTGGCAGGTACAGTAAACATCGCCACCACTGGCAGGCACAGTAAACATCGCTACCACTGGCAGGTACAGTAAACGTCGCCTCCACTGGCAGGTACAGTAAACATCGCCACCACTGGCAGGTACAGTAAACATCGCCACCACTGGCAAGTACAGAAAACGTCGCCTCTACTGGCAGGTACAGTAAACGTCGCCACCACTGGCAGGTACAGTAAACGTCGCCTCTACTGGCAGGTACAGTAAACGTCGCCTCTACTGGCAGGTACAGTAAACATCGCCACCACTGGCAGGTACAGTAAATGTCGCCACCACTGGCAGGTACAGTAAATGTCGCCTCTACTGGCAGGTACAGTAAACATCGCCACCACTGGCAGGTACAGTAAACGTCGCCTCTACTGGCAGGTACAGTAAACGCCGCCTCTACTGGCAGGTACAGTAAACGTCGCCACCACTGGCAGGTACAGTAAACGTCTCCTCTACTGGCAGGTACAGTAAATGTCGCCTCTACTGGCAGGTACAGTAAATGTCGCCTCCACTGGCAGGTACAGTAAATGTCGCCACCACTGGCAGGTACAGTAAACGTCGCCTCTATTGGCAGGTACAGTAAATGTCGCCTCTACTGGCAGGTACAGTAAACGTCGCCTCCACTGGCAGGTACAGTAAACGTCGCCTCCACTGGCAGGTACAGTCAACGTCGCCACCACTGGCAGGTACAGTAAACGTCGCCTCCACTGGCAGGTACAGTAAACGTCGCCTCCACTGGCAGGTATAGTAAGCATCGCCTCCACTGGCAGGTACATTAAACGTCGCCTCCACTGGCAGGTACAGTAAACGTCGCCTCCACTGGCAGGTACAGTAAACGTCGCCTCCACTGGCAGGTACAATAAACGTCGCCTCCACTGGCAGGTACAGTAAACGTCGCCTCCACTGGCAGGTATAGTAAACATCGCCTCCACTGGCAGGTACAATAAACGTCGCCTCCACTGGCAGGTACAGTAAACGTCGCCTCCACTGGCAGGTATAGTAAACATCGCCTCCACTGGCAGATACATTAAACGTCGCCTCCACTGGCAGGTACAGTAAACGTCGCCTCCACTGGCAGGTATAGTAAACGTCGCCACCACTGGCAGGTACAATAAACGTCGCCTCTACTGGCAGGTACAGTAAACGTCGCCACTACTGGCAGGTACAGTAAACGTCGCCTCCACAGTCAGGTACAGTAAACGCACATAGCTTTTTGTTAAAAATATTGCCTTCACTTTTGTTAAGAACATAAAATTCACATGTATATACTTTTTTAAAGTGTTTAAGCCAAGTGAATAAGGTGTTTTGCTTTCAATAATAGTTACTTTTCATTTTGTATAAATTAAAGTAATTTTTTTGTTATATTAAATGATCAGTTTTTATTCTCTTTTTTTGCCCGCAATTGATAAACTGTAGAGGACCCAAGCAGATTTATTTTATTTAGTTTTTTCTCTTTTTTTTATTAATATTCGTTTGGCAGAACACCTGCTTGATTAGTTGCTGCTCTATTCCAGATCACGTCACAAAATGTAAACCTATCGGTCAGCAGGCGCCGTGGTTTACTCTCGTCGGTCAGCAGGCGCTGTGGTTTACTTCCGTCGGTCACTAGGCGTCTGGTTTACTTCCGTCGGTCACCAGGCGCTGTGGTTACTTCCGTCGGTCACCAGGCGCCGTGGTTTACTCTCGTCGGTCACCAGGCGCTGTGGTTTACTCCCGTCGGTCACCAGGCGCCGTGGTTTACTCCCGTCGGTCACCAGGCGCTGTGGTTTACTTCCGTCGGTCACCAGGCGCCTTGGTTTACTCCCGTCGGTCACCAGGCGCTGTGGTTTACTTCCGTCGGTCACTAGGCGTCTGGTTTACTCCCGTCGGTCGCCAGGCGCTGTGGTTTACTCCCGTCGGTCACCAGGCGCCTTGGTTTACTCCCGTCGGTCACCAGGCGCCTTGGTTTACTCCCGTCGGTCACCAGGCGCCTTGGTTTACTCCCGTCGGTCACCAGGCGCCTTGGTTTACTCCCGTCGGTTACCAGGCGCCATGGTTTACTCCCGTCGGTCACCAGGCGCTGTGGTTTACTCCCGTCGGTCACCAGGCGCCTTGGTTTACTCCCGTCGGTCACCAGGCGCCTTGGTTTACTCCCGTCGGTCACCAGGCGCCTTGGTTTACTCCCGTCGGTCACCAGGCGCCTTGGTTTACTCCCGTCGGTCACCAGGCGCCTTGGTTTACTCCCGTCGGTCACCAGGCGCCTTGGTTTACTCCCGTCGGTCACCAGGCCACTCGGTTTACTCCCGTCGGTCACCAGGCGCCTTGGTTTACTCCCGTCGGTTACCAGGCGCCTTGGTTTACTCCCGTCGGTCACCAGGCCACTTGGTTTACTCCCGTCGGTCACCAGGCTACTTGGTTTACTCCCGTCGGTCACCAGGCGCTGTGGTTTACTCCCGTCGGTCACCAGGCGCCTTGGTTTACTCCCGTCGGTCACCAGGCCACTTGGTTTACTCCCGTCGGTCACCAGGCCACTTGGTTTACTCCCGTCGGTCACCAGGCCACTTGGTTTACTCCCGTCGGTCACCAGGCCACTTGGTTTACTCCCGTCGGTCACCAGGCCACTTGGTTTACTCCCGTCGGTCACCAGGCGCTGTGGTTTACTCCCGTCGGTCACCAGGCGCCTTGGTTTACTCCCGTCGGTCACCAGGCCACTTGGTTTATTCCCGTCGGTCACCAGGCCACTTGGTTTACTCCCGTCGGTCACCAGGCCACTTGGTTTACTCCCGTCGGTCACCAGGCCACTTGGTTTACTCCCGTCGGTCACCAGGCCACTTGGTTTACTCCCGTCGGTCACCAGGCCACTTGGTTTACTCCCGTCGGTCACCAGGCGCCCTGGTTTACATCCATTATAAACAGTCATCAATGGTCCGCTCTCCCACCTCACCTCTCCATTTGTTATTATAATGTGTTGTCATTATTCAACTATATGAGTATATGAGAGCTAGTGGTTTTGACCAGTCATCGACGGTAGGGAGCCGGTCGGCCGAGCGGACAGCACACTGGACTTGTGATCCTGTGGTCCTGGGTTCGATCCCAGGCACCGGCGAGAAACAATGGACAGAGTTTCTTTCACCCTATGCCCCTGTTACCTAGCAGTAAAATAGGTACCTGGGTGTTAGTCAGCTGTCACGGGCTGCTTCCTGGGGGTGGAGGCCTGGTCGAGGACCGGGCCGCGGGGACACTAAAGCCCCGAAATCATCTCAAGATAACCTCAAGAGAAGGTAATCATACAACCCGCCCTCGTCATGGCACCTTGTGTTTAGACGTATGCTTTACCTTAAGGTCGAAAACTGTCGTACTTAAAAATGGTAGCGCCTTGCGATGTTGACATAGTGATCCGTTTTCTGTTCGTGGGTCGATTGTGACTCATAACTGGTGAGTGTTCTTCCTGTACTGTGAGTCATTACTGGTGAGTGTCCTTCCTGTACTGTGAGTCATTACTGGTGAGTGTCCTTCCTGTACTGTGAGTCATTACTGGTGAGTGTCCTTCCTGTACTGTGAGTCATTACTGGTGAGTGTCCTTCCTGTACTGTGAGTCATTACTGGTGAGTGTCCTTCCTGTACTGTGAGTCATTACTGGTGAGAGTCCTTCCTGTACTGTGAGTCATTACTGGTGAGTGTCCTTCCTGTACTGTGAGTCATTACTGGTGAGAGTCCTTCCTGTACTGTGAGTCATTACTGGTGAGTGTCCTTCCTGTACTGTGAGTCATTACTGGTGAGAGTCCTTCCTGTACTGTGAGTCATTACTGGTGAGTGTCCACCATGTACTGTGAGTCATTACTGGTGAGTGTCCTTCCTGTACTGTGAGTCATTACTGGTGAGAGTCCTTCCTGTACTGTGAGTCATTACTGGTGAGTGTCCTTCCTGTACTGTGAGTCATTACTGGTGAGTGTCCTTCCTGTACTGTGAGTCATTACTGGTGAGTGTCCTTCCTGTACTGTGAGTCATTACTGGTGAGAGTCCTTCCTGTACTGTGAGTCATTACTGGTGAGTGTCCACCATGTACTGTGACTGACTCATTACTGGGTATATATTTCTTTGCTCTTCTTTATTATTTTCTCAGTGAGGTCATTTATCCAAGTGTTATGTTAAGAGACTGAACGACTGACCAAGCACAGCCCCACCTGACCAATTAGGTATTTATCTGATAACAGGAAACGACACCATCGAGGGGACGGAAGTGGTTCAGCCAATCATATCCAGAGTTTTGGAGACGTCCTCCAATCACAATAACGCTCCGCCAGCGAGATAACGCTATCATTCGTTGCCTCATAAGTGTCAATTAACTGTTAGTAATCTCCTGCATCTAATTAATTACGTATATTGTACCTATTGTCTGGCCACGAAGCGTAATTTAATAATTACTGGTGAATGAAGTGATCGCTCATACACAGTTTTGTATTGTGTAATTATCAAACGATACCTCATTCACCCCACCTCACCTGAAGACCACTCTTTGTCTCATTAACCCGCTCACACCTGGTGTCCACTTTCTGCCTCATTAACTGCTCACCTGATGCCTACTTTCTGCTTCATTAATCACCCTCACCTGGAGACCACTCTCTGCCTCATTATATCGCCTTTCTCGTGAAGACTAATCACTGCTTCATTAACAGCACACCTGGAGCCTACTGCTTCATTAACTCCCACTTATTTGGGGATCACTCAGTGCCTCATATACCCTCTTCACCTCGAGATCTCTCATTGCCTCAGTAACCCCCTCTCACCTGGAGCCCACTTTCTCCCACATTAACCGCATAATGCTCTGTGATGCCAACAATGTAATACCCAAAGGCATCAATTTTCATATATATTTTATTTTATTTATTTATAAAGGAAACACAAAAGGTATATAAAAGTACAGGAACACAATATACAAAAATAGAACACGAAACAGACATATAGGAGAAAAACACATAACACACAGAACTCAGAACTTTGTAGAGTATAAGAACAGAAACACAAATGGGAATAAAACAAAAGTTAAAGAAAAGAACACATAAAACACACACCAAGACAAGCCACTGGCACGGACTACGCACACAAAAATAGAGCCGGAACACACAGGAACCGGGAGGTGGGAAATACAGGACTATATGCATAAAACCAACCACAATAATATAAGTAACAAAGGCATGACACTGAAATACATAAAACCCCCTCAGCCACACACGGATACATACCAGAGCAAACATCAGAAAGCACAGGAACAGGAAAAAAAGAACCACAACCCACACACACAAACCCTCAGGCATAAACACCAGAACACGCAGGAATCAGGTGAAACAGGAACAAAGTAAAAAATAAGAAGGCTTATATTTCTCTGGGTAATCATTCAACGGATACTTCGCAATGTACGCATCTCAAATTGGCCACTCCTGTTCGGAAGGGCGGACGTTCCCACAACGACGTGGGTGCACCATGAATTACAGAACCACTATGCCTGGTGGAGGCGATCGCCCCGAGCTGGGGACACCGAAGACAAAGGCTGAGGCAGCAGAAGCGACAACACCGCCGCCGACGAAACAGGGGGCACCGAAGACGAAGGCTGAGGCTGGAGAGGCGGCACCATCGCCACCGACGAAACAGGGGGCACCGAAGACGAAGGCTGGAGAGGCGGCACCACCGCCACCGACGAAACAGGGGGCACCGAAGACGAAGGCTGAGGCTGGAGAGACGGCACCACCGCCACCGACGAAACCAGAGGCAGAGGCACAGAACCCACCGTGCGAACATCCTTCTTTAGGACCAGCACCAACCCACCAAGCTGGCCAACATCCTCGGCAGGGGGGACCCCCCACCTATGGGGAACCAGAACAAACGGATGCAGGCGAGACATCCACAGCAGGAACCAATGTCCCCACACTGGCCCAAACCCCTACAGCAGGGTCCACGCCACCCACCAGTACCACACCACCCACCTGCACACCAACATTCCATTCCACAGAGGAAGAGCCCTCAGAGTCCTCAACATCACATTCTGCCGCCCACTCACGAAGGGGCAACACACTCCTAGCCATTCGAGAACGTTTCAACACAAGTCGCTGATCATCCAAACTGTTCCCAGCCGCGCCACAGCATGCAGAGCGTGACCCCGAAGCACAGCAGCCTCAACAACAGGGAGCACAAGTCCACACTCCACAGGCGACACAGGAACGGAAGATAGAGCAGGTGGAGCTGGTGGAGGCAAGGATGCCTGCGGAGAAGTGGAATCCGTCAGGGGCGAAGGGGGCCTGCGGATGTGAAGGAGCCGGCAGAGGCCAGGAAGCTGACTGTAGGTGTGGGCACACCTCCACCCTGACACCCACACTGCCAATCGCTCTCACGGGCACACAGGCCGAGGAACCCGGTAACACCACTGGGACAGAAAACGGCCGGGAAACCACCCCTCACCAAAACCTCACCCCTTTGCCTCGTATGGGCCAATAGGCCTGCTGCAGTTCTCATTACTACTGTCCCCTACACCTGACTTTCCTCCTCAGCTCTCTCTTGCCTATTTATTGCCTGTCCCTACCTCCTCATCACAATCGACTTGAGAATAGTCCAGGACGGACCGAAACGTCGTCGTCCCTTCAATTTCTAGTGTGTGGTCTGGTCAACACCCCTCACCACATCATCACAATGCGATAGGTCCATAGCCACCAACGGGGGAAAATCCTCTTCCCAAATCAAATTCACAGGCGCTGCCGCCACATCAGCACAGGCCCCGCTTGGTGCCCCTCAAGTCGACACTGGAAACACAACCTGGGATGCCCTGCTTAGAAGGCACGTATGGTGTATCCCATCAACGTGATAGTCGACGGAACAGGAGACTGAAGATGGAGAGCGACGGTCGAAGTCCTTTTCGAGACTCCCTGCCACCAGCTAGAGGGGACAGAGTTCATCTGGAGGGACACCACTGCCCCATATATACTAACGACGAAGCAACCCCTCCGAAAATTCGAAGGGGACCCCATGTAATGCCACAAATATGTGAGGGTGCAGCACCGCTCAGACAGTGACCGTGCCATCGTCAGCAGGGAGATAAAACGAGTGACCATTATAATGGGACACCAAATCTTGATAAACAGCCGGAGACCTGAATTTCATACACGCTCAATGGTTCATGAGCACCCCACAAACATCTGCCATATTCACCCAGAGCATATCCAGGATTACCACTTCCACAGCTAGGTACGACGCCTTGCCAGAGAATTTGAGGCCAATTGTCTCCGAACAGTGGATAGGGGAAAGGGGGGTCCGCATGACGCCAAGCAAATGGCCGGAGGGCCGCGCACCCGGTCCAGAAACACCAACAGCCGGAGCAACACAGGGAGCAGGTCGCCACGCACACTCTTACCCGGCGCTGGTCAGCCAGCCAATCCAACCTTTTTTCATTAGCAGCTAAAGCATTTAATAAAATATTCAATCGGATAATTTCTAAGTGGTTACTACTATGGGCGATCAATCCCAGTAGAGCACTATTCAGTTGTCCTAAAATGCTGTGAGTATTAGTGGTTTTAGGTATAGCATATACCAACTCTATCTAGAAATTAAGCATTTTTCTTGTAACTCATTTTGTATGTATGTACTTTTACCTAAATTATTTATTTATTTGTTTAAATGACAGGCAAACAATAAGCGGCTGGCAGCCACATCCAAATGATCATTCTTGGACCAACCTGTCCTCAGAGAATCCGACTTGCTCAATCTCAGTTTTCCAGCCAAAATGTCAAACATGACTGGGATCTAGCAGTCTCAAACACCCGGGCTAGACACCCTGAAGATCCGAATTTATTAAAGCATATGTCTTCCAAAATATCGCATGCTCCCTAGCCTAAACAACTCCCACCCCCTGCTATGAGGTAGGAGAGACGGCTAACTATACAGAAAATGAGGGTTTTGATGATAGTATGATCAGCAAGTGTCATTTACCAAAAAAATAAATGTATTAGTGTATACAACAAAATTGTATAAGTTAGTGTATGACTCAGGAGTGAATACTGTGCAGTACATAGTGAGGGTGTGAGATTTTTTTTACACTTACCTCTCTTAGAAGGTGAACCTCAAGCATAAAGAACTGCACATTGCAGATATTTCTACTCTAAGCAAGAGACCAATAGAAAAAGAAAAAGCGGGAGCAAACCGCCACGCTTCCACCACGAGGATGAAAACCTGTCCACGTAGGCCGCTGATCCCTCCTAGTTTAAAAAAACGTTAAAACCAATAAAGGGTAACCGACGGGTTCTCACACCAAATTTTACTTTGATGTTTGGCGCTATGAATTGGAATTCGAATTTCCCAAGAACAGCCGTCATTAAAAAAGGTCACATTTACAGACAATCGTATACAGCAGAACATGGGTGGAAAAGAATGGATGAAGGGTTGACATCAAAGACCGTTTTCTATAGCAGTATAACAATTTATTAACTAGAGACTAAACTACTACAACATCGATTTTACGGTACGTTAATGTCCATCAAGTGGCACTATAACAACAGCTAAATAGCAACGACTCCGGTCCATTGCTGTGCGGCTGCATACTGAACTAACCTGAACACAGATGTGCCCACTGACGACGCAATATTGCAAACAAACATTCACAAGACTAAGTTTACACAACAGTGAGCGACTCGTTACGTTAATGTCTATCCTGTGGCACTTGCAACAGCTGTTCAACAGCCCCTCAAGAAATAACAGCAGACTCCATCTTGCTGACACTTTGGGCTGACTAAATGAACTAACTGAACAATGGTGCCCACTGATGACATAAGCTTGCAATCAATATTGTCACGGCTTCACGGTGAACAGATACTATAATCACAATCTTACGTGTCCTCCAGCCCTCCAGGCGAGATACCCACGTAACTAGGTGGGAGCCCAGGACTGACTCCCCCTATCACAACCTAACGTGAACACTTTTTGCAGCTCCATGGAAGAAGTTGCAAATGTAAACAAAGCCAGTCAAGGTGGGATTCTGAGACACTTCACCAGTAATTCCTAAATTACTTACTCGTCTCCAGACAATAAACGAAGGAAATTGCCTTAATCAATTACAAAATTGATTATGTGATTAATTACGTTAATTGACTGTCCACAAGAGTCAGGAACAAAGTACTTTACGTTTATCACAAACACTTGTCTCTTAACACAAGTCAACTTGTTAACAATAGCTCAAAATCTCTTAAATTACATCACACCTGACTCCTTGAAGTATTCAGTAATTCCTAATTAATGTCAAACGGACAACTAATTAAATCCCAATCGAGTTAGGTTAACTAAGCCTACCACTATCTTGGTAGCTTCTCAACAGTCTATGTCAAACTTTACTTTAATGAGCGTTAATTACCCTAATTAACCCCGAGTAATTAATTAACTGTCACCCAGGACTGATAATTAATCATACATGAATACGTCTCACTCCGCACTGCCTAAGCAGGTCTCGTCAAACACTGTGAATTCACGGACGAGGTGTTAATTACCCTAATTAACATGAGTGTATCTTAATCCACTGTCATCAGACAGGATATGATTAATACGAGTTATGCTAGCTCCATGACCTCGCTTTACAGAGTCATCAAGACCTTCGACGTTAATTACTCCACTAATTATCATGAGCCACTAATTGCTATACCCCAGAAAGGTAATTAGTCTCAGGAAAATTACGTTAACACAAATACTGTCTGACCTTGACAGTTCCTCCCCACTATGTGAATTCATGATGAGAATGCTAATTACACAATTAGCTAGAGTGGTCAATTAGTTGTCACACGGACAATAAATTGCCCCTGAAACGTATCTCAACAAGCTCAGCCCTGTTTCCACCTAACAGCTCCCTCATTAAGTAATGTGCAACCCCTAATGACGTTAATTACCCCCTTAATTAACTCTCACTGAATCCTTAAGTCATCAACACAACTTAAAAAACACAAAGTAACCCCGGGTTACATAGGTCACACTTACAGTGGCATAATAAAATTAAAGCACAGCCCAAATACGGTGCCAGCTCTCTGCAATACCTTAATTACTCATAGTAATGACACCTGGTTTGGTAACACACAAAAGTATACGGACATTACTGCCCCCTCTAATCTTGCAACAGTTGCAAGGAACTACTGTGTGGAATCACTACTTCAGCAAAACAATTTTACGTTCACTCAAGACACCGTCGCTACACTGACAGCTGGCACTAATTCTCATAATTAGGCAGATTAACCAATCAATTGCTTGCTCTCTCATTAAGTACTGTGAATTCCCCTGAATAATTAAAGGTGGACCTCCTTCAATCAACAACATAGTGCCTAGGGCAGTAATATAACGTATACCAAACAACAACACTGCCCAAACACACAAACATACTGATGTCATCAGCATGCCCCATATGCTAATGACATCACTATGCAGTCAGTCAGCAATCGCAATTACTGACTCACCACACAACACCATAATAATTGCATGCAAATGGAACACATGGAAATGGTACACACTAATTAATGATCATAAATCAGTGTTGACCAGACCACACACTAGAAGGTGAAGGGACGACGACGTTTCGGTCCGTCCTGGACCATTCTCTGGTCTGGTCAACATACTTTAGCCACGTTATCGTGACCCATCGCCTGCATCATAAATCAAATAGCTTACCCATCATGCATTACAAACACATACATTTACACATATATAACTATACAGACCTCAGGGTGTCCTCTGACAACCCTACTACTCTGGCCTGCCTACCTCTGCAATGATATAATTAACATGCGGAAACATGGCATTAATCTTGACTCTGAACGATATATATTGAATCGACAGATCAACATACTCTAGTCAGTCTACACACAAAATATATCTATATTCATCTACATGTGTGGTTCTATGTATAACATACATCACAACACACACAGTCACCGTCAGTACAGACAGCTGCCTCTCAGCTTGCGTCCCTCACCTGGCAGGCGCTATGGGACAACACAGCTGTTACCGGAATTAACATCAGTCCTCAGACACTGTAACATACATACATATTAATGAGTACTCACATTACCCCTCCTTTCCCTGAACATACAACCACACTTGCTGAAGCACTGAAGCTGAAGAACACCCAACTCGCACACACACGTGGCTCTGCCATAATCACGTGTCTCGACACGGTGTGGCCAAATGGATGGCCAAGGCATGTGTGGCCACCCCATTGGCCTAAGGGGGTGGCCATGAGGAGCACGAGGCGGTTGTGGCGCCTCGCCCTAGAGGAGGGTGGCGCGCGGTGTGGCCCACGGGCGTGTTGCCAGGGTGTGGTCCTCGTGGCCCAAGGATGGCTGGCCATAGAACAGTGTAGCACGGGGTAGCCAAGACCTCATGCTGGAGCCTCAGGCGTACACAACGTGTGTGGAAGATTCACTCACACCACGAGCGGGCTTGCTGGTACACCGGGTGTGATAATTGCACGCGATACAATATGGTGGACACTGCAAGGTGGAATTTCAAAGTCCAACATGGGCCTGTAATTTCCTGAATATTACGCTCCCATGAACACTGAGAAGCCCTGCCCAATTCCACCACTTGCCAGTTATTATAGACAAGACAACTCATCAGATGTGAGCAATAACATCTGATACACCACGAGGCTTGCCTGGGACCTCATGGGTGAACACTGTCCTCTAGAGTCTTACACAGTTCCTTCCTTACTCCTTGACACAAGATCACGCAAATTGGATCCAGACACGATCCACAATGGCAGGATTACCGTGCGCGGTGAGCAAATAAGGATAACACGGCGATTAATGGTGGTGGAGGTGGTAGACACTCCACCCTCACCTGGGGCTCCTTGCCTAGTCAAACGCCGGTCTTAGACTAACTTTTGGAGTGCCAGGGGAGTCAATAGATGCCTGTCTCTCCACCTTGTCTTGACCAATCAGAGCAAAGCCGGCACAGCCTATCGTGCCACTACGAATCACAGCCTTTCGCGCCTAAACCACACCTCGAGGCTGAGGTGCCTCGACGAATCACAGACGAGACGCCTTGAGGCGTCCCGTGACGTCACAACGTGGGGGAGGCGACGTTCACCCCTCTGTCACCCCCACCTCTAAAACCGTTGGCTAGCGAGTTCAAGTACCCTCTCATACCATCCTCACTCTCACAAGTCCCATTTCCCAGAAAACAGGATTAATTTTGTAACTCTCTCTACAGAGCAGTCACAGACTCCAGCCTAGTCTAAAAAGATAGACCTAAGCATAAGCTTTCAACCAACATCACACAAGTGCATGTAGTTTGAAAACTTCTTATCTAGAGCGACTCTAGCCTTTTCTAGAAACTAGAAACTAGCTGAGGGAATTTCCATTCCCTCACAGAGGGAACGAGTGGAAATGTGGGGGATAATATCGTAGATGTTGATGCACAGTGTGATGAGGGAGTGCATAATGAGTGTGTGTGTATGTGACGAGTATAATGATGGTGGCATAATTACTATACAAATAGTGTACTTGGTCGGCCTTTATATTCTCCACGTACAGTTGGTACAACAGCAAGTTTATCAAATAACGTGTAACATAATTGTCTCTGCTGTGGTTGTTGTATTGAACCACCTCTATTGTGGCTGCTGTGTTGAAGCTCTGCTGTGGCTGCTGTGTTGAAGCTCTGCTGTGGCAGCTGTGTTGGACCTCTGTTGTGGCTGCTTTGTTGGGGCTCTGCTGTGTTGGAGCTCTGCTGTGGCAGCTATGTTGGAACTCTGCTGTGGCTGCTGTGTAGAACCTCTGCTGTGGCAGCTGTGTTGGACCTCTGCTGTGGCAGCTGTGTTGGACAACTGGTGTCCCTACTGGTGTGTACTCACCTAGTTGTGTTTGCGGGGGTTGAGCTCTGGCTCTTTGGTCCCGCCTCTCAACCGTCAATCAACTGATGTACAGATTCCTGAGCCTACTGGGCTCTATCATATCTACATTTGAAACTGTGTATGGAGTCAGCCTCCACCACATCACTTTTTAGTGCATTCCATTTACTAACTTCTCTGACACTGAAAAAGTTCTTTCTAATGTCTCTGTGGCTCATTTGGGTACTCAGCTTCCACCTGTGTCCCCTTGTGCCTGTACCACCCGTGTTAAATAATCCATCCTTGTCCACCCTGTCAATTCCCCTGAGAATTTTGTATGTGGTAATCATGTCTCCCCTAGCTCTTCTGTCTTCCAGCGACGTGAGGTGCAGTTCCCGTAGTCTGTCCTCATAACTCATGCCTCTTAGTTCTGGGACTAACCTAGTGGCATACCTCTGAACTTTTTCCAGCTTCGTCTTGTGCTTGACTAGGAACGGATTCCATGCTGGGGCTGCATACTCCAGGATTGGCCTTACATATGTGGTATACAAGGTTCTGAAGGATTCCTTACATATGTGGTATACAAGGTTCTGAAGGATTCCTTTCACAGGTTTCTGAAAGCAGTTCTGATGTTAGCCAGCCTCGCATAGGCCGCTGAAGTTATTCTTTTGATGTGGGCTTCAGGAGACAGGTTTGGCGTGATATCAACTCCCAGATCTTTCTCTCTGTCCGTTTCGTGAAGGACTTCATCTCCCATTCGATATCCAGTGACTGGCCACCCAGTTCCTCCTCCTAGTTTCATTACCTTACATTTACTTGGGTTGAACTTTAGTAGCCATTTGTCGGACCATTCCTTCAGTTTGTCTAGGTCATCTTGTAGCCTCATACTATCCTCCTCTGTCCTGATCCTCCTAATAATTTTCGCGTCATCAGCAAACATCGAGAGGAACGAGTCAATTCCTTCTGGAAGATCATTTACGTATATCAGAAACAGTATAGGTCCAAGGACTGATCCCTGTGGGACTCCACTGGTGACTCCCCGCCACTCCGAGACCTCCCCTCTAACGGTGACTCGCTGTGTCCTGTTGCTTAGGTACTCTCTTATCCAGTGGAGTACCTTCCCTTTCACTCCTGCCTGCATCTCCAGTTTGTGCACTAGTCTCTTATGTGGTACTGTACCAAAAGCTTTTTGGCAGTCCAGAAATATATGCAGTCTGCCCAGCCCTCTCTCTCTCTCTTGCCTGATTTTTGTTGCTTGGTCATAGAACTCAATTAATCCTATTAGGCATGATTTGCCATCTCTGAACCCATGTTGATGTTGTGCTACAAAGTTCTTTTGCTCCAGATGTTCCACTAGCTTTTTCGCACAATCTTTTCCATCATCTTGCATGGAATGCAAGTTAGGGACACTGGTCTGTAGTTCAGTGCCTCCTGCCTATCACCCTTCTTGTATATTGGGAATACATTGGCCGTCTTCCAAATTTTTGGCAGTTCGCCTGTTACCAGTGACGTGTTGTACACTATGGAGAGTGGTAGGCACAGAGCCTCTGCTCCTTCCTTAAGGATCCATGGTGAGATTCCATCCGGGCCTATAGCCTTTGTCACGTCCAAATCTAGCAGATGTTTCCTCACCTCCCCACTGGTAATCTCAAACTCTTCTAGTGGTTACTGGGTTGGTGTTCCCTCCTTATCTCTGGGACTTCTCCTTGCTCTGAGGTGAAGACTTCCTGGAATTTCTTATTAAGTTCCTCGCACACTTCCTTGTCGTTTGTAGCGAATCTTTCTGCCCCTATCCTCAGTTTCATTACCTGTTCCTTCACTGTTGTTTTTCTCCTGATGTGGCTATGCAGCAGTTTGGGTTGAGTCTTTGCCTGGTCATAGAACTTGCTGTGGCTGTCGTGTTTAAACTCTGCCGTGGCTGCTGTGTTGAACCTCTGCTATGGCTGCTATGTTGGACCTCTACTGTGTCAGTAGTGTTGAACCTCTGCTGTGGCAGCTGTGTTGGACGTCTGATGTGGCAGCTGTGTTGGACGTCTGCTGTGGCAGCTGTGTTGGACGTCTGCTGTGGCAGCTGTGTTGGACGTCTGCTGTGGCAGCTATGTTGGACATCTGCTGTGGTAGCTATGTTGGACGTCTGCTATGGCAAGTGTATTGGACGTCTGCTGTGGCAGCTGTGTAGGACGTCTGCTGTGGCAGCTGTGTTTGACGTCTGCAGTGGCAGCTGTGTTTGACGTCTGCAGTGGCAGCTGTGTTGGACGTCTGCTGTGGCAGCTGTGTTGGACGTCTGCAGTGGCAGCTGTGTTGGACGTCTGATGTCGCATAAATTCAACTTGTACAGCTCTCTTGGTTTTTTGTGTTAGTCCTCTCTTGAGTTTATCACGTTCTCTGCTAGACTCGGGGATTAACAACGGTACAAGACTGGTTATTTATTCACCAGAAAATTCATTACGTCGTTGATAATATTGCTCAGCAGCTGGAGCAGAGTTGTGAGTTCCTTCACAACTTGTGTTGCCTGAGTAACCTTTCACAGACCACTCAACAGTAGCCTCCACCTGGGTCACTGAATCATTACTGCTGGAAAAGGAGGAAGATCAACTTGATAATATATCTTTTGACTCTCAGTGAGTTTTTGATCAAGCAGAAAACTCCGGGAAGGAGAGTTTGAGAAAATAAATGTTAACAGGAAGTTGAGAGATAAGATAGAAGAGTGTTGACCCGCCAGCAACGATATATACTATCTTCTCCATCCCTCAGAGAAAAGTGTGAGTTGCACTTTAGGAAGTCTTAAAAATATACTGATACAGATGAATAGCGTCCGCTGCTTTGACCCAAATTTTATGAGTTGAATGAAATTGAATGAAAGTTATTGACCAACAGCTATTGACCAACAGCTATTGAGAGACTGAAGACGCTCACATATGGACGCTCACTGTAGAAACTCCGGACAAACGCAACGAAAGTTTTATTGTAAGTTTCGTCACCAGTTTTTCTCTTGACCTGCGCAACACTGCACCAGCGCGGTCTGCGCAACACTGCACCAGCGCGGCCTGCGCAACATTGCACCAGCATGGCCTGCGCAAGACTGCGCCTGCGCAACACTGCGCCTGCGCAACACTGCACCAGCGCGGGTCGTTCTTCCCCAGCTGGTGAGCAACCCTGCAACACACTCCTCAGGTACTGATGGCTCAACACACAGCTCGCAAGCTAGTGTTTCCTTTACAATGATAAAGCTGTTGTCGTTCAGGGTAAACGTGTGATAAACCTCACGAAGCGAGACGAATATATCCTGGAATGTTTTGTGTTTTTATCTTGTGTAAAATAAATTCTAAACATTTGTAAACAGTTGAATACTTACAAAAAAAGTATTCCTTCAGTTATTCAACAGTTCTTTGAAAACGCTTGAAATTATTACCGGGAGCTCCACTCTCTACTTTGTTTGTTCTCTTCATGATACTGTTACACCAAAGGAAAAATCTGTTTTAGTATTAGTAAAGCATTCTCACCCTTCAAGACAGGAAAAAAATCATTTGTATACAAAGAATATCTATAATTTGTCATGATCAAATACACATACACACACACACACACACACACACACACACACACACACACACACACACACACACACACACACACACACACACACACACACACACACACACACACACACACGAACACACACACACACACACACACACACACACACACACACACACACACACACACACACACACACACACACACACACACACACACACACACACACACATTTTAGTGTCAGAGTGGTTGACAAATGGAATGCATTAGGAAGTGATGTGGTGGAGGCTGACTCCAGACACAGTTTCAAGTGTAGATATGATAGAGTGATAGAGCCCAATAGGCTCAGGAATCTGTACACCTGTTGATTGACGGTTGAGAGGCGGGACCAAAGAGCCAGAGCTCAACCCCCGCAAACACAACTAGGTGAGTACAACTATGTGAGTACACACACACACACACACACACACACACACACACACACACACACACACACACACACACACACACACACACACACACACACACACACACACACACAGTATTGCCCAGTTGCTGGAAGAAGGCAAATGTCGTGCCGATCTTCAAGAAAGGCGATAGGGAGGAGGCACTTAACTATAGACCTGTATCACTGACAAGCATCCCCTGTAAAATACTGGAAAGAATAATTAGGCTACGACTGGTTGCACACCTGGAGAACATTAGGTTTGTGAACAAACATCAACATGGGTTCTGGACAGGGAAATCGTGCCTAACAAACCTTCTGGAATTCTATGATATAATAAAGAGGATAAGACAGGACAGAGATGGTTGGGCAGACTGCATATTTCTGGACTGCCAAAAAGCCTTTGATACAGTACCGCACATGAGACTGCTGTTCAAGCTCGAGAGGCAGGCGGGGGTGGGGGGAAAGGTCCTAGCATGGATAAGGAACTACCTAACAGGAAGGAGCCAAAGAGTTACGGTAAGGGGCGAGAAGTCGGACTGGCGAACAGTAACAAGTGGAGTACCACAAGGATCGGTGCTGGGACCGATTCTATTTCTTGTATATGTTAACGACATGTTTACAGGCGTAGAGTCCTACATGTCGATGTTTGCGGATGATGCAAAGTTGATGAGAAGAGTTGTGACAGATGAGGATTGCAGGATCCTCCAAGAGGACCTGAACAGATTGCAGAGATGGTCAGAGAAATGGCTACTAGAATTCAACACGAGCAAATGTAAAGTTATGGAAATGGGACTAGGAGATAGGAGACCAAAGGGACAGTACACAATGAAGGGGAACAGCCTACCTGTAACGACGCGTGAAAGAGACCTGGGGGTGGACGTAACACCTAATCTATCTCCTGAGGCACATATTAATAGGATAACGACAGCAGCGTACTCTACACTGGCAAAAGTTAGAACATCATTCAGAAACCTAAGTAAGGAGGCATTTAGGGCGCTTTACACTGCCTACGTAAGGCCAGTCTTAGAGGATGCCGCCTCATCATGGAGTCCCCATCTGAAGAAGCATATAATGAAACTGGAAAAGGTTCAGAGGTTTGCAACGAGACTCGTCCCAGAGCTACGAGGGATGGGGTATGAGGAGCGCCTGAGGGAAATGTGCCTTACGACACTAGAAAGAAGAAGGGAGAGGGGGGACATGATAGGAACGTATAAGATACTCAGAGGGATTGACAGAGTGGACATAGACGAAATGTTCACACGGAATAGTAACAGAACGAGAGGACATGGATGGAAGCTTGAAACTCAGATGAGTCACAGAGATGTTAGGAAGTTTTCTTTTAGCGTGAGAGTAGTGGGGAAATGGAATGCACTTCAGGAACAGGTTGTGGAAGCAAATACTATTCATAATTTTAAAACCAGGTATGATAGGGAAATGGGACAAGAGTCATTGCTGTAAACAACCGATGCTCGAAAGGCGGGATCCAAGAGTCAATGCTCGATCCTGCAGACACAACTAGGTGAGTACAACTAGGTGAGTACACACACACACACACAAGGGTCTGAGTGGTGTAGTGGGTTAAGGCGTACTAGTTATGACAGCTACTGGAAGGTAGTTGTGCTTTCTTTTTAAATGGTCCAGGACGGACCGAAACGTCGTCGTCCCTTCACTTTCTAGTGTGTGGTCTGGTCAACACACTCGGTTCAGTTGGAAATTGTACATCTATCTTCCTATTTTATGTAGCTGTCTCATAGAACACTTGGAAGAGCTTCTTCATCACGCATGTGGGCTCGACGGTTCAAGTCTCCTAGTGCCCAAGCGAATGATATGTTTATTTCAACGATAATGTGTTTGACAATATATATATATATATATATTGTGACGGAGTTCCTCCCCTTATAATTCTCCCACGCCTGCAGTAAGAGTCATGCCTACTTTTCCCAAGCGTTCTCTACGTTGCAGGCTACAATTTGATATATGGGAGAGAGTGAAGTGTTCTCGGAGAGCCGAGAAATTTGCGAAAAAGTAATATTTTGGCCTGTGGTATAGGCCCTTTAGGGAGCCAAGATGGCGCTGGCCTCCCTGATCTCCCGCCAAAACCGTGTGACGTCAGTGGCACCGGATTGGTCACCGACAGCAATGTGGCACCGGGAGCCAATGAAAACTTCCCATAGCGAAAGTGACGTCACGAAGGAAGGGGGTCCAGCCCGCGCGCCACTCTGGCGCCAGCAGTCAGACACGACACGTCATAGAGGTCGGACGTGCGACGGTTGTCCTGTCAGTTGGACAGTTGTTTCCCGCTCCCGTGGATTTACGCGTCACCTGAAGTCCGCCAGTACTCTGAGAAGTCTTCCCTAGTTCATGTGTTGAACCAGAAGAGGGAATTGACGGATATTTGAGCAACAAGTGCTCCAGTCAGGTGCTGTGCAAGAAGCAGTGAAGCCGTGCAGTGACGTATGTTGACGTCTGTGGCAATTCACCAGTTCGTGACAGCGTAGTGGCAGACAGAGCCACTGGGTAGCTGAGGAAGAGAGGACTATTTGGGGAAACCGGACGACTGTAGCTGAGACGTAGGCGACAGCCGTTGCTGGGAGAAGACGACGGCCAGGAGACCGACTCCAACCTTCAAGAAGTTAAGAAGGAGGACGGACCTGCAGTTAGGAGGCACGGAGACGACGCGCTAAACGGTGGGACGACGAGAGGCTCTGGTAGGACACGACGACGTGTAGTGTGGGGGCGTTCCCGACACGGGGACCAGGAGCTACATCTCGACTCTCATCGGAGGATAGGGTGAAGTAGGTGTTTCTAGTTCCCTCCCCATTCCCCTTTAGTTAGCTATATTATTCGGCTATATTATCTAGCCTGAGGATTTTATATGTCGTGAGCAAGTCTCACCCATGTCATGGTAAAGCACCCGTGTGCTAGACAGTACTATCAAGAGTACTTGTAATATTCATGTTGATTATTGGTGTGTACAGGCACCAGGAACAAGTGATTAATTTACTGTGTTGTGTATATCTTTCTATAGATTTTGATACGAATATATAGTGGTAAATTATATATAATATTATGCCAGTATTTGAAAGTCAGGCTGTGTGCCCAGAAATCATTTATTTTCCATGTATTGATATTTGATGTATCTACATTATATATGCTATGTGCATTCAGTGATTAGACATTTGTGAGTACAGTGAATTATTGTGTTATCGCCCACGAGAGAAAGTACTGAAAACTCCAGTGTTAACAGTTCATAATATATTGTTGAGTGAAGAACCATGTAAAGCCATTACAGTGAGTCATTATAGCATTGATTGTAGAAAAGACTGTTTGAGCCTGAGTACAGTGTAACCAAGTGATACGTGTTGTAGTAGCCAATATCGTGTGTGCGAGTTCATAGTAATATTGGAGAACTTAAGGAAACAGCGCGCGTGAATCTAGAAAACAAGCAAAGCTTTCGCGCGGAGAGGCCACACGATCAGCTGGTTTTTGACACTTGATGAGGGGGGGAGATGTTGCCTCCTTGTGATCGCATAATATCCGTGGGAATTATCGGCCGCGTCAGGATCAGTTGATTTATTTGTTATTGTTTGGCCTTGTGACATCTTTCATACATGTTAAGTAAAATACAAAATTATCTTTGTGTTTATATCATCCCCTCCATTGATCTTGTGGCTACATTATACTGAAAGCATTGAGTGATAACAATAAGTACCTGCCTGATTCCTAATCTATTGAGTGTGACCTTGCCAAGGCTACCAATGATCCCACCAGTCCACTGATGGTGTTACTGGCCACCTAAAACACCAGTTGGCGACCTTGTGATTAACCGTAGAGCCCGATTGTTGGGGAGGGCACACGACAGTCAAGTGCACGAGTCGTGTTCTCACTCTTTCTTAATTAGAGGCCGTTAAGATTGACTGGGAGACTCTCCTGGCGTGCAGTGGCGCAGTGAGGATCGAGTGAAGACCCGCAGGGCTACGGTGAGTTACCTTGAGCATAACTACTGCTCACCCCAGAGTAAGGGTAGAGAATAATAGAGAGGTGAAACCCCAACAATATATATATATATATTGTGACGATAATCTCCTTCAAGAGATTGAGCCTGCTCTTCCCTCCACAATTACGTCGTTATATATATATAAAACTACTATGGAAGAAATGTCCAACAACGACAACAACATCTCCAAGGTTTGTCAGAGCGCAAAACGTATGCAGCCAGGAACACCTGCTCAGACTCAAACCCCCAAACTACCCGTCTTGCTGCCGGCTCCTCTGATTGGTCGCCGGTCGGGCTGCAACTGCACTCCCCCCCCATACTACTTGATGTCTGGGGCCGCCACGACCTCAGTCCTTAGAATATTCCGTGCTTTCACAGTTAACACTTCTCCCTGCTAGACGTAAGCTTTAGCGTACGTATACTGAGAGAGGTGATAGCTTAAAGCCAATATTCCAGCACCTCTCATACTTGTCTATTGCACTTCTTGTTATTTTGTCTTAACGTAACTTTTCATTGTGTCATTTAATTATTCTTATTATTTTGATTGATTTTATTATACAAAATTGTTTGTCCATTTTATTCATGTTTTATTTCTTTAACGTAATTAAAATTCCATTGTTAAAATTTACTTGTGTTTTGTGTGTCTTCTCCTTACCTTACCACAGAAGTAGTTCCAGATTTTCTATTTTTTTTTTAATACTATGTGACGAGGCCATACCCGTAGCTTTGAACAGCCGAACACCAACGCGTTACCGTCACATATTATATGGGGGCCTGTCCTAGGAGCTTCACTCAGGTACTGGTGCCAAGTGGTAATTTATGGTAAGCGTATTTAACTTTGTTAACGTAGCTTTACTATTTTTCATATTCAATTTCATTTTTTATAAGGTGCGGTGTATTGTGCATTACGAGAGTAACATATGGTGAAGGTGAGACAACTTTGGATTACGTGGTGACTGTAGGCCACAGTCATACTCTTAATTGGTCATCTCTCCCTCCGTGTTATTACTCGTGTTTACCATCTTTGTCCCTTGGATATTTCTCATTTTTGACAGATCATCATATTGGTACCCTGGTACTGTGGTCTGCCCCGGGTCAAGAGTACTCAATCTTCTGCAATCTGACTGTAGGAGGACAAAGAGGGCCATAGTTCCTCTAGCTCGAACTGTAGTTGCTGAATTGGGACCTCAGCAGCAGTTCTCGTCACCAGTTGACACCTCGCACCCCTACACGTCAGTCAGAGATGATGATACATACAACGGTAGGGAATTAGCTTACTTTTTCAGAGCACAAAAGTTCGCTAATTCTGTAAGTATCATATTAAATTCAGTAGGAAAAACTTGCTTTATGTCCTATAGAGACTTGGCAAGGTATGCCTACATCCTTGGACTACCAATTTTACTTTTGAGGCAATTTACTGTTTCATTTGTTTTCGAAACTTTGTTTCATTTGTTAGTAGGATTTTCTTGCCCTTATCCTCTTACATGAGTACCGGGTACAAGATTTCCTGCGCCCTTGATTTAATTTAATCATTTAACATCTTTTACTTAACTTTAATTGTTAAAGATCTCACAGGATAGGTACCAGTTGCCACGTTGCCCTGTTTCTGACATTCACTATTGAATATTCGTGTACCTTTATTTGCTAATTTCACCATGTTTCGTCTCCAAGCTTTCCGTGCAAATCCAGCAGGTGAAATAGGGACTTTAAGTCGTGCCAAGAAGACTGAATTACAAACTCTTGCACATGAGTATCAACTAGAAGTTCCCTACCAAGCCAACAAAAATGACCTACACAACCTGTTGCTGGATTACTATTTAGAGCAAGGTAAGATAGACTCTGAAACTCATGAAACTTACTATATTGCAGAAAAAACTGATTTGGCAACGCTGAAACTCAAACTAGAGCTGGCCAAGATTGAACGTGAGCAGCAAAGAGAAGCAGCTGCCATACGAAGGGAAGAACAAGAACGAGAAATCACCCTCAGAGAACGTGAAACTACTTTGAGGAGAGAAGAACAAGAACGCGAAGCTGCCTTGAGGAGAGAAGAACACGAACGTGAGGTCGCATTACTCCGTGAACGTGAACGAGTACAGCTTGAAACCAAACAACGCGAGTTGGAAATACAACGCGAACATGACAAGCAACAAGCGACTCTGGCTCTAGAGTGTCGTCAACGCGAAATCGCCTTGGAAACTTCACACTTCACTCGACGCCAGCAAGCTACTGCCAATCTTCCCGTCAGTTTTAATATATCACATGCATGTAAGTTAATGCCATCCTTTGTAGAAGCAGAAGTTGATGTGTTCTTTACCACCTTTGAAACCCTTGCTAATCAACTCAGTTGGCCTGTCGACCAATGGGCCACACTTCTCAGAGTTCATCTTACAGGTAGAGCTGCAGTCACACTCAGTACTTTGGCGTCTGAGAATGACTACCACACTCTGAAACAAGCAGTGTTAGACGCCTACCTACTTTCCACAGAAAGTTATAGAAGGAAATTCCGTGACCACCTGAAGGCAAGTACCACTACCTTCCTCGAGTTTGCTAACACGAAACGGAGGTATTTCATGAAATGGCTGGAAGCAGCACATGTCTTTACTTTTACAGAACTCGTCAACCTGATGCTTGTTGAAGAATTCTTGAGACGTGTGCCGCCTCCTGTCCGCCTCTACTTAGCAGATAAAGAAGAAACCGACTACCTGAAGTGTGCTAAGTTGGCTGACACTTACAGCCTCATCCACCGGCTGACACCCGAACCATCCTCCAGTAAGAAGTCGTGGTACAATTACGAGAAAGTGATCCCCGATCAAGCTGGTTCACAACTGTACTGCAAGTATTGTAGACTCTATGGACATACCATAGACAAGTGTGGTAAGTCTCAATACAAGGGAACCACTGACCAACAAAAACCCAAACCAACTCCTCCTAAGTCCGGTTAGCCTGTGATGAATGTTGGAGTTAATGTTAATGATCTTTCTCTTTTCAGTAACCACCTGTATACTGGAACTGTCTCTGCCAACGGTTCAAATCCGGAGGGACGTTTCAAATTGAAGATCTTGAGGGACACAGCGGCTCTACAATCGATCATCTTGAAGTCGGCTGTGCCCAACATCACCTACACCGGAGAAACTGTCTTCATCACTGACCTCACTGCTACCACTCCATACCCTCTCGCCAGAGTCCACCTGGATTGTCCCTACGTGAACGGGGAAGTCCAAGTCGCCGTCAGGGAAAAGCCTTTTCCCATGCCTGGAGTGCAACTTCTCCTAGGCAACGACTTGGCAGAAGACCTGCAACCGACCAACCTGATCGTTATGGACAAACCCCAGGTGTGTAACTCTGTGCCAAGTAACCCTATTCTAGAGTATGTTCCAGCAGAGGTTCAAGAGAGTGATGAAGTTTCTCCTCCGGTTCTCGTGACCACCCGTGCACAAGCCGCACGTCCACAGCCAGCTGACTCTACTGCTACCGCTGTCCCTCAAGACCCTCAGAAACTCCCCCCGCATCTGACCAAGTTGGAGTTCCGTAAGTTGCAGAGGGAAGATCTTACTTTAACACCATTGTTTTTCCAGGCTGAGACTCAACCCGACAGTATTCCTGGGTTCTTCCTAGAGAACGACTTGCTCTACCGCAGATATAGACCCAGTAAACTGAAGGAGGAGGACGATTGGGCCAACATCGAACAACTTGTGATTCCCACCAGCCTGCGGCCCACTATTCTACACCTGGCCCACGGAGCACTCTCCCACTACGGCTTCAACAAGACTTACCATGGAATTCGTCAAGACTACTACTGGCCAGGTATGGTAAATAACGTCAAACAGTACGTAAAACAGTGTCATACATGTCAGATGACAGGCAAACCGAACATCTCCATTCCCAGAGCGCCACTGATTCCCATACAGGTGCCTGCGGAACCTTTCCACAGACTCATAATAGACTGTGTCGGTCCTTTACCTCGGACCAGTTCAGGTAACGCCTACATCCTAACCATCCTGTGTCCTACCACCAGATTTCCCATAGCAGTTCCAGTGAAGAACATCACGGCTGCTACGGTTATAAAACATCTATTGAAGATCTTCACTCAATACGGATTTCCCAGGGAGATTCAGAGCGACTGTGGTACCAACTTCACCAGTGATCTCTTCAAAAGGACACTGGAGGAGTTCAACATCAAACAGGTATTGTCCAGCCCCTATCATCCTGCTTCACAGGGTTCTCTTGAACGTAGTCATCAGACAATCAAAGCACTCTTGAAAAAGTTTTGTAGTGAAACCTCTTAGGATTGGGATAAGCAGATTGACCTTATAATGTGTATTTACAGAAGTCTCCCCAATGAGTCCCTAGGAGTATCTCCTTATGAGATGCTCTACGGCCGTAAGTGCCGTACTCCCCTTAAGGCTTTCAAAGACTCTCTCAGAGATGCCACCTTCAGTGAGCATCAGAATGTGCCCCAGTTTCTTCAAAACCTTCAACACATTCTAGAGAGAGTCCACCGTTTTGCCCATGATAATCTATTGAAAGCCCAGGAGAGAATGAAAACTCATTACAACCAGACCAGCAAAGTACGAAAATTTAAGCCGGGAGACTTCGTCCTTGCATACTTCCCTATCCCAGGTTCACCTTTACAAAACAGATTTTCAGGACCCTACTGCGTCAAAGAGTGCAGGAATAATAACAACTACGTAATAGAGACTCCAGATAGGCGGCGGAAGACCCAGCTGTGCCACGTCAACCTCCTGAAGCAATATAATGGTACTCCTCCCACTGTCCTGACTAACTGTTCTACCTTCACAGAACCCTACATCCACAGTGAGACCATCCCAGCTTCTCCTCCCGAAAGCACTGACAAGGAGTCAGCGCTTTCTAATTCCGAAATCCTTAATGATCTTCCGAAATGCTTTCAGGATAATAATCGTGCTCCTTTGCCCTATTCTAATTCCACTCTCACCTCGTCAGATAAGCCCTTCATCCTCCATGTCGACGCCAGTGGTACCGACGTTGGTGGTGTCGCGATGCAGCAACGAGGCGAGGAGAATACACCTGTCAGCGACTACTGCTACAAGGAACTACGGAACAATTGGCAAGGAGCTACTCTTCCTCATCCTGAAGCTCCAGCACTTCACTCCACACCTGAAAAGTGCTCGGTCCACCATCAACACGGACCACACCACCCTACACCTCCTGCAGCACGCCCACTTCTCATCTCAACGTCTTCTACTATGGGCTTGCTAACTGCAGAAATTCAACCTGGAGACACGCTATACCAAGATTCCGACAACATCTTAGCCAATGATCTCTCCAGAGTTTATGAAGTAGAAGCAACTCCATCCATTACTCCACCACATAACGACGTACTTCTTCCAGAACCGCAGGCTTCGGGGGAGAGTTGTGACGATAATCTCCTTCAAGAGATTGAGCCTGCTCTTCCCTCCACAATTACGTCGTTATATATATATAAAACTACTATGGAAGAAATGTCCAACAACGACAACAACATCTCCAAGGTTTGCCAGAGCGCAAAACGTATGCAGCCAGGAACACCTGCTCAGACTCAAACCGCCAAACTACCCGTCTTGCTGCCGGCTCCTCTGATTGGTCGCCGGTCGGGCTGCAACTGCACTCCCCCCCCCATACTACTTGATGTCTGGGGCCGCCACGACCTCAGTCCTTAGAATATTCCGTGCTTTCACAGTTAACACTTCTCCCTGCTAGACGTAAGCTTTAGCGTACGTATACTGAGAGAGGTGATAGCTTAAAGCCAATATTCCAGCACCTCTCATACTTGTCTATTGCACTTCTTGTTATTTTGTCTTAACGTAACTTTTCATTGTGTCATTTAATTATTCTTATTATTTTGATTGATTTTATTATACGAAATTGTTTGTCCATTTTATTCATGTTTTATTTCTTTAACGTAATTAAAATTCCATTGTTAAAATTTACTTGTGTTTTGTGTGTCTTCTCCTTACCTTACCACAGAAGTAGTTCCAGATTTTCTATTTTTTTTTAATACTATGTGACGAGGCCATACCCCTAGCTTTGAACAGCCGAACACCAACGCGTTACCGTCACAATATATATATATATATATATATATATATATATATATATATATATATATATATATATATATATATATATATATATATATAATATATATATATATATATCACTTTATTTTTTTTAACAAGTTAAGTGAGAAGGTGGTGGAGGCCAAGACCGTCAGTAGTTTCAAAGTGTTATATGACAAAGAGTGCTGGGAAGACGGGACACCACGAGCGTAGCTCTCATCCTGTAACTACACTTAGGTAATTACACACACACACACACACACACACACACACACACACACACACATACACACACACACACACACACACACACACACACACACACACACACACACACACACACACACACATACACACACACACACACACTATGCCGCGCAATCATGGAGCCCCCACCTGAAGAAACACATAAGGAAACTGGAGAAGGTTCAGAGGTTTGCGACGAGGCTTGTCCCAGAGTTACGAGGGATGGGATATGAAGATAGTCTGAAGGAACTGAACCTTACGACACTAGAGAAAAGAAGGGAGAGAGGAGATATGATAGGGACATACAAAATACTCAGGGGATTTGACAAAATGGAAATAGATGAAATGTTCACACGTAATAATAACAGAACGAGGGGGCATGGGTGGAAACTGGAAACTGAGATGAGTCACAGAGATGTTAGGAAGTTTTCTTTTAGCGTGAGAGTAGTGGAAAAATGGAATGCACTTGGGGAACAGGTTGTGGAAGCAAACTCTATTGATACTTTTAAAATTAGGTATGATAGGGAAATGTGAGAGGAGTCATTGCTGTAAACAAGCGATGACTGGAAAGGCGAGATTCAAGAGTCAATGCTCGATCCTGCAAGCACAAATAGGTGAGTACACACACATACATATGTTATTTAACACGGGTGGTACACGCACAAGGGAACACAGGTGGAAGATGAGTACCCAACTGAGCCACAGAGACATTAGAAAGAACTTTTTCAGTGTCAGAGTAGTTAATGAATGGAATACACTTGGAAGTGATGTGGTGGAGGCTGACTCCATACACAGTTTCAAATCTAGATATGGCAGAGTCTAGTAGGCTCAGGAATCTGTACAGCAATTGATTGACTGTTGAGAGGTGGGACCAAAGAGCCAAATCTCTACCCCCGCAACGACAACTAGGTGAGTACAAATAGGTGAGTACACACACACACACACGTGTGTGTGTGGGGGGGTGGGCAAAAATTAGTAGTTAATAAAAGTTGATTGACAGTTGAGAGGCGGGCCAAAAGAACAAAGCTCAACTCCTGAAAGCACAGCTAGGTGAATACAAGTAGGTGAATAATACACACACGAGTCAAGTCGAGTCGAGTCGTAGTGGGAGGGTTGTGGGTGTTTACTATTGTGTTTATTAGTTTACTATAGTGTTTACTATTACTACAATTTACCAGTGTTTACTATTAAATAGGGAGGGATAAACAGACTACATCGCAGTGAAAATGTGTATACGATATAATGATTATCTGTGTACAGCGATCAACATATCATATTGAACTCTTATTCGATATATCAAACGGATTATTAAACTAGTTGGAGTGGCAGCACTGGTGAATACATGCTGGAAGCAGGAGGAGCAACAGCGCCCCGCCGTGAGACTTGCCTAGCAGTGTTTCTAGAGAGGGTGGTCAGCTGGTAAGTGCTTCTCTGAAGTCTTAAAACAGTGTGCGAGGTTTGTATAATATCACATCGGAATTATTACTTTGCATTTCATTCACTAACAACATAGTAATCTTGATTTGGGACGAGAGGCAAGGATCTCACTCATGACCTCACCGAGTACCAGTAGCCGCCCTGTTAATCCCCCTAGACCTCCACACACTCCTCCACCCTCAGTGTCTACCACTCCCTCCTCTCTATCTCACTCAAACAGGAGCTTTTTGCGGCGGATTGAGGAAACAGTCAGAATTGTTTAGAATGGATCTCAATTTAATTTGAATAGAGCTGGGGGGACCATTGTTTTTCAAAGTTTTGGCGCAAAACATAGTACTAAGTAGAACTATTCTTTCGTAAATGGAAGGTAAGTTTAGTTCCTTTCTCATGTTAACAATTCTGACAGTTCTAGGACAACCCAGGATGATGCGCATGGCATCATTCTGTACTACATCTAGGCCTTGTAATTGTTTAGGAGAAAAATTAAGAAGATGCAAGGCATAATAATCAACAACAGATCGTATAAAGGCAATATAAAAACTACGAGCATATTTTATGTTAATGCCAAATCCTTTGCCAACAAGAGTTCTGAGAGGTTTAAGACGCTCAACAAGTTTTTTACGCAGGTTGCTGACGAGATTTGTATCATTAACCTCGACTCCAAGATATTTATAAGACTCACAAGTCTCCACGGGCACTCCATTAATAGTATAGTTAGCATGAAGAGAATGGGGAATAAGAACCCTTGTTTTATCAACAGAGATTATGAGGCCACATTCTACTACTTTCTTGGAGAATGCATCAAGTAACATTTGTAGCCTTGGTTTACTGTGTGCCATAATACAAATATCATCAGCATAACATATAACTGTTTCCGTAGGTTGTACAGGTATGTCATGGATAAGTTTGTGCATAAGTATATTGAAGAGCATAGGGCTTAGGACACCACCTTGAGGTGTGCCTAGTTCGAATGCATCTGTTCTTGTACTTTTAACTCCTTTAAATAGGACACTAGCACGCCTGTTGGATAGGTAGCTCTTTATCCAACTCAGAAGATTACCTTTGATTCCAAATTCAGCAAGTTGCTCTAATATTATTTCGCCATTCGCTACATCGAAAGCTGACTTTAGGTCAATAATGGCTGCCTGTGTCCCATCCTGGGAGTTTACAAAATATTCAGCAAAGCATGTTTGTGTGCTACACTTGGGCATGAACCCATATAGGTTTGGGGCCAGTTTTTCTTTGACCTGAAACATGACACGATTGAGAACAATTCTCTCCAAGACTTTACACATGCAAGATGTAAGGGAAATGGGTCTGAATTTTTGAGAGTTAGGTTTAGGAATTGGTATTATGAGACTTTGTGTCCATTTCTTTGGCAAGATACCTTGTGAGAGACTCATTTGATAGAGGTCAAGCAGAGGGTGGCTAGACACATATCCACACATTAAAACATTGATTGTAACCATGATATATATGTGCTTCAGCCTACAGTTTAGACCTATTGTCTTATGTATGACCCTCTGTCCTGCGTGACAGTGAATACTAGCATTAACCTCAATTTAATAAGACTATCAAAATCCTCAGATTAGGCAAAATTGTAATTAATTTTGTCAATAAAGATGTTAATAATAATAACTCAAACAGGGCCGAGAACACACACGCACAAGAACGAGTACATCCTCACACATCCAAATAGGAAGAGAACACTCACACACGCAATCTCTTTAAATGCGTGCACTCTCACCAACATAAACAAGCGTGCACTCGCAATCACACACACACACTAAAGGGGGGCTGGTGGCTGAGTGGATAGCGCTCTAGGCTCGTGGGCCGGGGTTCGATCCCCGGCACCGACGGAAAAATAAATGGGAAGAGTTTCCTTCACCCTGATGCTCCTTTTACCTAGCAGTATATAGGTACCTGAGAGTTAGACAGCTGCTACGGGCTGTTTCCTTGGTGTACTCACCTAGTTGTACTCACCTAGTTTTGTTTGCAGGGGTTGAGCTCTGGCTCTTTGGTCCCGCCTCTCAACCGTCATTCAACAGGTATACAGATTCCTGAGCCTATTGGGCTCTATCATATCTACACTTGAAACTGTGTATGGAGTCAGCCTCCACCATATCACTTCCTAATACATTCCATTTGTCAACCACTCTGACACTAAAAAAGTTCTTTCTAATATCTCTGTGGCTCATATGGGCACTCAGCTTCCACCTGTGTCCCCTTGTGCGTGTGCCCCTTGTGTTAAATAGCCTGTCTTTATCTACCCTATCAATTCCCTTCAGAATCTTGAATGTGGTGATCATGTCCCCCTAAAAGTGTGTGTGTGTGCGTGTGTGTTGAAAAAAATGGTTAGTAGTTAGTAACAGTTGATTGAGTGACTGTTGCGAGGCATGCCAAAAGAGCAGAGCTGACCCCCCAAGCACAACTAGGTTAATACAACTAGGTGAAAACACTAACACACACACAGACAAACACTAACACACACACACTCATATACACTCTCTCTCATTCTATCACACTCACACACTCTTTCACTCACACACACACACATCCTCTCTCACACTCTGTCTGCCCCTCCCTGCCTAACCGTATCACAACATAGTAGGAATAGGAACAAACGTAGCAGGAAGACACACCAAAGTCACAGGGTGATCCGAGTGATCCTTTGAAGAAGATGTTCGGCCAAGCTTGGGAGGAAAGCAGAGGGAAGATGCTTGAAAGGAGGAATGCAATAAACAACCTACTTAGCAAGCTGATAGCAGCAAAGGAGGAGATAAGAAGCCTCAGAGAAGTACCCTACTCAGGCGTAGCATCAGATATCATACCAAGAGAAGATGGTCATGTACCAATGGGAGGGAGTGCCACTGTACATGCAACATATGCAGAAATGCTTAGAAACAGTCCAGAAGGAATGTCCACAGTGCAGGAAGTTGTCATGAAAGCAGCTACCTCACAGGAAGCAGCAGGGCACATTAGTCAGCTGCTAGGGAGGAAAATATCAGTGGTAGCAGTGGGCATTAATGAACATATTCATTAGTCCTAGATTTGTTGCAGCTGACTGTAACCTGTCTCAGTATATACTTAACAAACGTGATCTGACTTAGCTTTAACTCTTGGCAGGCTCGCTTTCCTTTCTTGCTCACATGTTGCTACTTATTTGATTTCTATTTCACCTCTGCTTGATACCTGCTTGATGGGGTTGTGGGAGTTCTTCTACTCCCCAAGCCCGTCCCGAGGCTAGGCTCGACTTGCGAGAGGTTGGTCCACCAGGCTGTTGCTTGGAGCGGCCCGCAGGCCCACATACCCAACACAGCCCGGCTGATCCGGAACTTCTCTTAGAAAACCGTCCAGTTTTCTATTGAAGATGTCCACGGTTGTTCCGGCAATATTTCTTATAGTCGCTGGGAGGACGTTGAACAACCACGGACCTCTGATGTTTATACAGTGCTCTCTGATTGTGCCTATGGCACCTCTGCTCTTCACTGACTCAATCTTGTATTTTCTTCCATATCGTTCACTCCAGTACGTTGTTATTTTACTGTGTAGATTTGGGACCTGGCCCTCCAGTATTTTCCATGTGTATATTATTTGGTATCTCTCTCGTCTCCTTTCTAGAGAGTTCATTTGGAAAGCTTTGAGACGATCCCAATAATTTAGGTGTTTTATCTCGTCTATGCGTGCCGTATATGTTCTCTGTATTCCCTCTATTTCAGCAATCTCTCCTGCTCTGAAGGGGTGAGTGAATACTGAGCAGTACTCGAGACGGGACAACACAAGTGACTTGAAGAGTACAGCCATTGTGATGGGATCCCTGGATTTGAAAGTTCTCGTAATCCATCCGATCATTCTGGCTTACGCAATATTTGCTTGGTTATGCTCCCTGAACGTTAGATCGTCGGACATCATTATTCCCAAATCCTTGACATGCTGTTTTTCTACTATGGGAAGATTCGATTGTGTTTTGTACCCTGTATTATGTTTCAGATCCTCATTTTTGCCATACCTGAGTACCTGAAATTTATCACTGTTAAACATTTGATTTTCTGCTGCCCAATCGAAAACTTTGTTGACATCTGCTTGTAGTTTTTCAATGTCTTCAGCAGAGGTAATTTTCATGCTGATTTTTGTGTCATCTGCAAAGGACGACACGAAGCTGTGACGTGTATTTTTGTCTATATCAGATATGAGAATAAGGAACAGTAGCGGTTCAAGGACTGTAGCTTGAGGTACGGAGCTTTTAACATCGCTTGGACTCGATTTTATCTGATTGACTGTTACTCTTTGTGTTCTGTTCGACAGGAAATTGAGTATCCAGCGTCCTACTTTTCCAGTTATTCCCAGTGACCTCGTTTTGTGAGCTATCACATTTGTCGAACGCCTTTGCAAAGTCTGTGTATACAACATCTGCATTTTATTTTTCTTCTAGGGCTTCTGTGATTTTGTCATAGTGGTTGAGTAACTGTGACAGACAGGATCTTCCAGCTCTAAATCCATGTTGTCCTGGATTGTGCAGTTCATTGTTTTCCATAAAACTAGAAATTTGATTCCTACTCACTCTTTCAAACACTTTTATTATGTGTGATGTTAGTGCAATTGGCTATAATTTTTTGCCAAGGCTTTACTCCCCCCCCCCCCCTTGTGCAACGGAGCTATATCTGCAGATTAAGTGCAGCTGGTATCTCCCCTGTATCCAGGATCTTTCTCCATATTATGCTAAGTGCTCTCGCTACTGGTACTTTACATTTCTTTATGAATATTGAATTCCATGAGTGAGACCTAGGAGCTGAGTGCATAGGCATATTGTCAATTTCTCTTTCAAAGTCTTCCGAGTTTGTGGTAATATCCGTTATATTATCTGCAGCTTGAATGTCATTCATAAAGAAGCTGTCTGGGTCATCAACTTTCATGTTGTTTGTTAGTGTGCTAAACATAGCCTCATGCTGGATTCTTAGAATTTCATTAATCTCTTTGTTGTCCTCTGTGTACGTACCTTCATTTGTAATTAACGTTCCAATATTGGTTGAGGTTTTTTATTTTGATTTTGCGTATGTGAAAAAATATTTCGGATTTTTCCTTATCTCTTGTATAGTTTTCTGTTTCAATTCCATTTCCTCAGATTCATATGATCGCTTCAACTTTTGTTCTATTTCTTCGATCTCCCTGCTTAGACTTATTTTCCTTGCTTGTGATAGTTGTGTCTGCCGAAGCATTTCCGTTATTTTTTTCCTTCTCCCTTTTATATGTTAGATTCATTACCTGCTTGATACGTACTTGATGGGGTTCTGGAAGTTCTTCTACTCGCAAAGCCCGGCCCGAGGCCAGGCTTGACTTGTGAGAGCTTGGTCCAACAGGCTGTTGCTTGGAGCGGCCCGCAGGCCTACATATCCACTACAACATGGTTGATCTGGCACTTCTTGAAGAAAACTATCTAGTTTTATCTTGATGATAAAAAGAATGTTCCGGCAATATTTCTTATACTTCCTGGGTGTATGTTAAACAACCGTGAACGTCTGATGTTAATACAGTGTTCTCTGATTGTGTTTATGGTACCCCTGCTCATCACTGGTTATTTTCTGCATTTTATCCATATCTTTCATTCCATTATGTTGTTATTTTACTGTGTAGATTTGGGACCTGGCCCTCCAGTATTTTCAAAGTGTATATTATTTGATCTCTCTCTTGTCTCCTTTCTAGTGAGTACATTTGGAGAGGTTTTAGATGATCCAAATAATTTAGGTGCTCTATCGCGTTTATGATATGTTCTCTGTATTCCGTCTTATTTCAGCAATCTCTCCTGTTCTCAGAGAGGATGTGACTACCAAGCAGTGCTCAAGACGGGACAGCACCAGTGATTTGAATAGTACACCCATTGTGATGGGATCCCTGGATTTGAAAGTTCTCATAATCCATTCTATTATTTTTTCTGGCTGACGCAATATTTGCTTGGTTTTACTCCTAAGAGTTAGGTCGTCAGACATCATTATTCTAAAATCCTTTACATGCAGCTTTTCAACTACGGGCAGATTTGCTTGAGTTTTGCACCCTGTGTTATGTTTAAGGTCCTCATTTTGTCCGTACCTGGAATTAATCACTGTTAAATACCATGGTTTTTTCTGCTGCCCAGTCGAAAACTTTATTAATAGTTTTAATAGTAGCTTGTAGTTTTTCAATTTCTTCAGCAGAGGTAATTTTCTTGCTTATTTTAGTTTCATCTACAAAGGATTTTACGAAGCCGTGACTTGTACTTTTGTCTATATCTGATATGAGAATAAGAAAAAGCAGTGGTGCAAGGAATGTACCCTGAGGTACAGAGCTTTTAACTGCGCATGGACTCAATTTTATTTAGTTAACTATTACTCTGTGTTCTGTTCGACAGAAAATTGAGTAGCCAACGTCCTACTTTACCAGTTATTCCAATTGGCCTCACTTTGTCCAAGCTCTTCCTCCACACTCTATTCAACGCATATGCTACTGGCACTTTGCATTTCTTTATAAATATTGAATTCCATGAGTCTGGACCCGGGGCTGAGTGAATGGGCTTATTGTCAATTTATCTATCAAAATCTGCCCTGCCCGTGTTAATATCACTAAAATCATTATCTTATATACAATTATATATTTAATAATGTATATTAATGATATAATAATTAGAAAAAAATTATATTTATATATATCTCTTTCTACTGAGAGATGAGTGGTTACTACCGTGACCACAAGATCACGTTTCATGGGTAACTGAACTAAAGGTTTAATGATTGACAATGTGTGAAGTCGTTCTATTCGAGGAATCCAACAAAAATATAATTTCCAGTCATCATGGCACATGTGGCCACGAGAGTTAAGGAGATCTTCTTCAGCTGCCAACGACCTGCCAGCTGCAACAACAGGTCCGACCACAAGCCGGCAACAGTTAAGCTTGTCACTTGCTCGGTCTGAAGAGTGTTTACGCTCTTTTTAGTGGCCATTCTCTTGATTGTTGGCCACATTTCCCGAGCGAACCAGACCATAAAATGTAATGTTGCCTAAACTCCACCGGCGGAGTAGCAGTTAATGAGAGAACCGTGAAGTCAATGTTAGTTTCTTGTTTAATTTTCAAAATATTTGCTTTATAGTTTGTTATTTGGTCAGCTGGCTGGAGGAGAGTGAGTAGGGGACTAGGAGACCCTTCTCCTAGTGGTGGAGAGTAGACAGGGGGCTAGGAGACCCTCTACAGTTGGAGGAGAGTGGAAAAGGGTCTAGAGACCCTCTACTGGTAGTGGAGAGTGGGCAGCGGGCTAGAGAATCTCTACTAGGGTGAGGGGGGGAGAGAGTTGGCAGGGGGGATAGGAAACTCTCTCCTGGTGGTGAAGGCTGTTCTGATGTTAGCCAGCCTCGCATATGCCGCAGACGTAATTCTTTTTATGTGGGCTTCAGGAGACAGGTTTGGTGTGATATCAATTCCTAGACCTTTCTCTCTTTCCGTTTCATTAAGTACTTCATCTCCTATTCTGTATCCTGTGTCTGGTCTCCTGTTTCCACGGCCTAGTTTTATTACTTTGCATGTAGTCAGGTTAAACTTTAGTAGCCATTTGTTGGACCATTCATTCAGTCTGTCTAGGTCGTCCTGTAGCCTCCTACTATCATCATCTGTTTCAATCCTCATAATTTTTGCGTCATCAGCAAACATTGAGGTAAACGATTCTATACCCTCTGGGAGATCATTTACATATATCAGAAACAGTATTGGTCCAAGGACTGACCCCTGCGGGACTCCACTTGTGACGTCACGCCAATCCAAGACCTCACCCCTCACAGTGACTCGTTGGTCTTCTGTTACTTAGGTACTCCCTTATCCAACGGAGTACCTTCCCTTTCACTCAAGCCTGCATATGTGTGTGTGTGTGTGTGTGTATTCATCTAGTTGTATTCATGTAGTTGTGTTTGCGGGGGTTGAGCTTTGCTCTTTCGGCCCGCCTCTCAACTGTCAACTGTTTACTAACTACTTTGTGTGTGTGTGTGTGTGTGTGTGTGTGTGTGTGTGTGTGTGTGTGTGTGTGTGTGTGTGTGTGTGTGTGTGTGTGTGTGTGTGTGTGTGTGTGTGTGTGTGTGTGTGTGTGTGTGTGTGTGTGTGTGTGTGTGTGTGTGTGTGCGTGTAAGTGTAAGTGTAAGTGTGGTGGTGGGGCGGAAGAGAAACATGGGAGGGTATGTTACGTGGGAGATGAGGAGGGGTGTGCTTGAGAGAGACAAAGAAGATGTATGTTGGAGGAAATATGCTTCTGTCTAACAACCTGCAAAGGACATATGAGTGAGTCCACGGCACAAGGTCGCCCTGGGCACCGCCGGGTACCCCCATATAATCTTCCAAGAAACAGCAAAGCTCTCCAATGGCAATACCCAAATGGAAGCGCCAAGGAGCCCAGCAATGGTATAAACAAACAGCATTGACTTCATTGTGGTCAATAACATACTATCAACGACCCGAGAGTGACGCTTAACGTACCGTTGTAACGCACTTCACGACGCATGGAGTCTCAGTGGTTCCACTGTTGTCTGCCTATGGTGGAGATGGGATGACCCTACTCAGCTGATATCGTTGGGGTTCGATCGTCACAAGCGGCCACGTGAGTGGTGTCTAAAACTCTGCAATGTCCCATTTAAACTGAGCGAACCCTAATTCCGTAGTTAAGTGAGCTGCTTCCCAACAAGTAACAAAGACACCACGACACCTGTCCTCATCACAATCGACTTGAGAATGGTCCAGGACGGACCGAAACGTCGTCGTCCCTTCAATTTCTAGTGTGTGGTCTGGTCAACACCGTTCTCAATTTAATTGGGGTGTGGAAATACACCTTCCAGGGCCTATAATTTTGTTGAAACTGCAGCTGTTAAAACGATAGTTAATGACTGCTCTTAATTACAAAGCAAATTGTTAAAGAGATAATTACTAGGCAAATGGCACTGGAGAAGACCATCAACAAGCAAATGACGTTCAGATGCTGAACGACCGTGATACAATACCGTTAACGGTGATGGGATCATTGTGTCAAGGTTGTCAACGGTGATGGGATCATTGTGCCAAGGTTGTCAACGGTGATGGGACCATAGTGTCAAGGTTGTCAACGGTGATGGGGACCATAGTGTCAAGGTTGTCAACGGTGATGGGACCATAGTGTCAAGGTTGTCAACGGTGATGTAATTATGGTGCCAATATTGACAACGGGTATGAGCGCAAAGTGCCAAGTTTGTCAATGGTGAGGGTATAAGGATAATTGTGCAAAACCTGTCAACGGTGAAGAAATCCTATAATACGAAGTTTGTAAAGATTTGAGAGACCTTAGAATGTCAATATTTCCAGAGGTGAGGGGATCTTAGATTGCCAAGGTTGTCAAAGATGGGGGACGGGGGGTTGTAATCCTAGAATGCCTCGTTTGTTATAATAATGGGACCTTAGAGTGAAAAAAGTTTTCAACGGAGATGGGAACTTTTAGTGCTAATGTTGTCAAAGTTGAAGGAAACAGAGTTGGGATCTGAGAGTCTCACACACTAGTTTCCCGCTACCTAAAGACGAAGCTCTCGCCACACTGGCAGGTACAGAAGACAATAAACGTTATCAACATTAATAATAATAACAAAAAAAATCAACACCAGTTGATTTGCAATTGAATAATATGATAATATAAAGCCAATAATCAATGATTTTCTATAAAAGAAATGAATGAAATGTACTAGAGCAGGAGAGAGACCTGAGTGGTAAGAATATTGTAATTTACAATAGTTGTGACGTCGGTTCCTGCCTCTAGTCTGAGGGACGTCGTGTAACACTTTAGTAGGAACTTTATCCAATGATCAAGATAGTTTCTTTCAGGGAGGCACAGACAATATGGCGCTTTATCCATCCATTCATGAGGGCGTCATGTAATAAGTATGTGCATTTGGTTACATGTCATAACATTAACATATTGATTCATACAAGACAATAATTTAGACATATTCTCTGTTCTAGAATTCCCAATATACATACTGGACTAGAGTTATTCAGCTGAGACGGGGATACATAAAAGGCGATCACCCAGCCATACATACATAGTCTCTTAAGAGACAGGAGTACATACTAGGTGATAATCCAGTCATATCATTAGAGTAAGAGCAAGACTGGAACACGAAGATGCCAGCGATGACGTGTCACTGCTCAAAATGCCATACCCACTACACCTCACTAATCTTTGTGGGTATAAGACATTAGCCCATGTCTCTTATCTCTACTGACCTCCAAGCTTTATAAATCGGATATGTTCTGTCTCTTGTCTTTTTACGGGCTCAAAATAGCCTTTGCTTCATGGACATTTCGTATTGAGTAGCTAAATCTAAAAGAACAACAACTACTCTTGTCTTCTCAGTGATAAGTCATAGAGATGGTGCAACTCTACCAGTACTCAAAATGTTCTGCGCTTACACAGTTAGGTCACCCATTGACTATGCTGCACCTGTTCTCACAACTCTTAGTGACAACCAATGGGAGAAACTTGAAGTGTCACAAAATGATGTCCTCAGAACAATGATGGGAGCACCTGTGTGGACGCGCCGAGAAAATCTAAGAATGGAAACCAACTTGCTAGGCTTAGAAAACAGGATTAAACAAAGAATAGCCACAATAACAGCTCAACTTGTTGGAACAGCCACCAGACTGTCAATCAAAGACAGCATACATAAATCGCCTCACAGAAACCTTCAATATAAAACAAGTACATGGACGGAAAATCTAGTCAAGATTCTAGAGAAAGTGGACTTGAAACGGACCATTACAAAGGAGAAGACAGCCTATATCAACACCTTCAACAGCCTCCTCCATGGGAAGAATCGAGCCTAAAGATAATCATTGAAGGTTTTCCGGTTAGGAAATCAGCTTGTGACTCGCAAAGGCTCAAAGGGATCATGGAAAAACAAATGGAAGCATCTCAAGGCCGACAGCCATTCACATCTTCACAGATGAATCAGTTGATCAAGAAAGAGATTCCGCTACGACAGCAGTTTACACTAACTACCATGAAGCTTACATGAACATGGATAGTGGGTTACCTTACCTTGAGGTTACCTTGAGGTGTTTCCGGGGCTTAGCGTCCTCGCGGCCCGGTCGTCGACCAGGCCTCCTGGTTGCCGGACTGATCAACAAGGCTGTTGGACGCGGCCGCTCGCAGCCTGACGTATGAGTCACAGCCTGGTTGATCAGGTATCCTTTGGAGGTGCTTATCCAGTTCTCTCTTGAACACTGTGAGGGGTCGGCCAGTTATGCCCCTTATGTGTAGTGGAAGCGTGTTGAACAGTCTCGGGCCTCTGATGTTGATAGAGTTCTCTCTCAGAGTACCTGTTGCACCTCTGCTTTTCAACGGGGGTATTCTACACATCCTGCCATGTCTTCTGGTCTCATGTGATGTTATTTCTGTGTGCAGGTTTGGGACCAGCCCCTCTAATATTTTCCAAGTGTAAATTATTATGTACCTCTCCCGCCTGCGCTCAAGGGAGTACAGTTTTAGGCTCTTTAGTCGGTCCCAATAGTTTAGATGTTTTACTGAGTAGATTCTAGCAGTAAAGGATCTCTGCACGCTCTCCAGATCAGCAATTTCTCCAGCTTTGAAAGAGGCTGTCATTGTGCAGCAGTACTCCATGTGAGGAGATGGTACACCAGCTCACTTACAATAGTGCTCTTATGCCTGTGGGAGCCAGTACATTTGTTAAGTGCACTTGTTAAGTGGGCGGACTTAAGTTTGGTAACCAGCAACTGAAACATCTAGTGTTTGGGCTCATGTGAAAGCCCCAGTCATCAGCAGTCCAGAAATGTTACCCTGGCCGGGGTAGTACGTCTGTGGACAGTGGTAGAGCCGATAGCATCATCTCATTGTATGGCATGAAGCGAGACTCCACTTTGCGCGGAAACAGCTAGGCCTGCGGAAACAGCTAGGCCGCAGGCGTGGGTGAGCTGTGGGCCTCCCGCGTTCGAGTCGTCGTCATGGAAACAGCCGCCATCTTAGTAAACATCTTGAGCCGCCATGTTGGTCGGCCATCTTGGAGTTGCCCTAGGGGCTATGCTACACAGTGGCTGATTGGATGAGAGGGGTAGGCCGCTGAATGCCTTCCTCTCATTGGTTATTTCGAGGACGCGGGAATCGTCGGTGTGAGCGTCATTCTGAATCCAGCTGCCACTCTGTCAAGACGCTTCTCTGTACTCAATTCGGCCAAATTGAGTATAGGGCGCCGTGGTGGCTGGACTACGCAACTGCTTCACTTCCTGCTTCACCAACGACAGCGATCGTCACAGAATCCGGCCGGAGTCGTCGCTTGGAGGGGAGAAAGACATTGTGTACAGTGGGTAGAGGTACAGTGATCTGGGATTGTGGGGAATGTGCATACGAGCAGTAACGGACTCGTAGATCCCATACCAGTGATGATTAGACTTGCTAGTGCTCTGTAGCAGTCGATGGGAACGGGGAAATTCGTGTCAGGCAGATTTCCCATGTTTGTGTGTGACGCTATCGTTGTGCGCGTCACCTGGGTACGAACGCTTCACTTCACCGGTGGGTCGAGGGTGCGAACCGAGCCGTGTTGAGTGGGAGGGGTTCGAGTGTGCGCCAATTGTACGAAAAAAATACCACGTGAGGTACTACTGCCGCCTACCGCTGCCCTGAGCGAGCCAGCCACCCATAGCGGGGTGCCTGATGTATGGGAATGGTGTGTAAGCCGGCAGTGTGAATGAGTAAGTACCTATGTGTGTATTTCTGGTGATCAGTTAGTCTCTAAAAGCTTGAATTCGAGGTCAAGTGTTCCGTCACATTGTCACGCAGCACCTGTGGAGGTGGAGTGAAGTGTGGGCGAGGAGATAATCACCTTTGTTGTCATCTTGTCAGTCCAGAGGGACTTACGTCTTGTGTACACAGACGTACAGTGTGGGTGTGTGTGTGTGTGTGTGGGTACACACGAGAACAGAGTATACATAGATTAGCCAAGGACTGTGAGGATGTCCATGTAATAATTATATTATTCCATTGTGGTAATTAATCATTTTTGATCGTCCGTGGGACGGAGTGATATCATTTCCATGTGTGGTCTTGCAAGTGTGGAATTCCAACACTGAGCGCTCAGGTATGTGTAACGCCAGTGATTCCTGGTAATGATTATTGTGGAGTGTACCACAGTGTGGTCTAAATTTCTTGTATTGTTCCCAGGGCCGTGACAAGTGTGATTTATATATATATGTATTGTGGTTGCAGTATTAATGTAATTTTGGTAGAATTTGGTGAGTGACGAAGCTGGCTGGAGAGACCGCCATCGCTCTGTCGAGTAACGTAACTCTCGAGAGTGTTTATCGGCATGCGCGATCGATAAATCACTCACCCATGTGATTTAAGGAGTGTGAGATCTCCTTAGTGTTCCCAATAACGTTTTATAGCTGTAGGCTACATGTGTCAGTAGTAATTATATATATATATATATATATATATATATATATATATATATATATATATATATATATATATATATATATATATATATATATAATCGTAGTGTCACGGTGCCCAGTGTTATTGTGTCATTTACTGTGTGGTGATTGCAATATTTTGACCTATGTTCTAGGGGTTATTGAGAGCACTGGGGTCATTTGCAACAGTAAGTAAGTAAGGTGGTGCAGTATTCTAATACTTGGAAATTAGAGTACTTGCTGTGTGTGTTATTGCAAACGGGTTGTTATTTGATGGTGATTGTTGCTAGTGTTGAGCATCACCGTATGTGATTGCAGTTCAGTAAAGCTATTGTGGAGCAGTGTCCTAGAGGGTTCATGTCCTGTATGTTATTTTACTAGGTTCTGCAGTATTGTCATTGCAACCGGATTGTTACGTAAATCACTGTGATTTGTTAGTGTGATTTGTCATTGTCGTGGGTGAACTCGGCTGTAGACAAGTACTTGGGTACACATATATTCTCCTGGTTATCTGGTAGGACATCGAAGTCCAGTATTCAGTGAGGTGATTGCGAGGCAATTGCTTTAAGAGAATTTGTTCTTTGACAATTTGAGTAACGTAGAATACGTTTGGGTTAATTTACTTTCTTGCAAGCAGCTACGGTAGTCTCAAGGAGCCTAGCCATCAGCCAGATAAGAATTAGAGTATTGTCTGTCGTAATTAACGGTCAGTGGGCCGGGTAATTGACGTGTTTCAGGAAGTCAAAGTAATTAACCTCGATCCTTGTTTGATCGACTCACACGAAGGCTACATTGTTCCATTAACGTAACGTCGTTATTTATCTGCCCGGAAGAACCAGCACTTGATTGACTCGTGGGAAGAATAACGTCATTTTAGAATAACGTAAACGTGGTGCTAATTACTGTTATTAGCCACCCGAATTGGTCTGAGTATGGAAGGCTCAGACGGAATTCATACCTTAATGTAAATTGCTGAGCCAGTGTGAAAGGTTGCGTATTTAATTGTTTAATTATTGATCTTGAGGATAGTAATTAATTACTCTAAAGATAATCACAAGTGATTACCCTTCTCTTAGCACTTTGGACATTGTAAATCAGAGTTTACCATCGCTGAGTGATTAGTAACCGGTTAACGTAACTAGTAAAGAGATTAATCAGCTGTCTGGTAGTACAGGGATTAATGGGATTTTCTCACTGAATGCTCGACGGGTAGAGTGTTGTGTAATTTCCGCGTTACTAGTGACAGTTGTAAGAGTTATCAATTTAACGTAATTGTTATTGTGTTATTAACCTAAATCAATTGTTATTGATTGTTGAACGTCCGTGGGACGCAGTGTTAACGTAAGGATTAATTTGAGGAAGGGTTGCTGGAGTTGCCAGTGAACCCATTAGTTGTTGATGTCATTGAAAGACTACTGATTTGATTGCATTGCAACCGCCATTGCAGGTGTAGACTGCACTGAGGCGTAGAACAGTTAGGAGGTTACTGGAGACGTGTTTCAGAACCTACTGTGTCATTTGTTGTAATTGTGATTATAGATCTGTTAGTTCTTGTTTCTTGTTGATTCCTCTGTGGTCACGCTTATGTTCGAGTTAGTTCATTATGCAGTCCGAGGGGCTGGTGTCTAGCTGTCATTGATAGTGTCACAGGAAGGATTTCGAGTAACGTCATTGACATTTATTTTTGTTTTGTTGTAGTAGTTAGTACTTTATTGAATAAACTAAGTTGTTATGGTTAACACTGTCTTTTCGATACACCCCCACACATTATTATTGTTATGCAAATGTTCTTCACACTCGACTAATAAAATTGAGACTGATTCTGAGCTTTGGACCAAATATACGGCACCACACAACAATAAATTATTGTTGTGAGAGCCCGTGACCTACTCGCTAGATTCGCTTCGGCGAATGGCGAAGGTCGTCGGCCTAGTGGAGGGGATTTCAATTTTCATTCGGGTCTCGGCGTTTGCTCGCGCCTAGTCAATTGTTCATACATGGTCCCAAAGTGAGGAATGAGCTGTTTACTACACTGGTGTGTTAGCTAAGCAAGTCCTTCCTCAGGCGACCTAGTTGAATATCACGACAGGAATAAAGGTTAAAGAATAAAGAAAATTCTTAGAAATTTTCCGAGCTCAATTCCTTATACCAATTATATTTTATTCCAAAACTTCTCAAACTCTCATACTCCACTCTAGAGAGCATAAGCGTTTTGAAAAGTATCATCATCGGTATAGCATCTCTAGTGTGAAAAGTTCTTGTTATCCAACCTGTCATTTTTCTTGCAGTTGAGACGGCGACTTTATTGTGTTCTTTAAAGGTAAGGTCTTCCGACATGAGTACACCCAGATCCTTTACATGGCCTTTTCGTTCTATGTTATTATTTGCCTGAGTTTTGTACGTGGTTTCCGTTTTTATATTTTCATTTTTTCCATAGCGCATGAGCTGGAACTTATCTTCGTTAAACATCATATTATTTTCTGTAGCCCATAGAAAGACCTGATCTACATCTGACTGGAGGTTTGCCGTGTCCTCTATGTTGCCTACTCTCATGAAGATCCTAGTGTCATCTGCAAAGGATGATACAGTGCTATAGGTTGTGTTCTTGTCTATGTCCGATATGAGGATGAGAAAAAGTACTGGAGCAAGCACAGTACCCTTGGGGACTGAGCTCTTCACGGTTGATGGGCTGGATTTTATTTTGTTGACTATTTCACATTGGGTTCTGTTGGTCAGGAAATTGTAGATCCATCTGCCTATTTTTCAGGTAATTCCTTTTGAACGCATTTTATGTGCAATAACACCATGGTCACATTTATCAAAAGCGTTTGCGAAATCTGTGTAAATTACATCAGCGTTTTGTTTGTCTTCCATAGCATCTAATGCCATATCATAGTGGTCCAGCAACTGCGACAGGCAAGAGCGCCCTGTTCTGAAACCATGTTGTCCGGGGTTATGGAGATGCTGTGATTCCATGTATTTTGTGATCTTCTTAGCACTTCAAAATCCAGTGAGGATAGGGTGACGTCTGATATATGATTTGATGTTGGGATCATACCCATGAAAAATTCATTTGGGTTATCAATCTTTAGTGTGTTTAATGGCTCGCTGAAAACAGAGTCGTACTGCTTCCTCAGTAGCTCGCTCATTTCTTTGTTGTCATCGGTGAAAGTTCCATCTCCCTTTCGCAGGGGCCCGATACTAGATGTGGTTTTTGATCTTGATTTTGCATAGGAGAAAAAATATTTCGGATTTCTCTCTATTTCACTGATGGCCTTTTGCTCCCTTTGCCTCTCCTGGGTTTTGTATGATTCTTGTAGCTTCCGTTCAATTGTTTCTATTTCTCTACCTAACCTTCTTCGCCGTTCTTGAGATAAGGTGTGACTCTCAAGTTGTTCCGCGATTCGTTTTCTTCGCCTATATAGGGAACGACGTTCCCTATATAGGCGAAGACGTTCCCATACGCAGACTCAGATTTTGCTACAAGTGCTGCTGGGAGCTAATAAACCCAATACAGAAAGTAATACACAGATTACAATCTGTAATTAATAGACGCAGAAAAGCCACTATTACATTACTTACTGGGATGTGAGGCAACTGAAACCCTGCGCATCGAACTCACATGGGTGCTCAACATCGCAAACAGAATTATTTGCTCTGAAAGAGGGCCATAAACTATGCAACTGAGAATAATTTACATGATGTCATCATTCATACCGACTCTAAATCTTCGCTCCTGGCATTGTTATCCAGTCAGCACAAATAATATATATATATTTCATCACAGAAATCCGACATATAGGGAAAGAAGCACTCAATCTAGAGCTATCAATCGCCCTGAATTGGATTCCAAGTCACATTGGCATTGACAGTAATGAAAAGTCATACTCACTAGTATAACCTACCACTGCTCTACCTGTTTTACAGGTAAAAATACCTACTAGTTTTTCGCAGATTAAGGAGCAAACCAAGAAGAAAATACTCCCAAATATCAATCGTCCCCACAAAGCCAAAGTAGCGGAAGGCCGAACCACTGCAGTGTGGTACGAACAAACCTCTGGGTACTACTCTTTCAAGCCTGGCTAAATAGATATCTAAGAGACATTGCAGTAGCCATACACAGACTCAGATTTTGCTACAAGTGCTGCTGGGAGCTAATAAACCCAATACAAAAAGTAATACACAGATTACAATCTGTAATTAATAGACGCAGAAAAGCCACTATTACATTACTTACTGGGATGTGAGGCAACTGAAGCCCTGCGCATCGAACTCACATTCACCCAACAAGGGCAGCTGCATTAAATACAAAATCCACAGCGACTACAATGGTTTAAAAAACATTTGAAAAATGGGACACAATAATGAACTTTTTGTATCTATATCCGCCACCAAGAAAACATTATTAAAACAAAATATTAAATCAGTGTGAAAGGAAGGAAACTCTACCTTCATTTAAAACTTTAACCCAGATATGACAGTAACAAGGTTATCGTAAACGACCGAACTCAATTACGGGCTCACTATAGCCCATGCTACATGGAAATTTTGTTCTGAGAAGCTGAATCTAAAACAACAACAACTCTCTAGCAGTTACAACCCCCGCTCTTCTCCCACATAAGTCCATTACGGGCTCACCGTAGCCGGTGATACTTCGAAGTTTTTGTTACGATTAACTGAATCTAAAACAACAATATCAACTCTTGACTTCTTCATTGGCTACTCATGCCCGTGTCACTTCTTGGGGTGGCTTAATCTTCAACAATCAATCTTGAATCCTCATTTGAGAATGAATCTTGTAGGTTCGCAACGTTATGTTAATTTATAATAAGTGTAATATATTTTACAGTTAATTTGTATTCATATAGTCAATCTCGAACAAATATAATATTTGGAGAAATCCTCATCCAATTAGGCCAAGATCCAATCAGGCTGCGAGCAGCCGCGTCCAACAGCCTGGTTGATCAGTCCGGCAACCAGGAGGCCTGGTCGACGACCGGGCCGCGGGGACGCTAAGCCCCGGAAGCACCTCAAGGTAACCTCAAGGTAAGATGCAAGAGCACTAGTCAGAGGGACAGAACCCCTAAACAAGAAAATAATCAACACGGAATATGCAGTCATATTCAATGAAACATGTCTAAATGGAAACTGCTGCCAGTATACACACACACACACACACACACACACACACACACACACACACACACATATATATATTATATATATATATATATATATATATATATATATATATATATATATATATATATATATATATATATATATATATAAATATATATATATATATATATATATATATATATATATATATATATATATATATATATATATATATATATATATATATATATATATATATATATATATATATAACTGAAAACTCACACCCCAGAAGTGACTCGAACCCATACTGCCAGGAGCAACGCAACTGGTATGTACAGGGACGCCTTAATCCGCTTGACCATCACGACCGGACATAAGGAAGTGATAGCCTAAGCTATTTGAACCACTTCCCCGCCGACACTCGGATAGCAATCTTGGGCATAGCATTTTATCAAATCACCTCATTCTTTGGGGCAACACGTGAGGACACATTCAGGCTTGTTTGCATTTGTGTTCCTCACGTGTTGCCCCAAAGAATGAGGTGATTTGATAAAATGCTATGCCCAAGATTACTATCCGAGTGCCGGCGGGGAAGTGTTTCAAATAGCTTAGGCTATCACTTCCTTATGTCCGGTCGTGATGGTCAAGCGGATTAAGGCGTCCCTGTACATACCAGTTGCGTTGCTCCTGGCAGTATGGGTTCGAGTCACTTCTGGGGTGTGAGTTTTCAGTTGTATATAGTCCTGGGGACCATTCAGGCTTGTTTGCATATATATATATATATATATATATATATATATATATATATATATATATATATATATATATATATATATATTATTAAATATGACCGAAAAAGTAAGATTAATAATTCTAACACGAATTTTCTCTATGTTTCTTATATTTCTTTTCATTGTTGATGGTAACTGAAAAATCTATTTTCCAAAATTCATTTTTATTTTTAGTCTGACGCGACACTTGAACGCGTTTCGTAAAACTTATTACATTTTCAAAGACTTTAGTTTACACACACACAACTATAATTGAACATAGTTCAAACATCTTCGATTTTATACCAGCATTTGGGTGAGGTGATATGTTACAACAGTTTTGGATGAGGTGAAAACAAACTTTCAACACAAGACAGAACACGAAACAATGGGTATAATATTTTGTAAGTTAAAGGGAAGAATGGAAGTAACTGCAGAGGGCCTATTGGCCCATATTTCTTGATGCTTCTATATTGGTGCGGAGTCTTGAAGTGGGTAGAATATAGTTGTGCATTAATTGGCTGTTGATTGCTGGTGTCGACTTCTTAATGTGTAGTGCCTCGCAGATATCAAGCCGCCTGCTATCGATGTATCTATCGATGATTTCCATGTTTATTGTTAAGACTTCTCTGGTGATGGTCTGGTTGTGGGAAGAGATTACATGTTCCTTAATGGAGCCCTGTTGCTTATACATCGTTAATCGCCTGGAAAGAGATGTTGTTGTCTTGCCTATATACTGAATTCTTTGAGGCTTACAGTCCCCAAATGGGCATTTGAAGGCATAGACGACATTGGTCTCTTTTAAAGCGTTCTGCTTTATGTCTGGAGAGTTTCTCATGAGTAGGATGGCCGTTTTCTTGGTTTTATAGTAGATCGTCAATTGTATCTTCTGATTTGTGTCTGTAGGGATAACGTTTCTATTAACAATATCTTTCAGGACCCTTTCTTCCGTTTTATGAGCTGTGGAAAAGAAGTTCCTGTAAAATAGTCTAATAGGGGGTACAGGTGTTGTGTTTGTTGTCTCTTCAGAGGTTGCATGGCGTTTCACCTTCCTTCTTATGATGTCTTCAACGAAACCATTGGAGAAGCCGTTGTTGACTAGGACCTGCCTTACCCTACAGAGTTCTTCATCGACTTGCTTCCATCCTGAGCTGTGGCTGAGAGCACGGTCGACATAAGCGTTAACGACACTCCTCTTGTACCTGTCTGGTACAAGAGGAGTGAAAGGGTACTGTCTACCGCTGTAGACAGCGGTAGCAGTCTACAGCGGTAGCAGTAGACTGCTACTGATGTCCCTCAAGACCCTCACAATCTACCACCGAATCTTACTAGTTTGGAGTTCCATAAGTTACAGAGGGAAGATCTAACATTAACACCGTTATTCTTCCAGGCTGAGACTCAACCTGACAGTATCCCTGGATTCTTCCTAGAGAATCAGTTGCTCTACCGCAGGTACAGACCCAGTAAGCTGAAGGAGGACAACGATTGGGCAAATGTCGAACAACTAATGGTTCCCACCGGCCTATGGCCCGATATTCTACACCTGGCCCACGGAGCTCTTTCTCACTATGGTTTTAACAAAACCTGCCACGGAATCAGACAAGACTACTACTGGCCAGGTATGGTTAAGGACGTCAAAAGTTACGTGCAACAGTGTCATACATGTCAGATGGCAGGTAAACCTAACATCTCTATTCCCCAGGCCCCATTGACTCCTATCCAGGTGCCTGCGGAACCTTTCCACAGACTCATCATAGACTGTGTTGGTCCTTTACCCTGGACCAGTTCTGGCAACGTCTGTATACTAACTATCCTGTGTCCTACCACCAGATTCCCCATAGCAGTTCCAGTAAAGAACATTACAGCTGCTGCTGTGGTGAAACAGCTATTGAAGATTTTCACCCAGTATGGATTTCCAAGAGAGGTTCAAAGTGACTGTGGCACCAACTTCACCAGTGATCTCTTCAAGAAGACACTGGAAGAGTTCAACATCACACAGGTACTGTCCAGCCCCTATCATCCTGCTTCACAGGGTTCTCTTGAACGTAGTCATCAGACTATTAAAGCACTCCTAAAGAAATTTTGCAATGAAACCTTGAAGGACTGGGATAAACAACTTGACCTCATTATGTGCATTTGCAGAAGTCTCCCCAATGAGTCTCTAGGAGTATCTCCTTATGAGATGCTCTACGGACGTAAGTGCCGTACTCCTCTCAAAGCTTCCAAAGACTCTCTACGTAATGCCACCTTCAGTGACCCTCAGAATGTGCCCCAGTTTCTTCAAAACTTAAAACACATTCTAGAGAGAGTACGTAAATTTGCTAATGACAATCTATTGAAAGCTCAGGAGAGGATGAAGACTCATTTTGACCAACGCAGCAAACTATGGAAATTTAAACCAGAAGACTTCGTGTTGGCATATTTTCCTATCCCAGGTTCTCCATTGCAAAACAAGTTTTCAAAACCTTACCGCATCAAGGAGTGCAGAAACAACCATAACTACGTTCTTGAGACTCCAGATAGGCGGCGGAAGACCCAGCTGTGCCACATCAACCTCCTGAAGCAGTATCAAGGTACTCCCCCTACTGTGCTGGTATCATTATCCACCTTTAAAGGTCCATACCTCCACAGTGAGACTTTCCCTACTTCTCCTCCCGAAAGCACTAACACTGAGTTAGTGCCTTCTAACTCGGAAATCCTTAATGATCTTCATACTTATTTGCAGGACAGTAATAGTGCTCCTCTCATCAGAATCTTCAAGGAACATCAGAAGTTGTTCAGCGATGATCCACAGGAGTGTAATGTGGTTCAGCACGACATCCAGCTACTCCCTGACACCCGGCCGATTCGTCAACCTTTCTACAGAATCAGCCCGAGCAAAAAGGAAGTTATGCGTGCTGAGGTACAGTACCTCCTGGATCATGGGCTGGCCACCCCTTGTGAGTCCCCTTGGGCCTCACCCTGCATCTTGGTGCCGAAATCGCCCGGTAAAGAGAGGTTGTGTACCGATTATCGGAAATTGAATCTTGTGACTATCAAGGATGCTTATCCATTACCTAGAATAGATGACATCCTTGACGCCATTGGTAGTGCTCGGTATCTATCAAAGCTAGACTTGCTCAAGGGATCCTCAAGACTTGCTCAAGACTTACCCAAGGAAGCAGCTCCTGCGCTTCCTTGGTCTTGCCTCCTACTACCGTAGGTTTGTGAAGAATTTTAGTACGGTGGCGACACCATTAATCACTTTAACCAGCCACAAGCAACGGTATCATTGGACCATTCAGCAGACCATTGCTTTTGAACAACTTAAATTCCTGCTCTGTTCTAATCCTATTCTCGTCTCGCCAGATATCACGAAGCCTTTCATCCTCCACGTCGACGCCAGTGGTACCGGCATCGGAGGTGTCCTGATGCAACAACGAGGCGAGGATGTTCTACCTGTTAGCTACTACAGCTACAAGTTAAAACCGCACCAGAAGAGTTACAGCACTATCGAAAAGGAGCTACTCTCCATCGTCCTGAACTTGCCGCACTTTGAATCATACCTGCAAGGTGCTCGGTCTACCACCATCTACTCGGACCACAATCCCCTACGCTTCTTGCAACAAGCCCAATTCAACAATCAACGACTTCTACGATGGGCTTTATATCTGCAGAATTTCAACCTGGAGATCTTCTACATCAAAGGTTCTGACAACACCATAGTAGACGCCCTCCCCAGAGTCTATGAGGTAGAGACAGCTCCACCTACCACTCTACCACCTGAAGACGTAACTTCACCAGTAAGCGTAGGGGGAGAGTTGTGACGATAATCTCTTTCAAGAGAGATTGAGCCTGCTCTTCTCTACATCAAGTTACGTATATTATACAACAATAAGATGCTACCTACAAGATATGTCTGCTAGTAGCACCAAACGTTTTGACCAGAAGGCAAACGTACCCAAGACTCACCCCCTACTCCACACTCCCTCCATGCTGGCTCGTCATCAACCCGCCAACTACCCTTCCGAGCCTGCCTGCTCCTAATTGCTGACTCGCCAACTGCACACCTGCACTTCTGCACGTCAGCGCCATCTACCTGAGTCGATGTCTAGGCTTGAACCAGCTATTGAAGTCAGAATATCCTTGTGCTCTAGAGCCGTGAACACTCACTCGCTCTCGAACATCACTCGAACAAAAACACTCGCCCACCAGGAAACACTTGTCTACTAGGAAACACTCGCCCACCAGGATACACTCTCCCACCAGGAAGCACTCACCCACCAGGAAACACTCGTCCACCAGGAAGCAATTGCCCACCAGGAAACACTCACCAAAAGGAAACACTCGCCCACCAGGAAACACTCTCCCACCAGGAAACACTCGCCCACCAGGAAGCAATTGCCCACCAGGAAACACTCACCAACAAGAAACACTACCCTACCAGGAAACACTCGCCCACCAGGAAACACTCTCCCACCAGGAAGCAATTGCTCTCCCGGAAGCACTCGCCCACCTGGAAACACTCGCCCCTCAGGAAACACTCGCCCACCAGGAAACACTCGCCCACCAAGAAACACTCGCCCACCATGAAACACTCGCCCACCAGAAAACACTCGCCCACCGGGAAACACTCGTCCATAGGGAAACACTCACCCAACAGGAAACACACGCCGACCAGGAAACACTTGCCCACCAGGAAACACTCGCCCTCCAGGAAACACACGTCCAACAAGAAACACTCGCCCACAATGAAACACTCGCCCACCATGAAACACTCGCCCACCAGAAAACACTCGCCCACCGGGAAACACTCGCCCATAGGGAAACACTCACCCAACAGGAAACACTTGCCCACCAGGAAACACTCGCCCATAGGGAAACACTCACCCAACAGGAAACACTCGCCCACCAGAAAACACTCGCCCACCGGGAAACACTCGCCCATAGGGAAACACTCACCCAACAGGAAACACTCGCCCACCAGGAAACACTTGCCCACCAGGAAACACTCGCCCACAATGAAATACTCGCCCACCATGAAACACTCGCCCACCAGGAAACACTCGTCCACCAGGAAACACTCGCCAACCAGGAAACACTTGCCCACCAGGAAACACTCGTACAACAAGAAACACTCGCCCTCCAGGAAACACTCGTCCACCAGGAAACACTCGCCCACAATGAAACACTCGCCCACCAAGAAACACTCGACCACCAGGAAACACTCGCCCACCAGAAAACAGTCGCCCACCAGGAAACACTGGCCCACCAGGAAACACTGGAACACCAGGAAACACTCGCCCACCAGGAGACACTCGCCCACAAGGAAACACTCGCCCACCAGGAAACACTCGCCCACCAGGAAACACTCTCCACCAGGAAACACTCTCCCACCAGGAAACACTCGCCCACCAGAAAACACCTGCCCACCAAGAAACACTCGCCCACCAGGAAACACTCGTCCAACAGGAAACACTCGCCCACAATTAAACACTCGCCCACCACGAAACACTAGCCCACAATTAAACACTCGCCCACCAGGAAACACTCGCCCACCATGAAACACTCGCCTACCAGGAAACACTCGCCCACCAAGTTACACTCGCCCACCATAGAAGAGTCGCCCACCAGAAAACAGTCGACCACCAGGAAACACTGTCCCACCAGGAAACACTGGCCCACCAGGAAACACTTGCCCCCTCCAGGAAACACTTGCCCCCTCCAGGAAACACTGGCCCACCAGGAAACACTGGCCCACCAGGAAACACTTGCCCCCTCCAGGAAACACTTGCCCCCTCCAGGAAACACTGGCCCACCAGGAAACACTGGCCCACCAGGAAACACTTGCCCCCTCCAGGAAACACTGGCCCACCAGGAAACACTGGCCCACCAGGAAACACTGGCCCACCAGGAAACACTGGCCAACCAGGAAACACTGGCCCACCAGGAAACACTCGCCCACCAGGAAACACTGGCCCACCAGGAAACACTGGCCCACCAGGAAACACTTGCCCCCTCCAGGAAACACTGGCCCACCAGGAAACACTGGCCCACCAGGAAACACTGGCCCACCAGGAAACACTGGCCCACCAGGAAACACTTGCCCCCTCCAGCAAACACTGGCCCACCAGGAAACACTGGCCCACCAGGAAACACTCGCCCACCAGGAAACACTGGCCCAACAGGAAACACTGGGCCACCAGGAAACACTGGCCCACCAGGAAACACTTTCCCCCTACAGGAAACACTGGCCCACCAGGAAACACTGGCCCACCAGGCATCACTGGCCCACCAGGAAACACTGGCCCACCAGGAAACACTCGCCCACCAGGAAACACTGGCCCACCAGGAAACACTTGCCCCCTCCAGGAAACACTGGCCCACCAGGAAACACTGGCCCACCAGGAAACACTTGCCCCCTCCAGGAAACACTGGCCAACCAGGAAACACTGGCCCACCAGGAAACACTGGCCCACCAGGATACACTGGCCAACCAGGAAACACTGGCCCACCAGGAAACACTCGCCCACCAGGAAACACTGGCCCACCAGGAAACACTGGCCCACCAGGAAACACTTGCCCCTCCAGGAAACACTGGCCCACCAGGAAACACTGGCCCACCAGGAAACACTGGCCCTCCAGGAAACACTTGCCCCCTCCAGGAAACACTGGCCTACCAGGAAACACTGGCCCACCAGGAAACACTTGCCCCCTCCAGGAAACACTGGCCCACCAGGAAACACTGGCCCACCAGGAAACACTGGCCCACCAGGAAACACTGGCCAACCAGGAAACACTGGCCCACCAGGAAACACTCGCCCACCAGGAAACACTGGCCCACCAGGAAACACTCGCCCACCAGGAAACACTTGCCCCCTCCAGGAAACACTTGCCCCCTCCAGGAAACACTGGCCCACCAGGAAACACTTGCCCCCTCCAGGAAACACTGGCCCACCAGGAAACACTGGCCCACCAGGAAACACTGGCCCACCAGGAAACACTGGCCCACCAGGAAACACTTGCCCCCTCCAGCAAACACTGGCCCACCAGGAAACACTGGCCCACCAGGAAACACTCGCCCACCAGGAAACACTGGCCCAACAGGAAACACTGGGCCACCAGGAAACACTGGCCCACCAGGAAACACTTTCCCCCTCCAAGAAACACTGGCCCACCAGGAAACACTGGCCCACCAGGCATCACTGGCCCACCAGGAAACACTGGCCCACCAGGAAACACTCGCCTATCAGGAAACACTGGCCCACCAGGAAACACTTGCCCCCTCCAGGAAACACTGGCCCACCAGGAAACACTGGCCCACCAGGAAACACTTGCCCCCTCCAGGAAACACTGGCCAACCAGGAAACACTGGCCCACCAGGAAACACTGGCCCACCAGGATACACTGGCCAACCAGGAAACACTGGCCCACCAGGAAACACTCGCCCACCAGGAAACACTGGCCCACCAGGAAACACTGGCCCACCAGGAAACACTTGCCCCCTCCAGGAAACACTTGCCCCCTCCAGGAAACACTGGCCCACCAGGAAACACTTGCCCCCTCCAGGAAACACTGGCCCACCAGGAAACACTGGCCCACCAGGAAACACTGGCCCACCAGGAAACACTGGTCCACCAGGAAACACTTACCCCTCCAACAAACACTGGCCCACCAGGAAACACGTACTGGCCCACCAGGAAACACTCGCCCACCAGGAAACACTGGCCCAACAGGAAACACTGGCCCACCAGGAAACACTGGCCCACCAGGAAACACTTTCCCCCTCCAGGAAACACTGGCCCACCAGGAAACACTGGCCCACCAGGAAACACTGGCCCACCAGGAAACACTGGCCCACCAGGAAACACTGGCCCACCAGGAAACACTGGCCCACCAGGAAACACTGGCCCACCAGGAAACACTCGCCCACCAGGAAACACTGGTCCACCAGGAAACACTTGCCCCCTCCAACAAACACTGGCCCACCAGGAAACACTCGCCCACCAGGAAACACTCGCCCACCAGGAAACACTGGCCCAACAGGAAACACTGGCCCACCAGGAAACACTGGCCCACCAGGAAACACTTTCCCCCTCCAGGAAACACTGGCCCACCAGGAAACACTGGCCCACCAGGAAACACTGGCCCACCAGGAAACACTGGCCCACCAGGAAACACTGGCCCACCAGGAAACACTCGCTCACCAGGAAACACTGGTCCACCAGGAAACACTGGCCCACCAGGAAACACTGGCCCACCAGGAAACACTGGCCCACCAGGAAACACTGGCCCAACAGGAAACACTGGCCCACCAGGAAACACTGGCCCAACAGGAAACACTGGCCCACCAGGAAACACTGGCCCACCAGGAAACACTTTCCCCCTCCAGGAAACACTGGCCCACCAGGAAACACTGGCCCACCAGGAAACACTGGCCCACCAGGAAACACTGGCCAACCAGGAAACACTGGCCCACCAGGAAACACTCGCCCACCAGGAAACACTGTCCCACCAGGAAACACTGGCCCACCAGGAAACACTGGCCCTGCAAGAAACACTGGCCCACCAGGAAACACTGGCCCAGCAAGAAACACTGGCCCACCAGGAAACACTGGCCCACCCGGAAACACTGGCCCACCAGGAAACACTGGCCCACCAGGAAACACTGGTCCACCAGGAAACACTGGCCCACCAGGAAACACTGGCCCACCAGGAAACTCTCGTCCACCAGGAAACTCCCGCCCATCTGGAAACCCTCGCCCACCAGGAAACACTCGCCCACAAGGAAGCACTCGCCCACTAGGAAACACTCGCCCACCAGGAAACACTCGCCCACAAGGAAACACTCGCTCACCAGAAAACACTTACCCACCAGGAAACACTCGTTCACAAGGAAACACTCGCCCACCACAAAACACTCCCCCACCTGGAAACACTCACCCACCAGAAAAGAGTCGCCCACCAGAAAACAGTCGCCCACCAGGAAACACTCGCCCACCAGGAAACACTCGCCCACCATGAAACACTCGCCCACCAGGAAACACTCGGCCACCAGCAAAGACTCGGCCACCAGTAAACACTCGGCCACTAGGAAACACTTGCCCCTCCAGGATACACTTGCCCCCTTCAGGAAACACTTGCCCCTCCAGGATACACTTGCCCCCTCCAGGAAACACTGGCCCACCAGGAAACACTTGCCCCCTCCAGGAAACACTTGCCCCCTCCAGGAAACACTGGCCCACCAGGAAACACTGGCCCACCAGGAAACACTTGCCCCCTCCAGGAAACACTTGCCCCCTCCAGGAAACACTGGCCCACCAGGAAACACTGGCCCACCAGGAAACCCTTGCCCCCTCCAGGAAACACTGGCCCACCAGGAAACACTGGCCCACCAGGAAACACTGGCCCACCAGGAAACACTGGCCAACCAGGAAATACTGGCCCACCAGGAAACACTCGCCCACCAGGAAACACTGGCCCACCAGGAAACACTGGCCCACCAGGAAACACTTGCCCCCTCCAGGAAACACTTGCCCCCTCCAGGAAACACTGGCCCACCAGGAAACACTTGCCCCCTCCAGGAAACACTGGCCCACCAGGAAACACTGGCCCACCAGGAAACACTTTCCCCCTCCAGGAAACACTGGCCCACCAGGAAACACTGGCCCACCAGGAAACACTCGCCCACCAGGAAACACTGGCCCAACAGGAAACACTGGCCCACCAGGAAACACTGGCCCACCAGGAAACACTGGCCCACCAGGAAACACTTGCCCCCTCCAGGAAACACTTGCCCCCTCCAGGAAACACTGGCCCACCAGGAAACACTGGCCCACCAGGAAACACTTGCCCCCTCCAGGAAACACTGGCCCACCAGGAAACACTGGCCCACCAGGAAACACTGGCCCACCAGGAAACACTGGCCAACCAGGAAATACTGGCCCACCAGGAAACACTCGCCCACCAGGAAACACTGGCCCACCAGGAAACACTGGCCCACCAGGAAACACTTGCCCCCTCCAGGAAACACTTGCCCCCTCCAGGAAACACTGGCCCACCAGGAAACACTTGCCCCCTCCAGGAAACACTGGCCCACCAGGAAACACTGGCCCACCAGGAAACACTGGCCCACCAGGAAACACTGGCCCACCAGGAAACACTTGCCCCCTCCAGCAAACACTGGCCCACCAGGAAACACTGGCCCACCAGGAAACACTCGCCCACCAGGAAACACTGGCCCAACAGGAAACACTGGCCCACCAGGAAACACTGGCCAACCAGGAAACACTTTCCCCCTCCAGGAAACACTGGCCCACCAGGAAACACTCGCCCACCAGGAAACACTGGCCCAACAGGAAACACTGGCCCACCAGGAAACACTGGCCCACCAGGAAACACTTTCCCCCTCCAGGAAACACTGGCCCACCAGGAAACACTGTCCCACCAGGAAACACTGGCCCACCAGGAAACACTGGCCCACCAGGAAACACTCGCTCACCAGGAAACACTCGCTCACCAGGAAACACTGGTCCACCAGGAAACACTGGCCCACCAGGAAACACTGGCCCACCAGGAAACACTGGCCCACCAGGAAACACTCGCCCACCAGGAAACACTCGCCCACCAGGAAACACTGGCCCAACAGGAAACACTGGCCCACCAGGAATCACTGGCCCACCAGGAAACACTTTCCCCCTCCAGGAAACACTGGCCCACCAGGAAACACTGGCCCACCAGGAAACACTGGCCCACCAGGAAACACTGGCCAACCAGGAAACACTGGCCCACCAGGAAACACTCGCCCACCAGGAAACACTGTCCCACCAGGAAACACTGGCCCACCAGGAAACACTGGCCCTGCAAGAAACACTGGCCCACCAGGAAACACTGGCCCAGCAAGAAACACTGGCCCACCAGGAAACACTGGCCCACCAGGAAACACTGGCCCACCAGGAAACACTGGCCCACCAGGAAACACTGGTCCACCAGGAAACACTGGCCCACCAGGAAACACTGGCCCACCAGGAAACTCTCGTCCACCAGGAAACTCCCGCCCATCTGGAAACCCTCGCCCACCAGGAAACACTCGCCCACAAGGAAACACTCGCCCACTAGGAAACACTCGCCCACCAGGAAACACTCTTCCACCAGGAAACACATGCCCACCTGGAAACACTCGCCCACCAGGAGACACTCGCCCACAAGGAAACACTCGCTCACCAGAAAACACTTACCCACCAGGAAACACTCGTTCACAAGGAAACACTCGCCCACCACAAAACACTCCCCCACCTGGAAACACTCACCCACCAGAAAAGAGTCGCCCACCAGAATACAGTCGCCCACCAGGAAACACTCGCCCACCAGGAAACACTCGCCCACCATGAAACACTCGACTACAAGGAATCACTCGCCCACCATGGAACACTCGCCCACCAGGAAACACTCGGCCACTAGCAAAGACTCGGCCACCAGTAAACACTCGGCCACTAGGAAACACTTGCCCCTCCAGGATACACTTGCCCCCTCCAGGAAACACTTGCCCCTCCAGGATACACTTGCCCCCTCCAGGAAACAGTGGCCCACCAGGAAACACTTGCCCCCTCCAGGAAACACTTGCCCCCTCCAGGAAACACTGGCCCACCAGGAAACACTGGCCCACCAGGAAACACTTGCCCCCTCCAGGAAACACTTGCCCCCTCCAGGAAATACTGGCCCACCAGGAAACACTGGCCCACCAGGAAACACTTGCCCCCTCCAGGAAACACTGGCCCACCAGGAAACACTGGCCCACCAGGAAACACTGGCCCACCAGGAAACACTGGCCAACCAGGAAATACAGGCCCACCAGGAAACACTCGCCCACCAGGAAACACTGGCCCACCAGGAAACACTGGCCCACCAGGAAACACTTGCCCCCTCCAGGAAACACTTGCCCCCTCCAGGAAACACTGGCCCACCAGGAAACACTTGCCCCCTCCAGGAAACACTGGCCCACCAGGAAACACTGGCCCACCAGGAAACACTGGCCCACCAGGAAACACTGGCCCACCAGGAAACACTTGCCCCCTCCAGCAAACACTGGCCCACCAGGAAACACTGGCCCACCAGGAAACACTCGCCCACCAGGAAACACTGGCCCAACAGGAAACACTGGCCCACCAGGAAACACTGGCCCACCAGGAAACACTTTCCCCCTCCAGGAAACACTGGCCCACCAGGAAACACTGGCCCACCAGGAATCACTGGCCCACCAGGAAACACTGGCCCACCAGGAAACACTCGCCCACCAGGAAACACTGGCCCACCAGGAAACACTTGCCCCCTCCAGGAAACACTGGCCAACCAGGAAACACTGGCCCACCAGGAAACACTGGCCCACCAGGAAACACTGGCCAACCAGGAAACACTGGCCCACCAGGAAACACTCGCCCACCAGGAAACACTGGCCCACCAGGAAACACTGGCCCACCAGGAAACACTTGCCCCCTCCAGGAAACACTTGCCCCCTCCAGGAAACACTGGCCCACCAGGAAACACTTGCCCCCTCCAGGAAACACTGGTCCACCAGGAAACACTTGCCCCCTCCAACAAACACTGGCCCACCAGGAAACACTGGCCCACCAGGAAACACTCGCCCACCAGGAAACACTGGCCCAACAGGAAACACTGGCCCACCAGGAAACACTGGCCCACCAGGAAACACTTTCCCCCTCCAGGAAACACTGGCCCACCAGGAAACACTGGCCCACCAGGAAACACTGGCCCACCAGGAAACACTGGCCAACCAGGAAACACTGGCCCACCAGGAAACACTCGCCCACCAGGAAACACTGTCCCACCAGGAAACACTGGCCCACCAGGAAACACTGGCCCTGCAAGAAACACTGGCCCACCAGGAAACACTGGCCCAGCAAGAAACACTGGCCCACCAGGAAACACTGGCCCACCAGGAAACACTGGCCCACCAGGAAACACTGGCCCACCAGGAAACACTGGTCCACCAGGAAACACTGGCCCACCAGGAAACACTGGCCCACCAGGAAACTCTCGTCCACCAGGAAACTCCCGCCCATCTGGAAACCCTCGCCCACCAGGAAACACTCGCCCACAAGGAAACACTCGCCCACTAGGAAACACTCGCCCACCAGGAAACACTCTTCCACCAGGAAACACATGCCCACCTGGAAACACTCGCCCACCAGGAGACACTCGCCCACAAGGAAACACTCGCTCACCAGAAAACACTTACCCACCAGGAAACACTCGTTCACAAGGAAACACTCGCCCACCACAAAACACTCCCCCACCTGGAAACACTCACCCACCAGAAAAGAGTCGCCCACCAGAATACAGTCGCCCACCAGGAAACACTCGCCCACCAGGAAACACTCGCCCACCATGAAACACTCGACTACAAGGAATCACTCGCCCACCATGGAACACTCGCCCACCAGGAAACACTCGGCCACTAGCAAAGACTCGGCCACCAGTAAACACTCGGCCACTAGGAAACACTTGCCCCTCCAGGATACACTTGCCCCCTCCAGGAAACACTTGCCCCTCCAGGATACACTTGCCCCCTCCAGGAAACAGTGGCCCACCAGGAAACACTTGCCCCCTCCAGGAAACACTTGCCCCCTCCAGGAAACACTGGCCCACCAGGAAACACTGGCCCACCAGGAAACACTTGCCCCCTCCAGGAAACACTTGCCCCCTCCAGGAAATACTGGCCCACCAGGAAACACTGGCCCACCAGGAAACACTTGCCCCCTCCAGGAAACACTGGCCCACCAGGAAACACTGGCCCACCAGGAAACACTGGCCCACCAGGAAACACTGGCCAACCAGGAAATACAGGCCCACCAGGAAACACTCGCCCACCAGGAAACACTGGCCCACCAGGAAACACTGGCCCACCAGGAAACACTTGCCCCCTCCAGGAAACACTTGCCCCCTCCAGGAAACACTGGCCCACCAGGAAACACTTGCCCCCTCCAGGAAACACTGGCCCACCAGGAAACACTGGCCCACCAGGAAACACTGGCCCACCAGGAAACACTGGCCCACCAGGAAACACTTGCCCCCTCCAGCAAACACTGGCCCACCAGGAAACACTGGCCCACCAGGAAACACTCGCCCACCAGGAAACACTGGCCCAACAGGAAACACTGGCCCACCAGGAAACACTGGCCCACCAGGAAACACTTTCCCCCTCCAGGAAACACTGGCCCACCAGGAAACACTGGCCCACCAGGAATCACTGGCCCACCAGGAAACACTGGCCCACCAGGAAACACTCGCCCACCAGGAAACACTGGCCCACCAGGAAACACTTGCCCCCTCCAGGAAACACTGGCCAACCAGGAAACACTGGCCCACCAGGAAACACTGGCCCACCAGGAAACACTGGCCAACCAGGAAACACTGGCCCACCAGGAAACACTCGCCCACCAGGAAACACTGGCCCACCAGGAAACACTGGCCCACCAGGAAACACTTGCCCCCTCCAGGAAACACTTGCCCCCTCCAGGAAACACTGGCCCACCAGGAAACACTTGCCCCCTCCAGGAAACACTGGTCCACCAGGAAACACTTGCCCCCTCCAACAAACACTGGCCCACCAGGAAACACTGGCCCACCAGGAAACACTCGCCCACCAGGAAACACTGGCCCAACAGGAAACACTGGCCCACCAGGAAACACTGGCCCACCAGGAAACACTTTCCCCCTCCAGGAAACACTGGCCCACCAGGAAACACTGGCCCACCAGGAAACACTTTCCCCCTCCAGGAAACACTGGCCCACCAGGAAACACTGGCCCACCAGGAAACACTGGCCCACCAGGAAACACTGGCCCACCAGGAAACACTGGCCCACCAGGAAACACTCGCCCACCAGGAAACACTGGTCCACCAGGAAACACTGGCCCACCAGGAAACACTGGCCCACCAGGAAACACTGGCCCACCAGGAAACACTGGCCCACCAGGAAACACTCGCCCACCAGGAAACACTGGCCCAACAGGAAACACTGGCCCACCAGGAAACACTGGCCCACCAGGAAACACTTTCCCCCTCCAGGAAACACTGGCCCACCAGGAAACACTGGCCCACCAGGAAACACTGGCCCACCAGGAAACACTGGCCCACCAGGAAACACTGGCCCACCAGGAAACACTCGCCCACCAGGAAACACTGGTCCACCAGGAAACACTTGCCCCCTCCAACAAACACTGGCCCACCAGGAAACACTGGCCCACCAGGAAACACTCGCCCACCAGGAAACACTGGCCCAACAGGAAACACTGGCCCACCAGGAAACACTGGCCCACCAGGAAACACTTTCCCCCTCCAGGAAACACTGGCCCACCAGGAAACACTGGCCCACCAGGAAACACTGGCCCACCAGGAAACACTGGCCCACCAGGAAACACTGGCCCACCAGGAAACACTGTCCCACCAGGAAACACTGGCCCACCAGGAAACACTGGCCCACCAGGAAACACTCGCTCACCAGGAAACACTCGCTCACCAGGAAACACTGGTCCACCAGGAAACACTGGCCCACCAGGAAACACTGGCCCACCAGGAAACACTGGCCCACCAGGAAACACTGGCCCACCAGGAAACACTCGCCCACCAGGAAACACTGGCCCAACAGGAAACACTGGCCCACCAGGAATCACTGGCCCACCAGGAAACACTTTCCCCCTCCAGGAAACACTGGCCCACCAGGAAACACTGGCCCACCAGGAAACACTGGCCCACCAGGAAACACTGGCCAACCAGGAAACACTGGCCCACCAGGAAACACTCGCCCACCAGGAAACACTGTCCCACCAGGAAACACTGGCCCACCAGGAAACACTGGCCCTGCAAGAAACACTGGCCCACCAGGAAACACTGGCCCAGCAAGAAACACTGGCCCACCAGGAAACACTGGCCCACCAGGAAACACTGGCCCACCAGGAAACACTGGCCCACCAGGAAACACTGGTCCACCAGGAAACACTGGCCCACCAGGAAACACTGGCCCACCAGGAAACTCTCGTCCACCAGGAAACTCCCGCCCATCTGGAAACCCTCGCCCACCAGGAAACACTCGCCCACAAGGAAACACTCGCCCACTAGGAAACACTCGCCCACCAGGAAACACTCTTCCACCAGGAAACACATGCCCACCTGGAAACACTCGCCCACCAGGAGACACTCGCCCACAAGGAAACACTCGCTCACCAGAAAACACTTACCCACCAGGAAACACTCGTTCACAAGGAAACACTCGCCCACCACAAAACACTCCCCCACCTGGAAACACTCACCCACCAGAAAAGAGTCGCCCACCAGAATACAGTCGCCCACCAGGAAACACTCGCCCACCAGGAAACACTCGCCCACCATGAAACACTCGACTACAAGGAATCACTCGCCCACCATGGAACACTCGCCCACCAGGAAACACTCGGCCACTAGCAAAGACTCGGCCACCAGTAAACACTCGGCCACTAGGAAACACTTGCCCCTCCAGGATACACTTGCCCCCTCCAGGAAACACTTGCCCCTCCAGGATACACTTGCCCCCTCCAGGAAACAGTGGCCCACCAGGAAACACTTGCCCCCTCCAGGAAACACTTGCCCCCTCCAGGAAACACTGGCCCACCAGGAAACACTGGCCCACCAGGAAACACTTGCCCCCTCCAGGAAACACTTGCCCCCTCCAGGAAATACTGGCCCACCAGGAAACACTGGCCCACCAGGAAACACTTGCCCCCTCCAGGAAACACTGGCCCACCAGGAAACACTGGCCCACCAGGAAACACTGGCCCACCAGGAAACACTGGCCAACCAGGAAATACAGGCCCACCAGGAAACACTCGCCCACCAGGAAACACTGGCCCACCAGGAAACACTGGCCCACCAGGAAACACTTGCCCCCTCCAGGAAACACTTGCCCCCTCCAGGAAACACTGGCCCACCAGGAAACACTTGCCCCCTCCAGGAAACACTGGCCCACCAGGAAACACTGGCCCACCAGGAAACACTGGCCCACCAGGAAACACTGGCCCACCAGGAAACACTTGCCCCCTCCAGCAAACACTGGCCCACCAGGAAACACTGGCCCACCAGGAAACACTCGCCCACCAGGAAACACTGGCCCAACAGGAAACACTGGCCCACCAGGAAACACTGGCCCACCAGGAAACACTTTCCCCCTCCAGGAAACACTGGCCCACCAGGAAACACTGGCCCACCAGGAATCACTGGCCCACCAGGAAACACTGGCCCACCAGGAAACACTCGCCCACCAGGAAACACTGGCCCACCAGGAAACACTTGCCCCCTCCAGGAAACACTGGCCAACCAGGAAACACTGGCCCACCAGGAAACACTGGCCCACCAGGAAACACTGGCCAACCAGGAAACACTGGCCCACCAGGAAACACTCGCCCACCAGGAAACACTGGCCCACCAGGAAACACTGGCCCACCAGGAAACACTTGCCCCCTCCAGGAAACACTTGCCCCCTCCAGGAAACACTGGCCCACCAGGAAACACTTGCCCCCTCCAGGAAACACTGGTCCACCAGGAAACACTTGCCCCCTCCAACAAACACTGGCCCACCAGGAAACACTGGCCCACCAGGAAACACTCGCCCACCAGGAAACACTGGCCCAACAGGAAACACTGGCCCACCAGGAAACACTGGCCCACCAGGAAACACTTTCCCCCTCCAGGAAACACTGGCCCACCAGGAAACACTGGCCCACCAGGAAACACTTTCCCCCTCCAGGAAACACTGGCCCACCAGGAAACACTGGCCCACCAGGAAACACTGGCCCACCAGGAAACACTGGCCCACCAGGAAACACTGGCCCACCAGGAAACACTCGCCCACCAGGAAACACTGGTCCACCAGGAAACACTGGCCCACCAGGAAACACTGGCCCACCAGGAAACACTGGCCCACCAGGAAACACTGGCCCACCAGGAAACACTCGCCCACCAGGAAACACTGGCCCAACAGGAAACACTGGCCCACCAGGAAACACTGGCCCACCAGGAAACACTTTCCCCCTCCAGGAAACACTGGCCCACCAGGAAACACTGGCCCACCAGGAAACACTGGCCCACCAGGAAACACTGGCCCACCAGGAAACACTGGCCCACCAGGAAACACTCGCCCACCAGGAAACACTGGTCCACCAGGAAACACTTGCCCCCTCCAACAAACACTGGCCCACCAGGAAACACTGGCCCACCAGGAAACACTCGCCCACCAGGAAACACTGGCCCAACAGGAAACACTGGCCCACCAGGAAACACTGGCCCACCAGGAAACACTTTCCCCCTCCAGGAAACACTGGCCCACCAGGAAACACTGGCCCACCAGGAAACACTGGCCCACCAGGAAACACTGGCCCACCAGGAAACACTGGCCCACCAGGAAACACTGGCCCACCAGGAAACACTCGCCCACCAGGAAACACTCGCCCACCAGGAAACACTGGCCCAACAGGAAACACTGGCCCACCAGGAAACACTGGCCCACCAGGAAACACTTTCCCCCTCCAGGAAACACTGGCCCACCAGGAAACACTGGCCCACCAGGAAACACTGGCCCACCAGGAAACACTGGCCAACCAGGAAACACTGGCCCACCAGGAAACACTCGCCCACCAGGAAACACTGTCCCACCAGGAAACACTGGCCCACCAGGAAACACTGGCCCTGCAAGAAACACTGGCCCACCAGGAAACACTGGCCCAGCAAGAAACACTGGCCCACCAGGAAACACTGGCCCACCAGGAAACACTGGCCCACCAGGAAACACTGGCCCACCAGGAAACACTGGTCCACCAGGAAACACTGGCCCACCAGGAAACACTGGCCCACCAGGAAACTCTCGTCCACCAGGAAACTCCCGCCCATCTGGAAACCCTCGCCCACCAGGAAACACTCGCCCACAAGGAAACACTCGCCCACTAGGAAACACTCGCCCACCAGGAAACACTCTTCCACCAGGAAACACATGCCCACCGGGAAACACTCGCCCACCAGGAGACACTCGCCCACAAGGAAACACTCGCTCACCAGAAAACACTTACCCACCAGGAAACACTCGTTCACAAGGAAACACTCGCCCACCATAAAACACTCCCCCACCTGGAAACACTCACCCACCAGAAAAGAGTCGCCCTCCAGAAAACAGTCGCCCACCAGGAAACACTCGCCCACCAGGAAACACTCGCCCACCATGAAACACTCGACTACAAGGAATCACTCGCCCACCATGGAACACTCGCCCACCAGGAAACACTCGGCCACCAGCAAAGACTCGGCCACCAGTAAACACTCGGCCACTAGGAAACACTTGCCCCTTCAGGATACACTTGCCCCCTCCAGGAAACACTTGCCCCTCCAGGATACACTTGCCCCCTCCAGGAAACACTGGCCCACCAGGAAACACTTGCCCCCTCCAGGAAACACTTGCCCCCTCCAGGAAACACTGGCCCACCAGGAAACACTGGCCCACCAGGAAACACTGGCCCACCAGGAAACACTGTCCCACCAGGAAACACTGGCCCACCAGGAAACACTGGCCCACCAGGACACACTCGCTCACCAGGAAACACTCGCTCACCAGGAAACACTGGTCCACCAGGAAACACTGGCCCACCAGGAAACACTGGCCCACCAGGAATTACTGGCCCACCAGGAAACACTGGCCCACCAGGAAACACTCGCCCACCAGGAAACACTGGCCCAACAGGAAACACTGGCCCACCAGGAATCACTGGCCCACCAGGAAACACTTTCCCCCTCCAGGAAACACTGGCCCACCAGGAAACACTGGCCCACCAGGAAACACTGGCCCACCAGGAAACACTGGCCAACCAGGAAACACTGGCCCACCAGGAAACACTCGCCCACCAGGAAACACTGTCCCACCAGGAAACACTGGCCCACCAGGAAACACTGGCCCTGCAAGAAACACTGGCCCACCAGGAAACACTGGCCCAGCAAGAAACACTGGCCCCCCAGGAAACACTGGCCCACCAGGAAACACTGGCCCACCAGGAAACACTGGCCCACCAGGAAACACTGGTCCACCAGGAAACACTGGCCCACCAGGAAACACTGGCCCACCAGGAAACTCTCGTCCACCAGGAAACTCCCGCCCATCTGGAAACCCTCGCCCACCAGGAAACACTCGCCCACAAGGAAACACTCGCCCACTAGGAAACACTCGCCCACCAGGAAACACTCTTCCACCAGGAAACACATGCCCACCTGGAAACACTCGCCCACCAGGAGACACTCGCCCACAAGGAAACACTCGCTCACCAGAAAACACTTACCCACCAGGAAACACTCGTTCACAAGGAAACACTCGCCCACCACAAAACACTCCCCCACCTGGAAACACTCACCCACCAGAAAAGAGTCGCCCACCAGAATACAGTCGCCCACCAGGAAACACTCGCCCACCAGGAAACACTCGCCCACCATGAAACACTCGACTACAAGGAATCACTCGCCCACCATGGAACACTCGCCCACCAGGAAACACTCGGCCACTAGCAAAGACTCGGCCACCAGTAAACACTCGGCCACTAGGAAACACTTGCCCCTCCAGGATACACTTGCCCCCTCCAGGAAACACTTGCCCCTCCAGGATACACTTGCCCCCTCCAGGAAACAGTGGCCCACCAGGAAACACTTGCCCCCTCCAGGAAACACTTGCCCCCTCCAGGAAACACTGGCCCACCAGGAAACACTGGCCCACCAGGAAACACTTGCCCCCTCCAGGAAACACTTGCCCCCTCCAGGAAATACTGGCCCACCAGGAAACACTGGCCCACCAGGAAACACTTGCCCCCTCCAGGAAACACTGGCCCACCAGGAAACACTGGCCCACCAGGAAACACTGGCCCACCAGGAAACACTGGCCAACCAGGAAATACAGGCCCACCAGGAAACACTCGCCCACCAGGAAACACTGGCCCACCAGGAAACACTGGCCCACCAGGAAACACTTGCCCCCTCCAGGAAACACTTGCCCCCTCCAGGAAACACTGGCCCACCAGGAAACGCTTGCCCCCTCCAGGAAACATTGGCCCACCAGGAAACACTGGCCCACCAGGAAACACTGGCCCACCAGGAAACACTGGCCCACCAGGAAACACTTGCCCCCTCCAGCAAACACTGGCCCACCAGGAAACACTGGCCCACCAGGAAACACTCGCCCACCAGGAAACACTGGCCCAACAGGAAACACTGGCCCACCAGGAAACACTGGCCCACCAGGAAACACTTTCCCCCTCCAGGAAACACTGGCCCACCAGGAAACACTGGCCCACCAGGAATCACTGGCCCACCAGGAAACACTGGCCCACCAGGAAACACTCGCCCACCAGGAAACACTGGCCCACCAGGAAACACTTGCCCCCTCCAGGAAACACTGGCCAACCAGGAAACACTGGCCCACCAGGAAACACTGGCCCACCAGGAAACACTGGCCAACCAGGAAACACTGGCCCACCAGGAAACACTCGCCCACCAGGAAACACTGGCCCACCAGGAAACACTGGCCCACCAGGAAACACTTGCCCCCTCCAGGAAACACTTGCCCCCTCCAGGAAACACTGGCCCACCAGGAAACACTTGCCCCCTCCAGGAAACACTGGTCCACCAGGAAACACTTGCCCCCTCCAACAAACACTGGCCCACCAGGAAACACTGGCCCACCAGGAAACACTCGCCCACCAGGAAACACTGGCCCAACAGGAAACACTGGCCCACCAGGAAACACTGGCCCACCAGGAAACACTTTCCCCCTCCAGGAAACACTGGCCCACCAGGAAACACTGGCCCACCAGGAAACACTTTCCCCCTCCAGGAAACACTGGCCCACCAGGAAACACTGGCCCACCAGGAAACACTGGCCCACCAGGAAACACTCGCCCACCAGGAAACACTGGCCCAACAGGAAACACTGGCCCACCAGGAAACACTGGCCCACCAGGAAACACTTTCCCCCTCCAGGAAACACTGGCCCACCAGGAAACACTGGCCCACCAGGAATCACTGGCCCACCAGGAAACACTGGCCCACCAGGAAACACTCGCCCACCAGGAAACACTGGCCCACCAGGAAACACTTGCCCCCTCCAGGAAACACTGGCCAACCAGGAAACACTGGCCCACCAGGAAACACTGGCCCACCAGGAAACACTGGCCAACCAGGAAACACTGGCCCACCAGGAAACACTCGCCCACCAGGAAACACTGGCCCACCAGGAAACACTGGCCCACCAGGAAACACTTGCCCCCTCCAGGAAACACTTGCCCCCTCCAGGAAACACTGGCCCACCAGGAAACACTTGCCCCCTCCAGGAAACACTGGTCCACCAGGAAACACTTGCCCCCTCCAACAAACACTGGCCCACCAGGAAACACTGGCCCACCAGGAAACACTCGCCCACCAGGAAACACTGGCCCAACAGGAAACACTGGCCCACCAGGAAACACTGGCCCACCAGGAAACACTTTCCCCCTCCAGGAAACACTGGCCCACCAGGAAACACTGGCCCACCAGGAAACACTTTCCCCCTCCAGGAAACACTGGCCCACCAGGAAACACTGGCCCACCAGGAAACACTGGCCCACCAGGAAACACTGGCCCACCAGGAAACACTGGCCCACCAGGAAACACTCGCCCACCAGGAAACACTGGTCCACCAGGAAACACTGGCCCACCAGGAAACACTGGCCCACCAGGAAACACTGGCCCACCAGGAAACACTGGCCCACCAGGAAACACTCGCCCACCAGGAAACACTGGCCCAACAGGAAACACTGGCCCACCAGGAAACACTGGCCCACCAGGAAACACTTTCCCCCTCCAGGAAACACTGGCCCACCAGGAAACACTGGCCCACCAGGAAACACTGGCCCACCAGGAAACACTGGCCCACCAGGAAACACTGGCCCACCAGGAAACACTCGCCCACCAGGAAACACTGGTCCACCAGGAAACACTTGCCCCCTCCAACAAACACTGGCCCACCAGGAAACACTGGCCCACCAGGAAACACTCGCCCACCAGGAAACACTGGCCCAACAGGAAACACTGGCCCACCAGGAAACACTGGCCCACCAGGAAACACTTTCCCCCTCCAGGAAACACTGGCCCACCAGGAAACACTGGCCCACCAGGAAACACTGGCCCACCAGGAAACACTGGCCCACCAGGAAACACTGGCCCACCAGGAAACACTGGCCCACCAGGAAACACTCGCCCACCAGGAAACACTCGCCCACCAGGAAACACTGGCCCAACAGGAAACACTGGCCCACCAGGAAACACTGGCCCACCAGGAAACACTTTCCCCCTCCAGGAAACACTGGCCCACCAGGAAACACTGGCCCACCAGGAAACACTGGCCCACCAGGAAACACTGGCCAACCAGGAAACACTGGCCCACCAGGAAACACTCGCCCACCAGGAAACACTGTCCCACCAGGAAACACTGGCCCACCAGGAAACACTGGCCCTGCAAGAAACACTGGCCCACCAGGAAACACTGGCCCAGCAAGAAACACTGGCCCACCAGGAAACACTGGCCCACCAGGAAACACTGGCCCACCAGGAAACACTGGCCCACCAGGAAACACTGGTCCACCAGGAAACACTGGCCCACCAGGAAACACTGGCCCACCAGGAAACTCTCGTCCACCAGGAAACTCCCGCCCATCTGGAAACCCTCGCCCACCAGGAAACACTCGCCCACAAGGAAACACTCGCCCACTAGGAAACACTCGCCCACCAGGAAACACTCTTCCACCAGGAAACACATGCCCACCGGGAAACACTCGCCCACCAGGAGACACTCGCCCACAAGGAAACACTCGCTCACCAGAAAACACTTACCCACCAGGAAACACTCGTTCACAAGGAAACACTCGCCCACCATAAAACACTCCCCCACCTGGAAACACTCACCCACCAGAAAAGAGTCGCCCTCCAGAAAACAGTCGCCCACCAGGAAACACTCGCCCACCAGGAAACACTCGCCCACCATGAAACACTCGACTACAAGGAATCACTCGCCCACCATGGAACACTCGCCCACCAGGAAACACTCGGCCACCAGCAAAGACTCGGCCACCAGTAAACACTCGGCCACTAGGAAACACTTGCCCCTTCAGGATACACTTGCCCCCTCCAGGAAACACTTGCCCCTCCAGGATACACTTGCCCCCTCCAGGAAACACTGGCCCACCAGGAAACACTTGCCCCCTCCAGGAAACACTTGCCCCCTCCAGGAAACACTGGCCCACCAGGAAACACTGGCCCACCAGGAAACACTGGCCCACCAGGAAACACTGTCCCACCAGGAAACACTGGCCCACCAGGAAACACTGGCCCACCAGGACACACTCGCTCACCAGGAAACACTCGCTCACCAGGAAACACTGGTCCACCAGGAAACACTGGCCCACCAGGAAACACTGGCCCACCAGGAATTACTGGCCCACCAGGAAACACTGGCCCACCAGGAAACACTCGCCCACCAGGAAACACTGGCCCAACAGGAAACACTGGCCCACCAGGAATCACTGGCCCACCAGGAAACACTTTCCCCCTCCAGGAAACACTGGCCCACCAGGAAACACTGGCCCACCAGGAAACACTGGCCCACCAGGAAACACTGGCCAACCAGGAAACACTGGCCCACCAGGAAACACTCGCCCACCAGGAAACACTGTCCCACCAGGAAACACTGGCCCACCAGGAAACACTGGCCCTGCAAGAAACACTGGCCCACCAGGAAACACTGGCCCAGCAAGAAACACTGGCCCACCAGGAAACACTGGCCCACCAGGAAACACTGGCCCACCAGGAAACACTGGCCCACCAGGAAACACTGGTCCACCAGGAAACACTGGCCCACCAGGAAACACTGGCCCACCAGGAAACTCTCGTCCACCAGGAAACTCCCGCCCATCTGGAAACCCTCGCCCACCAGGAAACACTCGCCCACAAGGAAACACTCGCCCACTAGGAAACACTCGCCCACCAGGAAACACTCTTCCACCAGGAAACACATGCCCACCTGGAAACACTCGCCCACCAGGAGACACTCGCCCACAAGGAAACACTCGCTCACCAGAAAACACTTACCCACCAGGAAACACTCGTTCACAAGGAAACACTCGCCCACCACAAAACACTCCCCCACCTGGAAACACTCACCCACCAGAAAAGAGTCGCCCACCAGAATACAGTCGCCCACCAGGAAACACTCGCCCACCAGGAAACACTCGCCCACCATGAAACACTCGACTACAAGGAATCACTCGCCCACCATGGAACACTCGCCCACCAGGAAACACTCGGCCACTAGCAAAGACTCGGCCACCAGTAAACACTCGGCCACTAGGAAACACTTGCCCCTCCAGGATACACTTGCCCCCTCCAGGAAACACTTGCCCCTCCAGGATACACTTGCCCCCTCCAGGAAACAGTGGCCCACCAGGAAACACTTGCCCCCTCCAGGAAACACTTGCCCCCTCCAGGAAACACTGGCCCACCAGGAAACACTGGCCCACCAGGAAACACTTGCCCCCTCCAGGAAACACTTGCCCCCTCCAGGAAATACTGGCCCACCAGGAAACACTGGCCCACCAGGAAACACTTGCCCCCTCCAGGAAACACTGGCCCACCAGGAAACACTGGCCCACCAGGAAACACTGGCCCACCAGGAAACACTGGCCAACCAGGAAATACAGGCCCACCAGGAAACACTCGCCCACCAGGAAACACTGGCCCACCAGGAAACACTGGCCCACCAGGAAACACTTGCCCCCTCCAGGAAACACTTGCCCCCTCCAGGAAACACTGGCCCACCAGGAAACGCTTGCCCCCTCCAGGAAACATTGGCCCACCAGGAAACACTGGCCCACCAGGAAACACTGGCCCACCAGGAAACACTGGCCCACCAGGAAACACTTGCCCCCTCCAGCAAACACTGGCCCACCAGGAAACACTGGCCCACCAGGAAACACTCGCCCACCAGGAAACACTGGCCCAACAGGAAACACTGGCCCACCAGGAAACACTGGCCCACCAGGAAACACTTTCCCCCTCCAGGAAACACTGGCCCACCAGGAAACACTGGCCCACCAGGAATCACTGGCCCACCAGGAAACACTGGCCCACCAGGAAACACTCGCCCACCAGGAAACACTGGCCCACCAGGAAACACTTGCCCCCTCCAGGAAACACTGGCCAACCAGGAAACACTGGCCCACCAGGAAACACTGGCCCACCAGGAAACACTGGCCAACCAGGAAACACTGGCCCACCAGGAAACACTCGCCCACCAGGAAACACTGGCCCACCAGGAAACACTGGCCCACCAGGAAACACTTGCCCCCTCCAGGAAACACTTGCCCCCTCCAGGAAACACTGGCCCACCAGGAAACACTTGCCCCCTCCAGGAAACACTGGTCCACCAGGAAACACTTGCCCCCTCCAACAAACACTGGCCCACCAGGAAACACTGGCCCACCAGGAAACACTCGCCCACCAGGAAACACTGGCCCAACAGGAAACACTGGCCCACCAGGAAACACTGGCCCACCAGGAAACACTTTCCCCCTCCAGGAAACACTGGCCCACCAGGAAACACTGGCCCACCAGGAAACACTTTCCCCCTCCAGGAAACACTGGCCCACCAGGAAACACTGGCCCACCAGGAAACACTGGCCCACCAGGAAACACTGGCCCACCAGGAAACACTGGCCCACCAGGAAACACTCGCCCACCAGGAAACACTGGTCCACCAGGAAACACTGGCCCACCAGGAAACACTGGCCCACCAGGAAACACTGGCCCACCAGGAAACACTGGCCCACCAGGAAACACTCGCCCACCAGGAAACACTGGCCCAACAGGAAACACTGGCCCACCAGGAAACACTGGCCCACCAGGAAACACTTTCCCCCTCCAGGAAACACTGGCCCACCAGGAAACACTGGCCCACCAGGAAACACTGGCCCACCAGGAAACACTGGCCCACCAGGAAACACTGGCCCACCAGGAAACACTCGCCCACCAGGAAACACTGGTCCACCAGGAAACACTTGCCCCCTCCAACAAACACTGGCCCACCAGGAAACACTGGCCCACCAGGAAACACTCGCCCACCAGGAAACACTGGCCCAACAGGAAACACTGGCCCACCAGGAAACACTGGCCCACCAGGAAACACTTTCCCCCTCCAGGAAACACTGGCCCACCAGGAAACACTGGCCCACCAGGAAACACTGTCCCACCAGGAAACACTGGCCCACCAGGAAACACTGGCCCTGCAAGAAACACTGGCCCACCAGGAAACACTCGCCCACCAGGAAACACTCGCCCACCAGGAAACACTGGCCCAACAGGAAACACTGGCCCACCAGGAAACACTGGCCCACCAGGAAACACTTTCCCCCTCCAGGAAACACTGGCCCACCAGGAAACACTGGCCCACCAGGAAACACTGGCCCACCAGGAAACACTGGCCAACCAGGAAACACTGGCCCACCAGGAAACACTCGCCCACCAGGAAACACTGTCCCACCAGGAAACACTGGCCCACCAGGAAACACTGGCCCTGCAAGAAACACTGGCCCACCAGGAAACACTGGCCCAGCAAGAAACACTGGCCCACCAGGAAACACTGGCCCACCAGGAAACACTGGCCCACCAGGAAACACTGGCCCACCAGGAAACACTGGTCCACCAGGAAACACTGGCCCACCAGGAAACACTGGCCCACCAGGAAACTCTCGTCCACCAGGAAACTCCCGCCCATCTGGAAACCCTCGCCCACCAGGAAACACTCGCCCACAAGGAAACACTCGCCCACTAGGAAACACTCGCCCACCAGGAAACACTCTTCCACCAGGAAACACATGCCCACCGGGAAACACTCGCCCACCAGGAGACACTCGCCCACAAGGAAACACTCGCTCACCAGAAAACACTTACCCACCAGGAAACACTCGTTCACAAGGAAACACTCGCCCACCATAAAACACTCCCCCACCTGGAAACACTCACCCACCAGAAAAGAGTCGCCCTCCAGAAAACAGTCGCCCACCAGGAAACACTCGCCCACCAGGAAACACTCGCCCACCATGAAACACTCGACTACAAGGAATCACTCGCCCACCATGGAACACTCGCCCACCAGGAAACACTCGGCCACCAGCAAAGACTCGGCCACCAGTAAACACTCGGCCACTAGGAAACACTTGCCCCTTCAGGATACACTTGCCCCCTCCAGGAAACACTTGCCCCTCCAGGATACACTTGCCCCCTCCAGGAAACACTGGCCCACCAGGAAACACTTGCCCCCTCCAGGAAACACTTGCCCCCTCCAGGAAACACTGGCCCACCAGGAAACACTGGCCCACCAGGAAACACTTGCCCCCTCCAGGAAACACTTGCCCCCTCCAGGAAACACTGGCCCACCAGGAAACACTGGCCCACCAGGAAACACTTGCCCCCTCCAGGAAACACTGGCCCACCAGGAAACACTGGCCCACCAGGAAACACTGGTCCACCAGGAAACACTGGCCAACCAGGAAACACTGGCCCACCAGGAAACACTCGCCCACCAGGAAACACTGGCCCACCAGGAAACACTGGCCCACCAGGAAACACTTGCCCCCTCTAGGAAACACTTGCCCCCTCCAGGAAACACTGGCCCACCAGGAAACACTTGCCCCCTCCAGGAAACACTGGCCCACCAGGAAACACTGGCCCACCAGGAAACACTGGCCCACCAGGAAACACTGGCCCACCAGGAAACACTTGCCCCCTCCAGCAAACAATGGCCCACCAGGAAACACTGGCCCACCAGGAAACACTCGCCCACCAGGAAACACTGGCCCAACAGGAAACACTGGGCCACCAGGAAACACTGGCCCACCAGGAAACACTTTCCCCCTCCAGGAAACACTGGCCCACCAGGAAACACTGGCCCACCAGGAATCACTGGCCCACCAGGAAACACTGGCCCACCAGGAAACACTCGCCCACCAGGAAACACTGGCCCACCAGGAAACACTTGCCCCCTCCAGGAAACACTGGCCCACCAGGAAACACTGGCCCACCAGGAAACACTTGCCCCCTCCAGGAAACACTGGCCAACCAGGAAACACTCGCCCACCAGGAAACACTGGCCCACCAGGAAACACTGGCCCACCAGGAAACACTTGCCCCCTCCAGGAAACACTTGCCCCCTCCAGGAAACACTGGCCCACCAGGAAACACTTGCCCCCTCCAGGAAACACTGGCCCACCAGGAAACACTGGCCCACCAGGAAACACTGGCCCACCAGGAAACACTGGCCCACCAGGAAACACTTGCCCCCTCCAACAAACACTGGCCCACCAGGAAACACTGGCCCACCAGGAAACACTGGCCCACCAGGAAACACTGGCCCACCAGGAAACACTCGCCCACCAGGAAACACTGGTCCACCAGGAAACACTTGCCCCCTCCAACAAACACTGGCCCACCAGGAAACACTGGGCCACCAGGAAACACTCGCCCACCAGGAAACACTGGCCCAACAGGAAACACTGGCCCACCAGGAAACACTGGCCCACCAGGAAACACTTTCCCCCTCCAGGAAACACTGGCCCACCAGGAAACACTCGCCCAACAGGAAACACTGGCCCAACAGGAAACACTGGCCCACCAGGAAACACTGGCCCACCAGGAAACACTTTCCCCCTCCAGGAAACACTGGCCCACCAGGAAACACTGGCCCACCAGGAAACACTCGCCCACCAGGAAACACTGGTCCACCAGGAAACACTGGCCCACCAGGAAACACTGGCCCACCAGGAAACTCTCGTCCACCAGGAAACTCCCGCCCATCTGGAAACCCTCGCCCACCAGGAAACACTCGCCCACAAGGAAACACTCGCCCACTAGGAAACACTCGCCCACCAGGAAACACTCTTCCACCAGGAAACACTTGCCCACCTGGAAACACTCGCCCACCAGGAGACACTCGCCCACAAGGAAACACTCGCTCACCAGAAAACACTTACCCACCAGGAAACACTCGTTCACAAGGAAACACTCGCCCACCACAAAACACTCCCCCACCTGGAAACACTAACCCACCAGAAAAGAGTCGCCCACCAGAAAACAGTCGCCCACCAGGAAACACTCGCCCACCAGGAAACACTCGCCCACCATGAAACACTCGACTACAAGGAATCACTCGCCCACCATGGAACACTCGCCCACCAGGAAACACTCGGCCACCAGCAAAGACTCGGCCACCAGTAAACACTCGGCCACTAGGAAACACTTGCCCCTCCAGGATACACTTGCCCCCTCCAGGAAACACTTGCCCCTCCAGGATACACTTGCCCCCTCCAGGAAACACTGGCCCACCAGGAAACACTTGCCCCCTCCAGGAAACACTTGCCCCCTCCAGGAAACACTTGCCCACCAGGAAACACTGGCCCACCAGGAAACACTTGCCCCCTCCAGGAAACACTTGCCCCCTCCAGGAAACACTGGCCCACCAGGAAACACTGGCCCACCAGGAAACACTTGCCCCCTCCAGGAAACACTGGCCCACCAGGAAACACTGGCCCACCAGGAAACACTGGCCCACCAGGAAACACTGGCCAACCAGGAAACACTGGCCCACCAGGAAACACTCGCCCACCAGGAAACACTGGCCCACCAGGAAACACTGGCCCACCAGGAAACACTTGCCCCCTCCAGGAAACACTTGCCCCCTCCAGGAAACACTGGCCCACCAGGAAACACTTGCCCCCTCCAGGAAACACTGGCCCACCAGGAAACACTGGCCCACCAGGAAACACTGGCCCACCAGGAAACACTGGCCCACCAGGAAACACTTGCCCCCTCCAGGAAACACTGGCCCACCAGGAAACACTGGCCAACCAGGAAACACTGGCTCACCAGGAAACACTCGCCCACCAGGAAACACTGTCCCACCAGGAAACACTGGCCCACCAGGAAACACTGGCCCTGCAAGAAACACTGGCCCACCAGGAAACACTGGCCCAGCAAGAAACACTGGCCCACCAGGAAACACTGGCCCACCAGGAAACACTGGCCCACCAGGAAACACTGGCCCACCAGGAAACACTGGTCCACCAGGAAACACTGGCCCACCAGGAAACACTGGCCCACCAGGAAACTCTCGTCCACCAGGAAACTCCCGCCCATCTGGAAACCCTCGCCCACCAGGAAACACTCGCCCACAAGGAAACACTCGCCCACTAGGAAACACTCGCCCACCAGAAAACACTCTTCCACCAGGAAACACATGCCCACCTGGAAACACTTACCCACCAGGAAACACTCGTTCACAAGGAAACACTCGCCCACCACAAAACACTCCCCCACCTGGAAACACTCACCCACCAGAAAAGAGTCGCCCACCAGAAAACAGTCGCCCACCAGGAAACACTCGCCCACCAGGAAACACTCGCCCACCATGAAACACTCGACTACAAGGAATCACTCGCCCACCATGGAACACTCGCCCACCAGGAAACACTCGGCCACCAGCAAAGACTCGGCCACCAGTAAACACTCGGTCACTAGGAAACACTTGCCCCTCCAGGATACACTTGCCCCCACCAGGAAACACTTGCCCCTCCAGGATACACTTGCCCCCTCCAGGAAACACTGGCCCACCAGGAAACACTTGCCCCCTCCAGGAAACACTTGCCCCCTCCAGGAAACACTGGCCCACCCGGAAACACTGGCCCACCAGGAAACACTTGCCCCCTCCAGGAAACACTTGCCCCCTCCAGGAAACACTGGCCCACCAGGAAACACTGGCCCACCAGGAAACACTGGCCCACCAGGAAACACTGGCCCAACAGGAAACACTGGCCCACCAGGAAACACTGGCCCAACAGGAAACACTGGCCCACCAGGAAACACTTGCCCCCTCCAGGAAACACTTGCCCCCTCCAGGAAACACTGGCCCACCAGGAAACACTGGCCCACCAGGAAACACTGGCCAACCAGGAAACACTGGCCCACCAGGAAACACTCGCCCACCAGGAAACACTGGCCCACCAGGAAACACTGGCCCACCAGGAAACACTTGCCCCCTCCAGGAAACACTTGCCCCCTCCAGGAAACACTGGCCCACCAGGAAACACTTGCCCCCTCCAGGAAACACTGGCCCACCAGAAAACACTGGCCCACCAGGAAACACTGGCCCACCAGGAAACACTGGCCCACCAGGAAACACTGGCCCACCAGGAAACACTGGCCCACCAGGAAACACTTGCCCCCTCCAGCAAACACTGGCCCACCAGGAAACACTGGCCCACCAGGAAACACTCGCCCACCAGGAAACACTGGCCCAACAGGAAACACTGGCCCACCAGGAAACACTCGCCCACCAGGAAACACTTTCCCCCTCCAGGAAACACTGGCCCACCAGGAAACACTGGCCCACCAGGAATCACTGGCGCACCAGGAAACACTGGCCCACCAGGAAACACTCGCCCACCAGGAAACACTGGCCCACCAGGAAACACTTGCCCCCTCCAGGAAACACTGGCCCACCAGGAAACACTGGCCCACCAGGAAACACTTGCCCTCTCCAGGAAACACTGGCCAACCAGGAAACACTGGCCCACCAGGAAACACTGGCCCACCAGGAAACACTGGCCAACCAGGAAACACTGGCCCACCAGGAAACACTCGCCCACCAGGAAACACTGGCCCACCAGGAACACTGGCCCACCAGGAAACACTTGCCCCCTCCAGGAAACACTTGCCCCCTCCAGGAAACACTGGCCCACCAGGAAGCACTTGCCCCCTCCAGGAAACACTGGCCCACCAGGAAACACTGGCCCACCAGGAAACACTGGCCCACCAGGAAACACTGGTCCACCAGGAAACACTTGCCCCCTCCAACAAACACTGGCCCACCAGGAAACACTGGCCCACCAGGAAACACTCGCCCACCAGGAAACACTGGCCCAACAGGAAACACTGGCCCACCAGGAAACACTGGCCCACCAGGAAACACTTTCCCCCTCCAGGAAACACTGGCCCACCAGGAAACACTGGCCCACCAGGAAACACTGGCCCACCAGGAAACACTGGCCCACCAGGAAACACTGGCCCACCAGGAAACACTCGCCCACCAGGAAACACTGGTCCACCAGGAAACACTTGCCCCCTCCAACAAACACTGGCCCACCAGGAAACACTGGCCCACCAGGAAACACTCGCCCACCAGGAAACACTGGCCCAACAGGAAACACTGGCCCACCAGGAAACACTGGCCCACCAGGAAACACTTTCCCCCTCCAGGAAACACTGGCCCACCAGGAAACACTGGCCCACCAGGAAACACTGGCCCACCAGGAAACACTCGCCCACCAGGAAACACTGGTCCACCAGGAAACACTGGCCCACCAGGAAACACTGGCCCACCAGGAAACACTGGCCCACCAGGAAACACTGGCCCACCAGGAAACACTCGCCCACCAGGAAACACTGGCCCAACAGGAAACACTCGCCCACCAGGAAACACTGGCCCACCAGGAAACACTGGCCCAACAGGAAACACTCGCCCACCAGGAAACACTGGCCCACCAGGAAACACTTTCCCCCTCCAGGAAACACTGGCCCACCAGGAAACACTGGCCCACCAGGAAACACTGGCCCACCAGGAAACACTGGCCCACCAAGAAACACTGGCCCACCAGGAAACACTCGCCCACCAGGAAATAGTCGCCCAACAGGAACAACCCGTTCTCACACTTGCTTATAGTCAATATTGGCTTATTTAATAAGTGCATATGTGACATACTAATTGGTTGTGAATATTTAAGTTAATCTTGAAAAGCTTCATAGAAAACACCGACCTCACCTAACCTTCTTATTATGTTAAGAAAACATCTTATTGCTTCATATTTATAATTATTACTGACCCTATCAACGGTATAGGTTAAGTAATAATTGTAATTTAGAAGCAATATGATACTTATCTTAATATACTAAGAAGGTTAGGTGAGGTCGGTGTTTTCTATGAAGCTTTTCAAGATAAACTAAAATATTCACAACTAATTAGTATGTCACATATGCACTTATTAAATAAGTCAATATTGACTATTAGCAAGTGCGAGAACGGGTTGCCAGGAAACAGTCGCCCACCAGGAAACAGTCGCCCACCAGGAAACAGTCGCCCTCCAGGAAACAGTCGCCCTCTAGGAAACAGTCGCCCTCCAGGAAACAGTCGCCCTCCAGGAAACAGTCGCCCTCCAGGAAACAGTCGCCCTCTAGGAAACAGTCGCCCTCCAGGAAACAGTCGCCCTCCAGGAAACAGTCGCCCTCTAGGAAACAGTCGCCCTCTAGGAAACAGTCGCCCTCCAGGAAACAGTCGCCCTCTAGGAAACAGTCGCCCTCTAGGAAACAGTCGCCCTCCAGGAAACAGTCGCCCTCTAGGAAACAGTCGCCCTCTAGGAAACAGTCGCCCTCCAGGAAACAGTCGCCCTCCAGGAAACAGTCGCCCTCTAGGAAACAGTCGCCCTCTAGGAAACAGTCGCCCTCCAGGAAACAGTCGCCCTCTAGGAAACAGTCGCCCTCCAGGAAACAGTCGCCCTCCAGGAAACAGTCGCCCTCCAAGAAACAGTCGCCCTCCAGGAAACAGTCGCCCTCCAGGAAACAGTCGCCCACCAGGAAACAGTCGCCCACCAGGAAACAGTCGCCCTCCAGGAAACAGTCGCCCTCTAGGAAACAGTCGCCCTCCAGGAAACAGTCGCCCTCCAGGAAACAGTCGCCCTCCAGGAAACAGTCGCCCTCCAGGAAACAGTCGCCCTCTAGGAAACAGTCGCCCTCCAGGAAACAGTCACCCTCCAGGAAACAGTCGCCCTCCAGGAAACAGTCGCCCTCCAGGAGACACTCGCCCTCTAGGAAACAGTCGCCCTCCAGGAAACAGTCGCCCTCCAGGAAACAGTCACCCTCCAGGAAACAGTCGCCCTCCAGGAAACAGTCGCCCTCCAGGAAACAGTCGCCCTCCAGGAGACACTCGCCCTCTAGGAAACAGTCGCCCTCCAGGAAACAGTCGTCCTCCAGGAAACAGTCACCCTCCAGGAAACAGTCGCCCTCCAGGAAACAGTCACCCTCCAGGAAACAGTCGCCCTCCATGAGACACTCGCCCTCTAGGAAACAGTCGCCCTCCAGGAAATAGTCACCCTCCAGGAAACAGTCGCCCTCCAGGAAACAGTCGCCCTCCAGGAGACACTCGCCGAACAGGGAGTGTCACCCTTCACCAACACTGGAGAACAACGTCATTGTTCCAGTTATGAGTGAGGCCGTGAAGCAGGGACCCTCCCTCGTGTCATCCTCTGGACCAATCCCGGGTGCTACACTGATCACAACTTCTCCAACAAGTTCCAGAATGATTAAGTTACTTCAAAACTTCGTCTTTAAAGCAACCTCATGTCCAGAATAAAGTAAAACGAAACACTTTGTCTCGTTCATTTATGTTTTCCTTTAAGCTAAACCGCCTCGTATTTAATGACATTAACAATTTACATACGCGTGTGGGGGAACTAAGATCTTTTTAAACAGCCCAGGAGGGGAGAGCTAATTGTCTGGTAATGCCAGCGGGCAATTCATTTGTCTTGGTTTGTGTCTCTGCTTTAATCATGTCTCATTTTCTGAACTCTTATTTCCTTTCATAATGGCTGTCACTTTTTAAAAAAAAAGGAAGGAAAGAGGATTTGCAAGACATTAGGGGAAGGTCCAGTTGACAGTCGCACACGAAAAATAGAACAGAGAAGTGTTTATCATCGCAGGATCTCAGATTCAGCGACGAGCTGCGCCACCAATCATTATTAACAATGTGCGCAGCTATTTATGAGATACGTCAGGAGTTGATATGTCTGATTCACATACATGGAACTTTTCTCTAGGGAGCCGTTGCTCACTCTTTGATATGTTGACTGAATTGGAAGGCGCAGTTTAGGCCGGTGGACCATCACCAGGGTAATTGGTAAACGCTGTTTGAGCATTTTTTGCCTTGACATTCTGTTTATACACCAGCCCGTCCTCCTAAGGTTACAAAAGTTAAGAAAACGGTTAATTTAAAGTGTCGTCTCCTAACCTAACCTAACCTAACCTAACCTAATCTAACAGACAGCCAGAGGACCCAAAATAGAAAACGGGACAGTACGTCACTTTCGCGAGCCGGTTCCATTTTCTATTGCGACAATTTTTAGCGTTAGTAACGCATATGAACTAAAAGCGACGTTCTTTGTTATGGGACAGGTTGTATAAACCAAACATTGTGAACTCTACATGTACCTTAAAACACAGCTGCTAAAGTCTAAGGGTTCCCGAATTCTGCCTCACTCACCTGCTCGATGGGTGAGAGAGGCAGATATCACTGCCTCACCCGCTCGATGGGTGAGTCAGGCATACATCACTGTTTCACTCACCTGCTTGATGGGTGAGGCAGATATCACTGCCTCACTCACCCGCTCGATGGGTGAGTGAGGCAGACATCACTGCGTCACTCACCAGCTCGATGGGTGAGTGAGGCAAACATCACTGCCTCACTCACCCAGTCGATGAGTGAGTGAGGCAGACACCTCACTCGCCACACTGAGGCCCCGGGCACCAATCAACACTGAGCCGCGCCTGCCACCTCACTCACACGTTCAGCGGGACGTTTAAGGCAGTAATCCAGATACATAACACAAGGGTTCTTCCTCTTCCCGTAATGGTTGTCAGAGCCCCACATAATGTGGCCTTCAATAACAGACATAATATATTGTAACACACAGGAAGAGAGACGGGTGGGGAGAGGAACAGAGCATTACACATGCCACAGTTGGGGAGCATGTGGGGAGGGTGGGGAGAGGAGCATAGAACGACATATGACACAGTTGGGGAGCATGTGGGGAGAGGAGCATACCATGACACAGTTGGGGAGCATGTGGAGAGGGTGGGGGAAAGGAGCATACCATGACACAGTTGAGGAGCATGTGGGGAGAGGAGCATACCATGACACATGCCACAGTTGGGGAGCATGTGGGAAGAGCTCAACCCGTCCTCATAAAAATAACGTCGCTTTTCGCTCGTATGCGCGCTATGGCCAAAAGTGGACATAATTTGAAATGAAATCGACTTACAAAAGTGGCGTACTGTCCCGTTCTCTGTTTGAGTCGTCCGGCCTACTCGGAAAGGTTAGGAGAGGAAACTTTCAATTATAATTTTTCATAAAAATTTGAAACTTTATGAAAATTTCCTGTCCACCTAACCTACCAGAGGACCCTTAACTTACTGTTGTTAAAAAAATCGCAAATTTGTTTTAATTTTTTTCATTTTGAAATTACGTCCACTTTCGGCAATACGGGCAAACGGCCATATGCGACGTTATTTTTAAGAGGACAGGTTGACGCTAGAGCTTAGCGTGACACATGACACAGTTGGGGAGCATGTGGGGAGAGGAGCATAGCATGACACATGACACAGTTGGGGAGCATGTGGGGAGGGTGAGGAGAGGAGCATAGCATGACATATGACACAGTTGGGAAGAGTAGGGAGAGGAGCATACGATGACACATGACACAGTTGGGGAGCATGTGGGGAGACGCTGGGTATTGAGGCGACATATGAAGTACAGTCTGGCTAATCTCACTCACAGGGGAGCTGTGGACGACGCAGTCACCAAGTGCCAGCAGATGAGGATGGCAAGCAAGCAGAGGTTAGAGACGGTAGAGAGCAGGAAGAGGATAGTGGTAAGCCAGCAGGGGATGGTAGAAGTGGTGTCAGAAACCAACCTGTTCTCACCCTTAATGCACATCAATATTGACCTTATCATCAACTGTGCCTAATTTCCTGTTGTCTAATGATATTTAAAGCGACGCTACTTAATCTCTCCGTCAGATCAACAAGCATCAGCCTCGATATCCTAGTAGAGTTGTTTGGGTTCGAATGATTCTCGTTTCATGAAACCACTTCACCTTTGACCCTCTGAAGTTGTCATACCCGTGAGTAAGTAACGTAGTTGGACATATTACCTCAGTGTGGATACGCAAAAAATGTGCTAATTCCACATATTAGGGAAATCGTAAGGGGAAAGAACATGTTCCCTTTTCGCTAAAATATAAACTAATTTCCTAAATCATAGAACTCTTTGAGAGAAAAGAACCCTTGGGGTTTTATTGACCTATTTTACTCCCAAAATTCAGATATTTCTGTTTTTTCTTTCCCCAGTGTTGTTGCATAATGCTTGCAACAAGGTAATGAGCTGCAGCTACGGTGCAGTGTTTTCTCTCTCAGCTTGCCAGTGTTGCAATAACTGACAGTCGCTCCCTCTCTCAGCTTGCCAGTGTTGCAATAACTGTCAGTCTCTCTCTCTCTCAGCTTGCCAGTGTTGCAATAACTGTCAGTCTCTCTCTCTCTCAGCTTTGCCAGTGTTGCAGTAACTCTTAGTCTCTCCCTCTCTCAGCTTGCCAGTGTAGCAGTAACTCTTAGTCTCTCCCTCTCTCAGCTTTGCCAGTGTTGCAGAAACTCTTAGTCTCTCCCTCTCTCAGCTTGCCAGTGTTGCAGTAACTGACAGTCTCTCTCTCTCTCAGCTTTGCCAGTGTTGCAGTAACTCTTAGTCTCTCCCTCTCTCAGCTTGCCAATGTTGCAGTAACTGAGAGTCTCTCCCTCTCCCAGCTTTGCCAGTGTTGCAGTAACTCTTAATCTCTCCCTCTTTCACCTTGCCAGTGTTGCAGTAACTCTTAGTCTCTCCCTCTTTCACCTTGCCAGTGTTGTAGTAACTCTTAGTCTCTCCCTCTTTCAGCTTGCCAGTATTGCAGTAACTCTTAGTCTCTCCCTCTTTCAGCTTGCCAGTATTGCAGTAACTCTTAGTCTCTCCCTCTTTCAGCTTGCCAGTGATGCAATAGGGATACACCTGTCACCCATCATAAATATATCAATATCCGCCTGAGTGACAACATAAGGTTGTTCCCATTATATTTGTTATTTTTCTCATTCACATTTTTTTATTTAACACAGATCAAATAGTTGGGCATTGTGGGTTCTAGGTATATAGTGTTTAGTTGTATTTGGACGTCCAGTAACATATTTTATAACCAAGTAATATATTTATCCAACAATTCTAAACTTTGTGTGACTATGTCTTGTATTATTAAATTTTCAACATTGAAAAGCTATATATTGCATTATTTCAACAATTTCCCAATAATGTTTAACCACGTATTGTATTATTCCAACATTTTATTGTTTTACCGTTTAGTGTATTGTTTCAACATTTTCGCAATATTGTTTAACAGTGCACTGTTGTATTCCAACCAAGTTGTAAAAATTGGAATGTATTACCATGGAATGTATTATTCAACAATTTCCCTGCTGTCATTTCCAAGCAGTGCATTGGTTCAAGTTGAAGCTTGTTATTTATTTCTCAGTCAATCTCAATCTGGCTGCTCTGATCTGCTTCACATTCTCAGCCTCCCCATCACCTCTGCCGTAGTTAAACATTCCACGAACGGTGAAATGTATTACAACAAACGTGAGAAAGTAAGATTTGTCGATAATGCGCGTGAGAAATGAAAGTAAATCAGGAAATAATAGTAATTATCTACGAGGAAGAAATCACACTTATCACCGAATAATGAAATTGTACTAAATTTTTGTATACTAATGAAGCAAGTAACGTTTAACGCGTTAAGGAGCGTCCAGTAGCTCCAGACCTAATATATGACAGCTTCTTGTGTCAAGTTCCAACTTCCAGGAAGGTAAGTGAGAATATTTTAGAGTGAGTTCTTGACCCAGATGAGCATTAAAGAAAATTACTACTAGTAAAGTTCAGTACGAGTGAAAATGTTGTCTGCTTGTACTATGATAACTTCTGGTTGTGATCACAAGAATCACCACCTTGTTGTGATCCTTGTGATAACTTGTGATCCTTGTGATCCTTGTGAAAATGTTATGTGGCACAGAGTTGTGCCATCATCACATTGTGATGTTGTAGAACCTTGACTCTTTCTGGTTGATTTTGAAGAAACTGAACCTTGAGAACATCTTTCATCAAATTATCCTTGAGGCTACATTGCTCTAACCCTCAACAAGCGGATTTCATCAAAATTATTCCTTCGCCTGCACGAAAAAAACCTGTTGGTATGCATCAAGTAAGAAAGGAAACAAAATGTACAAGTCTCTCTTGGTCTTGTTGAGCCGCAAGCTTGATGGTGGAGGGGAGACTGTGGCAATATTGCGGCCCCACCCTCCCCCAACACACACACGCACGCACGCACGCGCGCGCGCGCGAGCACACACACACACATACACACACACACACACACACACACACACACACACACACACACACACACACACACACACACACACATGCACACATGAGACTGTTAACGCCCCAAGTGTTCAATTGGAATAGATTTTATGTTCGTTGGTTTATATATTAAGCAACGAACCTATTATTATTTACTTTATTGCTTTACTTGTAAGCCAGTTCCTGGCACTACTCAAAGGCATTCATTATCCCTATCCCTTCCTGTCTCTCTGCATGCCTATCTCTGCCTGTCCCTCCATATACCTGTCTCTCTTTATGCCTGTCTCTGCCTGTGTCTCCGTAAGCCTGTCTGCCTTTGATTGTCTTTCTGTCTGTCTGTCTGTCTGTATGCCTATCTGCTCTGCCTCTCTGTATATCTGTCTTTCTCTACCTGTCTCTCTGTATACCTGTCTATTCCTGCCTCTCTGTATGCCTGTTTGTATCTGCCTGCCTCTCTGTATGCTTCTCTGTCTGCCTGTCTTTTTGTATGCCTGTCTGTCTACCTGCTTCATTGTATGCAGTCTTCTCCCTCTCTCTTGGTATGCCTGTTTCCCCTACCTCTGTAGGTACCTGTCTGTCTGTGCGAAACTCTGTATGTGTATGTTTCTACAACTCCTTCTCCACATATTTCTCAATCTCATGTATCTATGTCTTCATCTTGTTATTCCCTGTATGTCGGTCTGTCTGTCGTTAGTCCATATTTTTTTTCATTTAGCTTATTTCAATATATAAGTATTCTCTCTGCCACTCTCCAAATCTGCCCCTACATTTAAAACAATTAAGCTATTTATTTATTTAAGCACTGAAAATATATTATTAACTCCTCAAGCATTAACAAGAGCCTCAACATAATTATCTGAGCGTGTGGCAGATCAGTAAGATACACCACAACCAAGTGTGGTTGCAACTGAGCCGTCATAACTCGTGGCTGCCCAGGAGTGGTGGCGGGTGGGTTGTGTCCGAGGGCGGAGGTTGTCCAGGAGTGGTGGAGGGTGGGTTGTGTCCGAGGGCGGAGGTTGTCCAGGAGTGGTGGCGGGTGGGTTGTGTCCGAGGGCGGAGGTTGTCCAGGAGTGGTGGCGGGTGGGTTGTGTCCGAGGGCGGTGGGTGCCCAGGAGTGGTGGCGGGTGGGTTGTGTCCGAGGGCGGAGGTTGTCCAGGAGTAGTGGCGGGTGGGTAGTGTCCGAGGGCGGTGGTTGTCCAGGAGTGGTCGCGGGTGGGTGGTGTCCGAGGGCGGTGGTTGTCCAGGAGTGGTCGCGGGTGGGTGGTGTCCGAGGGCGGAGGTTGTTCAGGAGTGGTCGCGGGTGGGTTGTGTCCGAGGGCGGAGGTTGTCCAGGAGTGGTGGCGGGTGGGTTGTGTCCGAGGGCGGAGGTTGTCCAGGAGTGGTGGCGGGTGGGTTGTGTCCGAGGGCGGAGGTTGTCCAGGAGTGGTGGCGGGTGGGTTGTGTCCGAGGGCGGAGGTTGTCCAGGAGAGGTGGCGGGTGGGTAGTGTCCGAGGGCGGTGGGTGGATTGTGTCCGTGGGCGGTGGGTGTCCAGGAGTGGTGGCGGGTGGGTTGTGTCCGAGGGCGGCACCTTAGCGGGCCTCGGGTTACCCTACAAGACAATAAAGTGGAACCGACGCTCCACACACACGAGGACCAGACATCTCACATATAAGAACTGGGAGAGTGTGCTTGGAGGTAGAGACGAGGAGAGGTGAAGGTCCACCGAAGGCTAGGGTAATGGTGGTGCTGTAATGTGGTACTCTTGCATTCTCTTTTTTTCTCCATCTCTCTTTCTCAGTCTCTGTCTCTATGAATATTCTATTACATTTTGAAAATGACATATATTTTAATAAACACTGGCCTTCTAACTATTCAAAGTGTATATACATTTTGTTGGTACACCTTATACCACCGTATGTCTGCAAACGTCTTGACGTCATATTTACTTGTCGAAAAGTCGGAAAATTTTAGTAACTTATTCCTGGAGCTGGTTTTCCCGAAGGGAATCTTTTTTGGGAGTGGCTGTATCTTATCTTGCACACTCAAAATACAAACTTCATGGCCTTGAAATATCTGTTTAGTATATTTACGTGTTGAAAGACGTCTTCTAAATATGCTATCATTCCTAACTTTTCCTCGAAACAACCATCAGCGTCTTAACTTCTCTGATGGAAGAAAGTCGACCAGCTGTCTCCGGAGTGCACACATACGATTTGAAACTGACCAATATGATAACTCGCACACTCTGCAGTGGAGTGCGTGGGTTAGTAGTGAAATTATCCTTATAAATGCGGTGTCTAACGAATTAGGTCTTAAAATGGTCACAGTCAATTTTTTGGGGTCGCAACTGTACTCTGATAATATTTGAATTTCCTCCATAAGAACTTTTTAAGAACGCAGGTGTAAATAAAACTCTGAATTATTTTGGTCTAAAAGTGGTCTCTGACTAATTTTGGTCATTAATTGGACTCTGATGAAAATTGCTCTGAATATTTTTGGGCTCAAACTGGACTCTGTTAATGTTTAGATCTTCAAACGGACTCTGATAATATTTTAATTTCCTCCATAAGGACTCTTTAAGAATTCAGATGTAAGTAAAACTCTGAAATATTTTGGTCCTAAAGAGGACTCCGGCTAATTTTGGTCCTAAAGAGGACTCTGTTAATTTTTGCTCTTAAAGTGGTCTCTGTTAAATTTTAGACTTTACCGGACTCTGGCAATTGCTGTGTTGTTTACCATACCAATCATTTCATAAGTATAAGTATAGATGCCACACCTGTGACAAGTAAAAACATATTTTTTTTAAGAAACAGCGCCATCTGTTGCATGTAAGAGCAACACATGCTATACTAAACATGTTATGATTTCATTTCAAAGTTTCCTTTTGCACTGAAAAATTGAATTTTGATAGATTTCGATTTATTTTCAATTTCGAGTTAATTTTTGTGTGTGACATTGTGTTGGAATTGACCTGTGTTGTTTACTATACCGTTCAATTTGTGAATATAAGTATAGATGCCACACTTGTAACTGGTAAAAAACAAGTATTAACAAAAAAAGTGCCATTTGTTCCATGTAAGAAAAACACACACTATAATAAATTTGTTACGACTCCATTTCAATGTTTCCGATTTCTTTGATAAATTTAATTTTCATAGATTTCGATTACTTTCATTTTGGTTTAATTATTTTCTGTGACATTGCGTTGGAAGTGAGCTGTGTTGTTTACCATACCGTTCATTTCATTAGAATAGTTTATTTTTCAATTTTTTATTTTTTTTTCAATTCTTTTTTAACTGTTTTTCATATATTTCAGAGATTGCAACATAGGATCTTTTGATGTTCTCAGTTTTTTTATGGGAACATCAGATCACTTGGGAATGCATCCGAAGAGGGAGTGGGGAATGGTGAGGAGGACGAGGGGACTGGAGTAGTCGATGGTGGGGGAGGACGAGGAGACAGGGCAGGGGAAAATGGTGGGGGAGGATGAGGAGACAGGGCAGGGGAAAATGGTGGGGGAGGACGTGGGGTTGGGGGAGGTAGTGATGGTGAGGACGAGGGGGGGTAGGGGAATGGTGAATGGAAGGATGGACAAGGGGACAGGGGAGTTTGTAGTGATGGGGAGGACGAGAAGATGGGGAAGGAGGGAATTGTAGGGAGGACGAGGGGACCGGGGGGGGGGGTTGATGGTGGGGAGAACAAGGGGACGGGGGAGTGGCGAAAGGTTAGGAGAACGAGGGGACTCTGGAGTGAGGGATGGTGGGGAGGACAAAGAGATGGGGGACGGGTGGGGTGGAATGTTGGGGACGAACGAGGGAACGGGAGAGTAAGGAATAGTTAGGAGGATGAAAGAATGGGGAGGGGAGGGAAATGGTGGGGAGGACTTAAATACAAGGGAAGGTTGCTGTGGCTCAACCGTTGCTGAGCCACAGCAACACGTGGCCGGGTACAGCTAGTGATGAATAAAAACACTTGTATAATAGACAAAACCCATGATGCAAGCAGATTAAAAATTCTTGAAGCAATCCACGTAAAAAATAGAACAACCTACCATAAATACACATATTATGGAACTATTCACCCTACTCACCATGAGAGTGAGAACAAGTCCAGAACGTGAAGATGCCAACATTGAAGACACTGCTCAACACGCTACGCCCACTACACCTGATCAATCTTTGTATATGCTTCGTCCTCTATTTTCACCTTTTTCTTTCGGCCTTAATTTTCCCCATTCATGCCTTATTCTTGACCCATTTGTATTGGTCTACTTGTCTTCACCTGACCCTTTACTGGTATAAATCTAACACGCCCAGTAATTTCTTACCAGCACCGCTCCTGTGCCAGGTAAGTCCACTACGGGTTCACCATAGCCCATAATACTTGCCCCGCTCCTGTACCAGGAAAGTAACGGGCTTACTATAGCCCGTGCTACAAGGAACTTGTTCCGAGTAGCTGAATCTATAACAACAACATATATATATATATATATATATATATATATATATATATATATATATATATATATATATATATATATATATATATATATATATATATATATATATATATATATATATATATATATATATATTTATATATATATATATATATATATATATATATATATATATATATATATATATATATATATATATATATATATATATATATATATTTTATTAAATATGACCGAAAAAGTAAGATTAATAATTCTAACACGAATTTTCTCAATCTTTCGTACATTATGCTTCACTGTTGGAGGTAAATCAAAAATCACTTCTCCAAAATTCATTTTTATTTCTAGTCTGACGCGACACGGGCGCGTTTCGTAAAACTTATTACATTTTCAAAGACTTCACAAATACACAACTGATTAGAACTTGCATTTCCCTGATTTTATATCTACTTTTGAGTGAGGTGGGAAGGGTGATGTGGCATTACATTTGAGTGAGGTGGGAAGGATGATGTGGCATTAGAGGATATTAATAGGGTTTTAAAAGTATCAACACAAGACAGAACACGAAACAATGGATATTGAATAGAAGTGTTTGTAGAAAGCCTATTGGTCCATATTTCTTGATGCTTCTATATTGGAGCGGAGTCTTGAGGTGGGTAGAATATAGTTGTGCAATAATTGGCTGTTGATTGCTGGTGTTGACTTCTTGATGTGTAGTGCCTCGCAAACGTCAAGCCGCCTGCTATCGCTGTATCTATCGATGATTTCTGTGTTGTTTACTAGGATTTCTCTGGCGATGGTTTGGTTATGGGAAGAGATTATATGTTCCTTAATGGAGCCCTGTTGTTTATGCATCGTTAAACGCCTAGAAAGAGATGTTGTTGTCTTGCCTATATACTGGGTTTTTTGGAGCTTACAGTCCCCAAGTGGGCATTTGAAGGCATAGACGACGTTAGTCTCTTTTAAAGCGTTCTGTTTCGTGTCTGGAGAGTTTCTCATGAGTAGGCTGGCCGTTTTTCTGGTTTTATAGTAAATCGTCAGTAGTATCCTCTGATTTTTGTCTGTAGGGATAACGTTTCTATTAACAATATCTATCTCTGGCATGTCAATAGATGTCATATCTATTGACATGCCAGAGAGTATTCTGAGGAAACTACTCCAAGCTTGTACTAAAGAGGCACCCTTCTTGAGCCCGGATGGGCATATGTATAAGCAAGTAGATGGGGTCGCTATGGGTTCTCCCCTAGGTGTCCTGTTTGCAAACTTCTACATGGGTACTATCGAGCAAAAAGTCTTAGTCGACATGAACTTGAAACCGGCCATATACTGCAGGTATGTTGACGACATTTTTACACAGGTACCTGATGTCAGACATCTGCAGGAGCTGAAGGAGGCATTTGAGCAGAGTTCCGTGCTGCGTTTCACTTACGAGACGGAAAAGGATGGGAAGCTGCCTTTTCTAGATGTAACAGTCATGGAAAAGGGCGGAGGTTTCCACACTGCAGTCTACACAAAGGAAACAAACATAGGAATGTGCCTAAATGCCAACAGCGACTGCCCTGACAGGTACAAGAGGAGTGTTGTTAACGCATACGTCGACCGTGCTCTCAGCCACAGCTCAGAATGGAAGCAAGTCGACGAAGAACTCTGTAGGGTAAGGCAGGTTCTAGTCAATAACGGCTTCTCCAATGGTTTCATCGAAGACATCATAAGAAGGAAAGTGAAAAGCCATGCAACCTCTGAAGAGACAACTAACACAACACCTATACCCCCTATTAGACTATTTTACAGGAACTTCTTTTCCACAGCTCATAAAACAGAGGAAAGGGTCCTGAAAGATATTGTTAATAGAAACGTTATCCCTACAGACAAAAATCAGAGGATACAACTGACGATTTACTATAAAACCAGAAAAACGGCCAGCCTACTCATGAGAAACTCTCCAGACACGAAACAGAACGCTTTAAAAGAGACTAACGTCGTCTATGCCTTCAAATGCCCACTTGGGGACTGTAAGCTCCAAAAAACCCAGTATATAGGCAAGACAACAACATCTCTTTCTAGGCGTTTAACGATGCATAAACAACAGGGCTCCATTAAGGAACATATAATCTCTTCCCATAACCAAACCATCGCCAGAGAAATCCTAGTAAACAACACAGAAATCATCGATAGATACAGCGATAGCAGGCGGCTTGACGTTTGCGAGGCACTACACATCAAGAAGTCAACACCAGCAATCAACAGCCAATTATTGCACAACTATATTCTACCCACCTCAAGACTCCGCTCCAATATAGAAGCATCAAGAAATATGGACCAATAGGCTTTCTACAAACACTTCTATTCAATATCCATTGTTTCGTGTTCTGTCTTGTGTTGATACTTTTAAAACCCTATTAATATCCTCTAATGCCACATCATCCTTCCCACCTCACTCAAATGTAATGCCACATCACCCTTCCCACCTCACTCAAAAGTAGATATAAAATCAGGGAAATGCAAGTTCTAATCAGTTGTGTATTTGTGAAGTCTTTGAAAATGTAATAAGTTTTACGAAACGCGCCCGTGTCGCGTCAGACTAGAAATAAAAATGAATTTTGGAGAAGTGATTTTTGATTTACCTCCAACAGTGAAGCATAATGTACGAAAGATTGAGAAAATTCGTGTTAGAATTATTAATCTTACTTTTTCGGTCATATTTAATAAAATATGTCTACAGGAAAGACTGCTACCAAAATATACTAATATATATATATATATATATATATATATATATATATATATATATATATATATATATATATATATATATATATATATATATATATATATATATATATATATATATATATATATATATATATATATATATATATATATATATATATATATATATATATATATATATATATATATATATATATATATATATATATATATATATATATATATATATATATATATATATATATATATATATATATATATATATATATATATATATATATATATATATATATATATATATATATATATATATATATATATATATATATAACCTAGAAGGGGGTACCACCTCTGGTACAAGTGTAAGGACCCATAACCTCGGAGAAGAAAATAAAAAGTGCTCAGAGAAGACCTTGTTGATCCTCACTGAACACTTTGATATTATATTCTCCTACCACCCCTATTCTTTTAGTATGTGTGTTTATTTATCTAACTTTATTTGAAAATGTCATTACACAAAAAAAAGTTACAATATTGATTACATGCAGGGTACAAGGCTGCTTTTTACAAGTTTAACAGCTCCTCCAGCTCCTCTGACGGAGGGCAGGAACCATGGATGCAGTGAGCATTTCCTCTCTGGATTGCCACACTAAGGCGCTGAAAAAGAAAACTGGCAGCTCTAGGGTACCTAGTTGTTTCGATTAGCTTAGACCCCAACTCTTTCAAAAAGCTAGCAGCACTTTTACCCCAGGAACCAAGTGTCTCTGAGGCAATGGGGACAAAATTGTAGTGGTGCTCAATATCTCTGTATTTACGTGACTTGGCCGCTTCCCGGTGATTGGTAGCTCCTCCTGCTTGTGTAGCACTGAAGTCAACATAGGTATTGGCTAAAGTTGAAACGCAAGTTTAGTCCCACACCAACTGTCTACCATTCTTCCAGGGGTTTACCGTGATTCCGTCTGGGCGACCGACAGGCTCATCAGGGTTGCGGGACATTAGGTAACGGGGCTCTCTCTCTGCTGGACAACCGGCTGTGGTAAGGCTTCTCTTAATAATGTCATTGACCTCGCCGTGTCTTGCATGCCATCCTCCTGTCCTTTGGCAGAGAAGGCCATGCCATCCGTATCTGTCGGCCTCTGCCTCGCCGCAAATACACCTGTATTCGGTGTGGATTGGGGCTGTGAGGCGGAGAGTCACGGCAATTCGGAGGGCCTGCGGTGTGAGAGGGTGCCGGTTGCTGACATTGGGGTTGCTAATAGGAAATCACCTGTATGGAAAGCTGCTACAGCTCTAAGTCGGGCAGTGTCATGTGATGTTGTCGCAGCTTCTAGCAAAGTTGCAGCTTCTTGGTCGGCAATGGGGCGATCCCAGCTGGATTGCTTATGGGCTTCAGAAGGCGGTGGTTGGGGTGCTGGTCCTGCGAGAGACCCATTTGGTTATTATATATATATATATAATATTTGGTTATTGATATAACTTTGTTGTATATTGGTTATTGATATAACCCAACTAAGTATTATTTGGTTATTAGTAACCCATTTGGTTATATATATATATATATATATATATATATATATATATATATATATATATATTAGTATATTTTGGTAGCAGTCTTTCCTGTAGACATATATTATTAAATATGACCGAAAAAGTAAGATTAATAATTCTAACACGAATTTTCTCAATCTTTCGTACATTTCGCTTCACTGTTGGAGGTAAATCGAAAAACCAATTCTCCAAAATTCATTTTTATTTCTAGTCTGACGCGACACGAGCGCGTTTCGTAAAACTTATTACATTTTCAAAGACTTTAGTTCACAAATACACAACTGAATAGAACTTACGCATCTCCGATTTTATATCTACATTTGAGTGAGGTGGAAGGGGTGATGTGGCATTAACACAAGACAGAACAAAATGTGGTATTAATAGGGTATTAATTTCATCAACACAAGACAGAACAAGAGTATTAATAGGGTATTAATTTCATCAACACAAGACAGAACACGAAACAATGGATATTGAATAGAAGTGTTTGTAGAAAGCCTATTGGTCCATATTTCTTGATGCTTCTATATTGGAGCGGAGTCTTGAGGTGGGTAGAATATAGTTGTGCAATAATTGGCTGTTGATTGCTGGTGTTGACTTCTTGATGTGTAGTGCCTCGCAAACGTCAAGCCGCCTGCTATCGCTGTATCTATCGATGATTTCTGGGTTGTTTACTAGGATTTCTCTGGCGATGGTTTGGTTGTGGGAAGAGATTATATGTTCCTTAATGGAGCCCTGTTGCTTATGCATCGTTAAACGCCTAGAAAGAGATGTTGTTGTCTTGCCTATATACTGGGTTTTTTGGAGCTTACAGTCCCCAAGTGGGCATTTGAAGGCATAGACGACGTTAGTCTCTTTTAAAGCGTTCTGTTTTGTGTCTGGAGAGTTTCTCATGAGTAGGCTGGCCGTTTTTCTGGTTTTATAGTAAATCGTCAGTTGTATCCTCTGATTTTTGTCTGTAGGGATAACGTTTCTATTAACAATATATTTCAGGACCCTTTCCTCCGTTTTATGAGCTGTGGAAAAGAAGTTCCTGTAAAATAGTCTAATAGGGGGTATAGGTGTTGTGTTAGTTGTCTCTTCAGAGGTTGCATGGCTTTTCACTTTCCTTCTTATGATGTCTTCGACGAAACCATTGGAGAAGCCGTTATTGACTAGGACCTGCCTTACCCTACAGAGTTCTTCGTCGACTTGCTTCCATTCTGAGCTGTGGCTGAGAGCACGGTCGACATATGCGTTAACAACACTCCTCTTGTACCTGTCTGGGCAGTCGCTGTTGGCATTTAGGCACATTCCTATGTTTGTTTCCTTAGTGTAGACAGCAGTGTGGAAACCTCCGCCCTTTTCCATGACTGTTACATCTAGAAAGGGCAGCTTCCCATCCTTTTTCATCTCGTAAGTGAAACGCAGCACGGAACTCTGCTCAAATGCCTCCTTCAGCTCTTGCAGATGTCTGACATCAGGTACCTGTGTAAAATTGTCGTCAACATACCTGCAGTATATGGCCGGTTTCAAGTTCATGTCGACTAAGACTTTTTGCTCGATGGTACCCATGTAGAAGTTTGCAAACAGGACACCTAGGGGAGAACCCATGGCGACCCTATCTACTTGCTTATACATGTGCCCATCCGGGCTCAAGAAGGGTGCCTCTTTAGTACAAGCTTGGAGTAGTTTCCTCAGAATATTTTCTGGTATGTCAAGAGGAGTACAGGCTGGATCACGATACACTCTGTCGGCTATCATTCCGATTGTCTCGTCCACAGGTACGTTGGTAAACAGCGATTCTACGTCCAACGAGGCTCTTATCCCTGTGGCCCGTGTGCCCCGCAGTAAGTCAACAAATTCCTTTGGAGACTTCAGGCTGAAGGCGCAAGGAACATAAGGAGTCAGCAGGCCGTTGAGTCGCTTCGCCAGTCTGTACGTGGGTGTGGGTATCTGGCTAATGATTGGCCGAAGTAGGTTTCCAGGCTTGTGCGTCTTGACATTTCCATACGCATATCCAGGTTTATATTCCCCAATGATCTTTGGCAGGTGGAGTCCGGATTTCTTGGCGTTCACAGTTTCGATCAGTTTGTTGACCTTTGCTTTTAATTCGGCTGTAGTGTCCTTCGTTACCCTTTGGAACTTAGTTAGGTCAGAGAGTATGATGTTCATTTTCGCCAGATATTCATCTTTTTTAAGAATGACATATATTGGCGACTTGTCACCTCTCCTGACAACTATCTCCTTGTTTTCACGAAGGCTTTTAGCTGCCGCTTTAAGCTCGGGGGACAGTATGGTGCTTCTGTAGTTGCCTCGATTCTTTCCTCCTTCTGCAATAAGTTCTGCTTGTTAGGTAAGTTCTGCATGTGCCAGTTCCATCGCCCCCACCATCCCCAACTCCCCGTTCCCCACTTCCTCCCCACCATTACCTTCTCCCCTGTCACCTCGTCCATCCCACCATCCCTCACTCCCATCCCCTCGTCCTCCCCACCATTCTCGTATCCCTCGTCCGATGCATTCCCAAATGATCTGATGTGCCCATCAGAAAATTGGGAACATTAAATGATCTGATGTTCCCATCACTGAAATATAAGATATACAGTTAAACGAAGTGAAAAAAAGGAAAAAATATAAAATAAACTATAATTATGAAATGAACAGTATGGTAAACAGCACAGTTCAATTCCAACGCAATGCAACACTAAATAAACTTAAAAATAAATCGAGTCTATGAAAATTCAATATGTCAATGCAATCGGAAACATTGAAATGGCATTGTAGCATGTTTAGTATAACGTATGTTGCTCTTACATGCTACAGATGGTGCTGTTTCTTAAAAAAAATGAATGTTTTTACCTGTCACAGGTGTGTCATCTATACTTATACTAATGAAATGAACGGTATGGTAAATGACACAGCTCAATTACAACGCAATTTCACAACGCGGCGACACACAGGGAAAAGGCAAGTCAACCAATTACAGGGGAAATAGATCACCGGTATAACTTCGTTCCAATGGGATCCGAGACCCTTGATCCAAGGAGGGAGAGTACAAGGAAATTTCTTAAGGATCTTGGTTCAAGGTTCATTGACACTATCAGGGACCCAAGAGTGGCAGGTTTTCTCTTCCATTGCCTCATTGTAGCGATCCAGAGGGGAAATGCCTACTGCATCCCTGGTTCTTGCCCGGCGTCAGAGGAGTTCAAAGAAATCTACAGCCTCTAGGAAACATACTTTTTTCCTTTATTTCTTCTTAATATCCACTTTTTGTAACCAATCAGTTATGTAACTGTGTTATCTTGTATAATAAAGTGAGCAACATTAATAATAAAAAATGGGTGGTAAGAGAAGTGAACACTTATACGTATTTAGAATTAAATAGCAAGGTTTTCTCTGAATGCTCTGTATTTCCTTCTCCGAGGCTATGGGTTCCTGCAGTGGCACCAGAGGTGGAACCCCCTTGTATATATTCAAGAGTTATTATATTCTTGTAAAGCCACTAGCATGCATAGCGTTTCGGGCACGTCCTTAAACCGAATTCCCCCCCCCCCCCATGGATTATGATTCCCCCCCCCCCAAATCGCTTAACAATCAGGTAACCACGTACTGCTGGGTAACAGAGAGTACAGTTAAGAATTAGTGCCCAGTCAATCCTTCCCGGCCAGGATTCGAACTCAGGCCTAAGCCCTGGTCGAGTGCTTTACCACTACGCCATGCGGACTGATATTCATACGTGTCTTTTAATTCTGACAAACATGTTATAATGAAAAGATTGGTATTCTGTTTAATGTTGTTGTGGGCGTTGACGAGGTGTAGTCCTTGACTAACTGATGAGGAAGGGCAAAAGTTCTATGACATCCTTTCCAAGCTCCATTACGCAAAATCTTTTATTGATACAGCGTTAACAATTCGGCAGTAGGACGCATTCGTGAGGGCTACTGGGGTTCCTGTGGTGTGTGCAGGCCGCGCCTGTGACCGCTCACATAAATTTGCGACCGTTTGGTTGTGGGTGCGACTATTGGGTGTACTTGTGAAGGACGCATTGCCCATCTAACACTGACAAGGGGTACATGTATCCCTCTTGTCTCGCTCCATCACAGCCCCGGCGACTGTAAAGGCAGGATAGCAATGCTTATTTGACACCACTCACACAGCAACTCGACATGAGAGCATCAAGACACAGAATAGGCCACATGACCAATTGTGAACGAACCAACGTTGCTTGTCCCAGTTACAAAAGGAACTATGACTCCAGTTCCACCAGCAACGACCCGAACATTCCTGTATCCATGGCCAACAAGAAGCCCCACTCCACTAGAATCCATCGAGGAAAGATGCCTCTATCAATATATTCTCCAACTACCAAGACAAAATCCCCAATGCGAGTATGCTAGCGTTCCAGGTGCAACATGCTGAGGGCAAGACCTCATATGCCACAGTAGTGGACCTTGAAAAACAGTATCCCCAGCACAAGATACAAGCAAAGACAAACATCAGAGGCGAATATATTCTGTAGCCCAAAGACGAAATAGCTGAAAGTACCTGAATCACAGGGAATGCGAAGAACTCAAGCCAGAGGACAAAATACGGAAATTTGTTGTCCTACACTATCTACTGCACATGTGACTAACTTATTTCGAAAAGCTGAATTATGTGGTGTCAGCAGAAAGATGCCAGGTAAAATCCACGAAGCAGGAAACCCGATAAGTCCTTGTCACTGTAAAAGGACAGATTCCAGAGAAGCTTGATTTTGGCATTTGGGGCGTGTTCCAACACAGGCCTTACACCCCAGAGCCCCTCAGATGCTTCAGATGTCAGAGATTTGGACATCACAAGGATGGCTGCCAACACCCAGTAAAGTACGGAGTCTGCATCCATGACACCAAAATATGCTTTGATTAACACAAGGCTAACCAGCCAGTTCAAAAGATAAGTGGCCCAATTGCTCCGAGGTGCACAACGCCAGGAACCTAAGATGACCAGAAAAGGTTAAAAGGATCCAAACACCCCCCCCTCAACATTTCCAGCAGCAGTGCAGAAGTGTTAACCCATATACCAACTCCCATTCCCACAAAAACAGTGTGAAACTTACCAAAACCAAACCAGGTGGAAGTGCCACATGCCACAACGGTGTAACACTGTAAAGGTGTTTGGTTTAGTTGTATTTAAAATACGTAGAGATACATGAGTCACAGACAAGGATTTGAGAAGGCGCCAGTTTGTCGGCCGGAGACTCACACCTCTAACCGTTAATGACCTCAAGTGACCTGAGGTCAGATCATGCGAATTTCACCTTGATTCTGCTAATCTTATAATTGGAGCCTGGTAGCCTTCAAACATGCCGACGTTTAAGGAGTGGCTTGGTAGAGTGCCTGAGGCTATCTACTTGTGGGCGGAGTTAGTTACTAGGTTCCCCAATATATACTCTGAGAGCTATCGATTCGAGAGCATTAACAAGACAGAGAAGAACAGGAGCCAGCAGAGCAGAGAAGACGGCCTAGCAGGGAGGCTGTCGGCCGGCAGGGCTGGACAGTCTCTGTCAACTACAGACTCCCCCCCTTCTCTATCCAGCTATAGGCAGACACTTGGTGAGTTGAACATTAAGGTGACTTGGTCGTGTTTACATATGTTGTGTGATGATCAGGGGCAGTCAAATTGTAGGGTTCTTAAATTCTTGGATGATGACTCACTTTGCATATTAAACTGGAACATTTTACTTGAATTGCTAAATTATGATACTTCATGGGAAATATAATTATGAATTTATTATTTATATTGTGTTTAACTTTGTTCCCTAGAGCTTGGAGTTGAGGTGAGAAAGCCTCTGTGATTCCTGGTTTCATTATTTAATGAGTACATGATAAAGATGGGACATACTAATAGTGACCTCTTGATAACATCTTTTGTCAATATTGTGATACAGACAAGTTCCATTCCTTGTCTGGTATGTAATGGTCTTGAATGGATGGTGGCAGCATTTCGTCTTCTACTATCTACTCTTCTACTTCTACCTATCTACACCTCTCCCTCCACCACTCTCCAAACTCTCACTTTCAACTAATGACCATCCTCGCTCCTCCCACCTCTCTACCTCTCTCACCCCAAACCCTCACTAATTACTTCACTATTCATTTCTTCCCTTTTCGTTTCTCTTAAACGGTTGTGGCAGTGAAATGTATTCTAGAGTTCTCTCTAGAGTTTCGGGTAACTGATCAAGTTACGGCCCCTTGTAGTCTTAGCATCTAGGTAGTCAAATACCTAGGTTACAAGATGTTGAACGAGAGAGGTTGCCGTAGGAACTCTGGGAGTGCTCTAGAATAGTTTGCTAACTGGGGACGGGATAACGGACTAGAGAGAGCTGTTTCCCCCGGCCTCGTTAGTTAACTGGGGGGTGGAATAATGGACAAGATAGAGCTATTTCCCCCACCCCCCGTTACAACGGCAATGGTGGAGTGAGAAGGTCTCCGTTCTGGACAAATGGAAGTCTGAAGGACGGGGGGCTCACCAGAAAATAGTACATGGTAATCGCTCGCTCACTGCACCCTGTAAAAGTACTTCGGGCAATAAAGTAAAAAGTGACCGAGTTTCCACTAATACGGACCAATTAATAAACCGTCCCCAAACCAGCACAGAACTAAGTAATACTTCCACACAATTGGATACTCTTCCAAACCATGCTTTCGAAATTCGGTACCAAACAAACCACAGAGACTCGAAAGACAATTGAGGAAATGCTCAAGAAATTTCAACATATATCCTCACCTTCAAGGATGCAGGGCAGAAAAAAACTCTCCTAACTCACTCAAAAAGAACAGGCAGAGTCCAGTACTTCTGATAGCGATCTTGATGAGTCAGTTTCAAGTGTACCAAAATCCTCAACTCCATTTTCAACTTCCAAGGCGAATTCATCTGACTTTTCCTCCATGGATGTCACGGTAATATCAACAAATTCAAACAATCTAGAAGACTAACGATCCTGCAATGGAATGCGCAAGGGCTGACACAAAATGGAGTGTTGGTCTCATTTGCCCATTTGTCTCCACTATCGCCGGGCATCGAACCCCGGTCCCCAGGATTACGAGCACTGAGTGCTGTCCTCTCAGCCACCAGGCGTCCCATACTGTACGCGTTTACAGACACGCTTGTGCGTGCCCGCACAACTAGTCGCACAAAGTTCACAACAATTGTGAACTTTTGACCTGGGAGTCTAGGACGGGTTATCCCCCAAGGGTAAAGGGAGTAGTGGAGGAGGTTAAACAAGATGGCCAGCATCTCCCTTGTGTTTAAATTAATTAATTTAGAGGAATTTCAGTTATTAAAAGTAAATGTGGTAATAATCAACCTTCTTTAACACCTATGTTAAATTAACATAGGTGTTAAATTAACATCTAATTAAAAAATTAGGCATTTAAAAAATGGTTGACTATTACTACAATTACGTCAATTTAAAGTAAAGAGTCCACTCCACTTAGTTGGAAAGGGGGCATAGAGATCATTCTCAGGATGGGAACTACTTTCTGAAGACTCCTCACTCAGTAACAACTTTCACGGAATAAGTGCTACTGACCACCTTGGTTGTAATTCAGTAAATTTGGGAAATTCAAGTATGATTCAGTATTGTATGTATTAATCAACCCTATTCAAGTATCTTTCTTGATACTTGATTATCAAGGTAATTTTCCAATTGTTTTGGAATAATGATTAAGTCGTCCTTCAGTGACCAGTACATGATTAAGCTTTGTTAATCATCTTTGAATACTAGTTTGGCAACTAAGCCAAGATCAGCCTCTCAGCTTGTGAGGGCAGGAGAGTTCAGTTTTCCAGCAACTGGAAAAAGAAGGGTCCTCTCCCTGGGGAGGGGGTGGGGAGTCCCGGTTCCGGAAGGTCCCAACATCTGGTCCAGGTCTTTTCAGAGGTTTAGGTAAAAGTGTGTGAGTTAACGTATTTGTTAAATAACTTCATACCATTGCCAAAGTAGGAATATTTAAGTTGACCAGACCACATACTAGAAGTTGAAGGGACGACGACGTTTCGGTCCGTCCTGGACCATTCTCAAGTCGATTTGAGAATGGTCCAGGACGGATCGAAACGTCGTCGTCCCTTCAACTTCTAGTGTGTGGTCTGGTCAACATACTTCAGCCACGTTATTGTGACTCATCGCCTGCACAGGAATATTTAAGTGAAGCCAAGCTCAAGTATAACTACTTGTGTTGGTAATAAGTCATTTTAAGTCATTCGTGTTTTCTGAGCTTCCCCAATTTTATCTTATGATTATTCTGTTAATAGATCCTGGGATTTGCGTGATAACCCAATGTGCCTCCTGTAAGCTTGTTTATCGTTTCAATAGATTTTCCCTTGTTAACTTTAAATGTTAAGTCACATTTAAAGTAACTTCATCCGTCCTATTCATAATTGGGGATCCCCATTCTGGGAGTTATGTATATTTGAATGGTTCCTGCCTCACAGTCAATTAGGGGAATCCCTCAGTGGGTTATTGAAGTCAGGTGGTGGCAGTGAAAAAGCGTTAAAGTCTCTACGAGTTTACTGGTAGATGATAAGGTACAGTGCCTTGTTTTGTGGTACCCAGGTGATCAAACACCGGGGTTACAAGGTGTTGAACTGAAGGCTGTACTAGGAGCTCTGGGGGAACTTCTGGAATAGCTAACTATCGGCCGGCTAATAGACAGAAGCGTAGCTATTAGTCCCTTGTACCGTTACAGGTGAACCATCACGAGAGGATCAGCACCTAGCTGCTAGGTGTTGTGAGTGTGTGCTTGTTGTCACTTGGTGAGTGCCTACCCCGTCCACTCTAACTGTCACAACGTCATAAACTGATGTACTCAATAGCCCGACCCTAACCTTACCGGAGACCCACGAATATAAAACAGGTACTCACGTCAGTTTTGCGAGCCGCGATGACGTTTAGTCCCACAAGTTTTGGCCATGGGGGGGAGGGGGAGGGGGGGGTTGATAGGTTCGTCATAATGCGATGAGGGCTTAGAGGGGGCAGACTGCAGCTACACTGCCAGTATGACCTGACCTCCGTAGTCATCATCCGAGACACTACCTGTATGACCTGACCTCCGTAGTCTTCATCCGAGACACTACCTGTATGACCTGACCTCCGTAGTCTTCATCTGAGACACTACCTGTATGACCTGACCTCCGTAGTCATTATCTGAGACACTGCCAGTATGACCTGACCTCCGTAGTCATTATCCGAGACACTGCCAGTATGACCTGACCTCCATAGTCATTATCCGAGACACTGCCAGTATGACCTACCTCCCTAGTCATCATCCGAGACACTACCTGTATGATGTGACCTACCTCCGTAGTCATCATCCGAGACACTACCTGTATGACCTGACCTCCGTAGTCATCATCTTATCACAACAAGTGTGGTCCGGGTATGTGCGTCTGTAACACTTTCCCCCACCACCCACGGGATGGCAATGGGGTGCATAGTAATATAAATTAATAATAATAAATAAGTGGTATGTGTGTATGTCTACACATCGAGGATGTGTTAAACTGTCCACACTTCTGTTTTATACGGTAGTTTAGCGCGTTCACTAGAGCCGGATAAATGAATTTGTATATGTTTCCCTTTGCTATTACGTTGCGCGGACCCCTGGGGACAGCAAAGGAACCATGCAATACATATTACCGTATTACCACTAAACTTTCTTGACGCACTCATCTGTGGAAAAGTATGAGGCAAAGCCCATGGTGACCGCTGGGGTCCGACCTTCTCAAGTTAGTATTCCTGACGGCAGGGAGCCTGCACGCATGGCAGAACAGTGCCTGAACTCTGCTATGCTCGTGGTGGTGAAGAAAAACACTGCTCGGCTGAAGCCATCTGACCCACAACCCACCATTCCTGGCGTCATCTTGGCATCCTCCAATTTGTATTGAAAATTCGCATTCTTAGATCCACCAATTTCCCAGACAAATCTTCGAATGACTTAAGTAATCAAAGAACTGACTGGGGAATTGAATGACTGTATGACAGCCTCGACTGAAGCCTTAGTATGATTCTTAGTATGATTCGTACTATGATTCGGACTGCTCTGTTGCTGCTACTAACTGCTCAACTGATTCTTCAGATAGAATCACTAACGAGCCAGGATAGTCCACTATTGCCTAAGACTGACCCCAAAGCTGTTTCGATATTACAGATAACAAGGCGCAGGTCAGCAGCATATTTTGTTCAAAATGCAAGTTTAAAATACTATAAACTGAAAGTTGAAAAATAAATTGCCCCAATAATGAATTTGATCCTGAAGCGTCTTTAAATGAGAATAGGAGCATAATTTCTGCTAATTTTATTTAATATCCAGTGACAGATCAGTAATTTAGTTGGCCCCTTCAGTAATAAGTTTTTTCTCAATTTGGATGAAAATGTTGCAAGAAGTTACAAATTTCATGAAAAAGCAATGATTGAATTTCCGTACGAAGTAGCAAAGCCGTTCTGGTTCCAGGATGATAACAGTCATGCAGAAACCCATCCTAAAGTTACATTAGTCCAACTTGAACCCGACCTCAAAAATGCATTCGTCCAATATAACGAACCGTATAAATAAAACCTCTGTCTTGTCGATTCTAAGTAATTAATAATTTATATTTAATTTTGTGTATACTTATGCTTCGCGTGGGTTAATATAGGTGTTTTGACTATGGTGACCATTATTTTTGTTTACAATATTTCAGCGACGAATTTAGAGAAGTTTGATTTGTACACAGAGAGAGAACTGGGCTTCCTGGGAAAAAATTGGGAAGGGTTGACTGAGGACCAAATTGTATGGTTGTGATGTAGGGAGGAGGTAGAAGTAGGGAGGCGAAAAGCAGCATATGAGTGGGAGGGAATATGGACAGCTGGAAACACAAACTAGTCTAAGAAACTTAAGGAATACGCGTAGTGTTAGGTTTGTCCATAAGTGATTTAAACATTATATATATATATATATATATATATATATATATATATATATATATATATATATATATATATATATATATATATATATATATATATATATATATATATATATATATATATATAGTGAAGAACTCTGTAGGGTAAGGCAGGTCCTAGTCAATAACGGCTTCTCCAATGGTTTCGTCGAAGACATCATAAGAAGGAAAGTGAAAAGCCATGCAACCTCTGAAGAGACAACTAACACAACACCTATACCCCCTATTAGACTATTTTACAGGAACTTCTTTTCCACAGCTCATAAAACGGAGGAAAGGGTCCTGAAAGATATTGTTAATAGAAACGTTATCCCTACAGACAAAAATCAGAGGATACAACTGACGATTTACTATAAAACCAGAAAAACGGCCAGCCTACTCATGAGAAACTCTCCAGACACAAAACAGAACGCTTTAAAAGAGACTAACGTCGTCTATGCCTTCAAATGCCCACTTGGGGACTGTAAGCTCCAAAAAAACCAGTATATAGGCAAGACAACAACATCTCTTTCTAGGCGTTTAACGATGCATAAGCAACAGGGCTCCATTAAGGAACATATAACCTCTTCCCACAACCAAACCATCGCCAGAGAAATCCTAGTAAACAACCCAGAAATCATCGATAGATACAGCGATAGCAGGCGGCTTGACGTTTGCGAGGCACTACACATCAAGAAGTCAACACCAGCAATCAACAGCCAATTATTGCACAACTATATTCTACCCACCTCAAGACTCCGCTCCAATATAGAAGCATCAAGAAATATGGACCAATAGGCTTTCTACAAACACTTCTATTCAATACCCATTGTTTGTGTTCTGTCTTGTGTTGATACTTTTAATACCCTATTAATATCCCCTCTTGTTCTGTCTTGTGTTAATGCCACATCACCCCTCCCACCTCACTCAAATGTAGATATAAAATCGGAGATACGTAAGTTCTATTCAGTTGTGTATTTGTGAACTAAAGTCTTTGAAAATGTAATAAGTTTTACGAAACGCGCCCGTGTCGCGTCAGACTAGAAATAAAAATGAATTTTGGAGAATTAATTTTTGATTTACCTCCAACAGTGAAGCGTAATGTACGAAAGATTGAGAAAATTCGTGTTAGAATTGTTAATCTTACTTTTTCGGTCATATTTAATAATATATATATATATATATATATATATATATATATATATATATATATATATATATATATATATATATATATATATATAAAATGGAAGGGAGTACCACCTCTAGCTGGAAGAAGGGGGACCCATAGCCTCGGAGGAAACCACGCATAACGCATTAGAGGGAATGTTTAGATCCCCTCCAATACAGTTTCTGTGTGCTTTTCTCCTACCACCCCCTTCCTTTTTTGTTTTTTGTGCTTTATTATGCATTTGATGGTTACAAGATATACATGGGTTGATACAAAAATAATAATGCAAGAAGGTGCTTAAAGGTTATGGATCTCTTGAAAAACACAACATATATATATATATATATATATATATATATATATATATATATATATATATATATATATATATATATATTAGTATATTTTGGTAGCAGTCTTTCCTGTAGACATATATTATTGAATATGACCGAAAAAGTAAGATTAATAATTCTAACACAAATTTTCTCAATGTTTCTTATATTTTTTTTCACTGTTGATTGTAACTGAAAAATCAATTCCCCCAAATTAATTTTTATTTCTAGTCTGACGCGACACTTGAGCGCATTTCGTAAAACTTATTACATTTTCAAAGACTTTTGTTTACACACACACAACTATAACTGAACAGAGCTTAAACATCTTCGATTTTATACCTGCATTTGGGTGAGGTGATATGTTACAACAGTTTTGGATGAGGTGAAAACAAACTTTCAACACAAGACAGAACACGAAACAAAGGGTATAATATTTTGTAAGTTAAAGGGAAGAATGGAAGTAACTGCAAAGGGCCTATTGGCCCATATTTCTTGATGCTTCCATATTGGTGCGGAGTCTTGAAGTGGGTTGAGTGGGTCTCAACTGAAAAAAAAATAAAAACTCAACTGAGTGAGATCTGGATTCCAGGATATAACCTATACAGGTGTGATAGGAAAATTAGGTCACATGGAGGAGTGGGTCTGTATATTAGGGAAGACCTTGTATTCTCAGAGCTCCTTAACGTTACAAATGAGGTGGTAGAGGTACTGGGAGTAAAAATAGAGAAAATAAATTTAGTGACTATTCTAATATACAAACCGCCAGATGCAACGGCTGAGGAATTCACAGAACAGATAAACAAAAAAGAGAATAGCCTTGATAATTTGGAGAACCCGATACCTGATATTATCTTCATTGGTGACTTCAACTTGCCTAGTCTCAGGTGGAGAATAGCAAACAATAATATTATAACAGGAAATCTATCAGGACCTAACCAACCACAGATTAGAGAACTACTTAGATTCTGTGACAAATTTTCACTCAATCAGCAGATATCGGAGCCAACGAGAAATGAAAATATTCTAGATCTGGTATTTACGAACAATGAAGACATTATCAGAGACATTACGATATCAGATACCACATACTCAGATCACAAGCTCATTCAAGTGCAAACGACCATCAATACTCAGAATAGACCTAAAACGTTGATAGAGCGAGAGGGGCTATTCAGTAAATTCAATTTTAATAATAAAAGGATAGACTGGGAGATAATAAATAGGGAACTTTTAAAAACATTCCATGGGAAACTGTTTTAAGTAATACAAGTCCTACACAAGGAATAGAAAAATTGACTTCGGAAGCGTATCAAGTCTGTCTGAAACATGTTCCTTTGAGGAAAGCCAGAAAGAGTTCCAACGTAGAAAGAGAACGCAGACGACACTATAAACGCAGGAAAAAAATAACGGAACTGCTTATGCAGACACGAATTTCCCGTCAAAGAAGAAATAATTTAAATAGGGAGATTGAAGAAATCGAGCGGAAATTGAAACACTCATATGAAACTGAAGAAAGGCAGTTAGAACAGAAAGCAATTCAGGAAATAAAGAAAAATCAAAAATATTTCTTCACATATGCGAAATCAAAAGCAAAAACCACTGCCAGTATTGGACCTATTCGTACAAGTGAAAGTTCATACACGGAGAATGACAAAGAAATTACTGAAATCCTAAAAAAGCAGTATGAGGACATGTTTAGCACTCCAATAAACAACATGAAAGTGGAAGATCCAGACAATTTCTTTATGCGGGATATTCAAACTCCTGTAAATATAACTGATATCAACACGAGCGCACTAAATTTTGAAAGAGAAATTGAAAACATGCCCATGCACTCGGCCCCGGGTCCAGACTCATGGAATTCAATATTTATAAAGAAATGCAAAATCCCGGTAGCACAGGCACTCAGTATAGTGTGGAGGAAGAGCTTGGACACGGGGGAGATACCAGATGCACTTAAAGTAGCAGACATAGCCCCTCTACACAAGGGAGGGAGCAAAGCCTACAGTCTTTGCAGTCTCCGTGGTGTAGTGGTAAGACACTCGCCTGGCGTTCCGCGAGCGGTATGTCATGGGTTCGTATCCTGGCTGGGGAGGATTTACTGGGCGCAATTCCTTAACTGTAGCCTCTGTTTAACGCAACAGTAAAATGTGTACCTGGACGAAAAAAACGATTCTTCGCGGCGGGGATCGTATTCCAGGGACCTGCCCGAAACGCTACGCGTACTAGTAGCTGTACAAGAATGTAACAACTCATGTATATATCTCAAAAAAAAAAAAAAAGCATTGGCAAAGAATTATAGACCAGTTGCACTAACATCGCACACCATAAAAGTATTTGAGAGAGTGATTAGGAGTCAGGTCACCAATTTCATGGACACCAATGACCTTCACAACCCAGGCCAACATGGATTTCGAGCGGGAAGATCGTGCCTCTCACAGCTACTTGAGCACTACGACAAAGTCACTGAGGCATTAGAAGAAAAACAGAATGCTGATGTGATATACATGGACTTCGCAAAGGCTTTCGATAAATGTGACCATGGCGTGATAGCACACAAAATGAAGTCAATGGGAATAACCGGTAAAGTAGGACGCTGGATACTCAGTTTTCTGTCAAACAGGACTCAGTGAGTAATGGTCAACCATATAAAATCAAGTCCAAGTGCAGTTAAAAGCTCTGTACCTCAGGGTACAGTCCTGAAGTACCGAGCGTGCAAATCTACCCAGCATCAAGATTACGCGTAGTTACCAGAGTGCTGTCCGTGACACCGACCACACCTTGGTATGTAGCAGGGTCAAGATGCAAACAAAGAAGATTCATCTCTCGAAAAAGGTGGGCAGACCTCGCATCGACACCACCAAGACCCGCAACCAGGACAAGGTGGAAGACTTTACACGTGTGCTCGAGGAAGCCCTCCTATGGCCCAGCCGGGGTCACCGCCTGTAAAAGATGGGAGCACTTCAGAGACACTGTGTTCAACGTTGCCATTTCCACCTTTGGCAAGAAGACCAGCAGGTCGGCAGACTGGTTCGAGGCTCACTCGGAGGAGATAACACCTGTCATCAAAGAGAAGAGAAACGCCTTAGCAGCCTACAAAGCCTGCCCAAGTCAGCGCAACTTACAGATCCTTCGGGCCGTCCGCTGCAAAGTGCAGCAGAGCGCCAGGCGATGTGCCAACAACTATTGGCTCCAGCTCCGCTCCCAGATACAGACTGCAGCAGATACAGGCAATGTAAGGGGAATGTATGACGGCATCAAGCAGGCCCTCGGCCCAATCCAGAAGAAGACAGCTCCTCTGAAATCTGCCACTGGCAAGGTGATTCAGGACCAGACACTGCAGCTGAAGCGCTGGGTCGAGCACTACTCTGAGCTATACGCCAGAGACAATGTGGTCACCAAAGACACCCTGAGCACCATTGAGTGCCTGCCTGTGCTAATGGAGCTCGACAGCGAACCGACCCTGGAAGAACTCAGCGAGGCCCTAGACTCCCTTGCTTCTGGCAAAGCTCCTGGCAAAGATTGCATTCCTGCTGAGACCTTAAAGTGCTGCAGAGGTAGCCTGCTCATGGAGCTGCATGAAATTCTCTGCTTCTGCTGGGAAAACCGAGAGGTGCCACAAGACATGAGGGATGCCAACATCGTCACGCTGAATAAGATTTAAGGTGACAAGGGCGACTGCAACAATTACCGTTGAATCTCCCTCCTTAGTATTGTCGGAAAGCTGTTTGCTTGAGTCACATTGAAGAGGCTCCAAGTACTTGTAGAAAGAGTCTATCCAGAATCACAATGCGGACTCAGAGCTAACAGGTCCACCATCGACATGGTCTTTTCCCTCAGACAGCTGCAGGAGAAATGCAGGGAACAGAAGCAGCCATTCTTCATAGCCTTCATAAATCTGACGAAGGCCTTTGACCTCGTTAGCAGGGATGGCCTGTTCAAGATCCTCCCCAAGATCGGATGCCCACCCAGGCTCCTCAGCATCATCAGACCTTGCCATGAGAACATGAGGGGCACCGTGGTCTTTGATGGTCTAACATTAGATGCCTTTAACATCCGAAGTGGAGTAAAGCAGGGCTGCGTACTGGCTCCAACCCTATTCGGGATTTTCTTTGCAGTTATGCTGCAGCACGACTTCAGATCTGCCATGGAAGGCATCTACCTCCGGACCAGGTCGGATGGAAAGCTCTTTAACCTCGCTGAGAGCCAAGACGAAGGTTCGGCTGAGGTGTCTGCGCGACTTCCTTTTTGCCGACGACGCAGCAGTCACTACCCACTCAGCCGAAGTTCTCCAACGGCTCATGACCCGCTTCAGCGAGGCCTGTCAGGCTTTCGGACTCATCATCAGCCTGAAGAAAACTCAAGTCATGGGACAAGGAATGGACTCCCCACCTGACATCAGCATCTCCAATTGCAAACTGGAAGTCGTTCACGATTTCGTGTGTCTGGACTCTACAATCTATGACTCCCTCTCTCTTGATACGGAGCTAAACAAACGCATCGGTAAGGCATCTACTACCATGTCCAGAATGACAAAGAGAGTGTGGGCCAACAATAGGCTGACTGAGTATACAAAGATTTAAGGTTTACAGAGCCTGTGTCCTGGGCACTCTCCTTTATGGCAGTGAGTTTTGGGCACTTCGCGCCCATCAGGGAAAGACAGCTGAATGCCTACCACATGCGCTGCCTTCGACACATCTTGGACATCACCTGGCAGGACAAGGTGACAAACAACAACGTCCTGGGGAGAGCAAGAATCACCAGCATGTACGCAATGCTGAAACAGAGACGAATGCGCTGGCTCGGGCACATTGTGCGAATGGGCGACGGCTGGATCCACAAGGATCCCCAGGATTCTTGGGGATCCTGTTCAAAGAGGTCTCTCCAAGTTCGAGGAGTCACTTGCTAAGAAATCGGAGGCAAAGAGACAGAGAAGGAAAGCCGGTAGCCAGGAAGACAGATCAGAATCGGACTTCGTTTGTGCTCAGTGTGGGATGGACTGCCACTCTCGGATTGGCCTCATCAGTCACACCAGACACTGCACCAAGATTGACAACCAGGGCGCAACTCCATCGTCTCCCGAGACTGAAGGATGCCTACTACTACTATATATATTTATCTGACTGACGTGTTAACGTAATTTTGGTAGATTTGTGGTGAGTAACGTGGCTGTCAGGTGTGACAGCTGACAGTTCTGTCGAGTAACTTAATTCACGGGAGTAATTATCTATCCTTGGGATCGCTAATCACTTGGCAAAGTTGATCAGGAGTGTGTGATCTCCTTAGTGTTTCCCATTAACGTTTTGATATCTGAAGGCGCCAGGTAGGTAAGCAGATTTATATATATATATATATATATATATATATATATATATATATATATATATATATATATATATATATATATATATGCAGAATAACCACATATGAAAAATAGAAAATGCTTAACGCGTTTTCGGCTAATTCGCCTTCATCAGAGCAAAGTAGAATGATCGTGATCATTTCTTGTGATCATTGTTGCATATATATATATATATATATATATATATATATATATATATATATATATATATATATATATATATATATATATATATAAATATATATATATATATATATAAATATATATATTGGTGTATACTGGCAGCAGGTTTTCTTTCAAACATGTTTCATTGAATATGACCGCATATTCTGTATTTATTATTTTCTGGTTTAGGGCTTCTATCCCTCTAACTATTTTCTTAGCATCAGGGCTTAATTGAAATAGGAGTTCTCCAAAACTCATTTTCGTACTTTTAAGGTGAAGAAAAGAAGTGATTTACTATAGAGTGTATTACACTTATTTGTTAAATTTGCACGACGTTTCGAACCTCCATGGTTCATTCTCAAGTGAACAGATCTTACAATACTAGTTGATTTTATACCCGCATTAGGTCAGGTGATAATACAATGAAGGTGAAAAACATGGGGGGATACATAAGGGATAAACATAAGGGCTGCAGAAGGCTTATTGGCCCATACGAGGCATCTCCTATCTAAACACAAAGATTAATCCAGTGTAATTGGCCTGTTATGTTGGACATTGTCTTCTGTGTTGGCATCGATATGTTCTTGTCTTGTCCTTACTGTCCTTACTTGAACTATTTACTCTACCCACCATGAGAGTAAGGACAAGACAAGAACATATCGATGCCAACACAGAAGACAATGTCCAACATAACAGGCCAATTACACTGGATTAATCTTTGTGTTTAGATAGGAGATGCCTCGTATGGGCCAATACGCCTTCTGCAGCCCCTATGTTTATCCCTTATGTATCCCCCCGTGTTTTTCACCTTCATTGTATTATCACCTGACCTAATGCGGGTATAAAATCAACTAGTATTGTAAGATCTGTTCACTTGAAAATGAACCATGGAGGTTCGAAACGTCGTGCAAATTATACAAATAAGTGTAATACACTCTATAGTAAATCACTTCTTTTCTTCACCTTAAAAGTACGAAAATGAGTTTTGGAGAACTCCTATTTCAATTAAGCCCTGATGCTAAGAAAATAGTGAGAGGGATAGAAGCCCTAAACCAGAAAATAATAAATACAGAATATGCGGTCATATTCAATGAAAAAAAAATATATATATATATATATATATATATATATATATATATATATATATATATATATATATATATATATATATATATATATATAATTGTAGTGTCACGAAACCTAGTGTGTTATTACTGTGGTTGCAGTATATGGTTTGCAACCGGATTGTATAGTAAATCACTGTTGTGCCGCGTTTTATTATTGTCGTGGGTGAACTCGTCATTGAGACGAGTACTTGGTGTTATATTTTCCTGTTTATTTGGTGGTCACCGAAGTCCAGTATTCAGTGAGGTGATTGAGAGTCAGTTAATGTAACGTAGCCAAGGGAACACCCATTGTTTATAGAGGAATTGTTCTATGACAATTTGAGTAACGTAAGATACGTTTGGGTTAATTATTTTCCTAGGAACAGCTGTGTTGGTCTCTCAGGGAGTCTAGCCAAGCCAGACAAGAATTGTAGAATTCCGGGAGGGCTCAATCTTCAACCCGTTCTCGCAAATTTAATAAGTCAATATTGACTTATTAAATATGTGCATAGGTGACATACTAAACATAATAGTTTCCCTTGAAAAACTTCATAGAAAACACCGACCTCACCTAACCTACTTAGTATGTTAAAATAAGCATCTTATAGCTTCGTAATTACAATTGTTACTTAACCTATTATAGGTATAGGTTAGGTAATAATTGTAATTACGAAGCAATAAGATGATTATCTTAACATACTAAGTAGGTTAGGGAAGGTCGGTGTTTTCTATGAAGCTTTTCAAGGGAAACTATTATGTTAAGTATGTCACCTATGCACATATTTAATAAGTCAATATTGACTTATTAAATTTGCGAGAACGGGTTGCAATCTTACAACCTAGTACTGTCTGTTGCAAATTATCTGTCAGTTGAACAGGTAATTAACGGGTTCCTGGAAGTCAAGGTAATTAACTTCGATCAGAGTTGATCGACTCACACGAAGGCTCCATTGTTTCATTAACGTAACGTCGGTTATTTAATCTGTCAACGAACAGGTAATTTGATTGACTCTTGGGAGAGTAACATCATTGTAAAGTAACGTAGACGTGGTGATTAATTATCGGTTCATGGGATGGTGAACTAGTCACCTGAATTCGTCGGGGTATGGCCCGAAGACAGAATGCCCCAGACTGAATTCATACCATTGATGTTAATTGCCGAGCCAGTGTGAAAGGTGATGTATTCATATTAATTAATTATTGATCTTCGGAATAGTAAATAATTGCTCGAGGGTAGTCAAGGGGTGATTCCTGTTCTCTTAGCACTTTGGACATTGAGATTGTAGTAAACTATCGAAGGGGTGATAGTAACTGATAACGTAATTTGTAATGGGACCAATTAGCTGTCTGAAGTACGGGGATTAGTGGGGATTACTCACTGAATGCTCGACGGGTAAAGTGGTTGTGTAATTCCGAGTTACTAGTGACAGTTGTACAGTTTGATTTGTCTGTGGGAAACAAGATTAAGTTAACGTAAGTGTTACTTTGATATTAACGTAATCAATTAGTTATAGATTGTTGATCGTCCGAGGGAAGGAGTGTTAACGTAAGAAATTAATTGAGGAGAGTTGCTGGAGATGCCAGAAACCCCATTAGTCATTGTCATGTCATTGATAAGCTACTAGTTTGATTGCATTGCAACGGCTCATTGCAGGGATTGGCAGCAAGAAGCGTAGAGTAACTTATAGAAGGTTATTGGAGGCGTGTCTCCTAACCTACCTTGTGGATGCTGCTTAGGGATTATGGATTAGTATGTTCTGCCTGATTGATTCCTCTGTGATCACTCAGTTTGTTCAAGTTAGTTTATTATGCAGCACTCGTGGCTGGTGTGTAGTTATCAGTAAAGGTGTCACAGGAAAAATTTCGAGTAATGTCATTAATATTTCTTTCCTTTTTGTAGTAGTTAGTAATTTGTTGAATAAACTGTGTTATGTTGAACACTGTCTTTTCGTTGCACCCCACACATTTTATTGATTTACATGTATTCTGTTACCATTGCTATTCATTTGAGACATCCTCTGAGATTAGAGCTGAATTCAGAGCACCACACAACATAAATATCGTTGTGAGAGGCCATGACCTACACGTTAGATTCGCTTCGGCGATGTGTGAAAATCAACGGACTAAGTGAAGGGGATTTCAAACTTTTGAGATCTCGGTGTTTGCTCACGCCTAGTCAATTGTTTTTATATAGTCTCAGAGTGAGGAATGAGCTGTTTACTACACTTAGCGTGTTACCTAAGCAAGTTCTTCCCCAGGGGACCCATCCAGACTTTCAGTTAAAGTTGACGGATGTAATATTAGAATAGCACGACAGGAATAAAGATAAAGAAATTAAAAATAAATTTTCTCAATTCCACAAAGTTCCAAAAATTCATACTTCTTCACACATAGTAAATGTAGAGAATAATAAAGATTATCTTGGGTTATCAAACAGAACTCTTTAATAAAACAAAAAATGTCATTAGACGAGAATTCGCAGATGAGTTTCAAGAAGGAATAAGACTGCAAACAGGAACTTGTAGGTCTATTGTTGGTCACAACGAAATGGGTCAAACAAAATACTTTCAATGGGATAAGTTTAAAAATCACTAGACGGATAGTAGTTTCCACTCCTCGAATACGACTTGGCTACAAGTACACCTGGTAATTGGCCTTGTACAATACACCAGGCAGTTGGGCTTGTACAATACACCAGGCAGTTGGGCTTGTACAATACACCAGGCAGTTGGGCTTGTACAATACACCTGGCAGTTGGTCTTGTACAGAACACCTGGCAGTTGGTCTTGTACAGAACACCTGGCAGTTGGTCTTGTACAGAACACCTGGCAGTTGGTCTTGTACAGAACACCTGGCAGTTGGTCTTGTACAGAACACCTGGCAGTTGGTCTTGTACAGAACACCAGGCAGTTGGGCTTGTACAGAACACCTGACAGTTGGGATTGTATCGGGATTTATAAGTACAGTGTACTGTACATGAACTTCGACAAGGTCACTCAATAACGCATTACACACATTGTTCCTTGTCAGACAACAGAGTCATTTAGAGGACAGTCTGAAGCCACGTTACATGGAATGGTAAATCATGGTATTGCAAATGACAAAATATCTGAAATTCTGGCACAGTACCCAAATTTTGCTTCCTGCAGATACATGACATATGGATGAATAATGTATAATCTGTATAGTGTGGAGATTGAATATCATTAACAGTTATTCTATTATTATGTAATATCCAGCAGTGAAAATTATTGAAGGTTTTAAGAGCAGACTTGCCTCTAATGCAGACTTAGCAGACTGTATAATAATTAATTGAAAATTCCTTGATGTTGCAGTGTAAAAAGGTTTCTAGAAGCTGCAACTATAATTACAAAGAATATATTTTATATGTAAATGTTAATATAAAGCAACATGCCTAGGTTTTATTAACATCTTTTGTGCCCCTTGAACAAACTCGACCTTACAACCTTGGAAGAAAGTTATAGAGGACATATGGTCACAACATGCAAGATACTCAGGGAATAGACAGCTTCATTGAGAGAACGTAGGACTAGAGAACGCAAATGAGTCGAAGAAATGTAAGGAAATATACGTGCCCTGTACGGAGGGCGGGAGGGGGGGGGGAGTGTTATGATCTCGGGCAGCAGGAGAAACGAGTTTACCCCCTGACAGTTATTATGCCAGCCCTGACCTAACTAAGAGGTCAGAGATATAGACATGGATATATATAGTAAATACTTGGTTAGATTTGAGAAATAGTTTAAGAGCATGGGCACTGGATAAGAATATAAACAAAAGATTTGACATGGGATGTAGAAAATTTGCTGGAGGTGTGAGGCTCGCTTCAGAGAGTCATGACCTCACTTGAGCTGCAGAAATCGTGAGGGGAGGTAACGCTCTGTTGAGCCCTTGCTGAAGAGGAACCCCTGAGTGATATACCTTCAGGAAGAAGGAAGTGGACAGACATCTTGCTTGTGGAATAAGTCGTGGACTGCAGGAAGACTTTGGAGCAGTGTTTAAAGCAGTTTCGTGGGCAGCTTAGAGCGCCCTAGTGGCGACCGCTCAGTCAGTGAGCACCGCGAGCGAACAAATTCTGGGGTAAGCCATTATAAACCAGTTAAAAGTGATTGCCTGTAGTTGGTCGTGTGCCCACGACCGTAGCAGGTGTCTATTGATATATTAGGCATATTTTGTTAAGGCAGAAAGCCTAAACAAGAGAATAGAGATGAAGGAGCCAGCTGAGGAGAGGAGCTGCGTCCTCTCCCGTTGATGTCATGGAGGCAACTAACAGGCCAGCTGCCAGTCTCGGGTGGATCGCCATGGAGAAGTGGAGAATTGACCTGCCCGGGTGTGGGGGAGTCACCTCCCGGCACACAGGAATCAGAGGGATGTCAAGTGAAGACATTTATTGTGTAGTTTATTTTAGTTATATGTTTGTAGAGGAACAACTTTATTGGCGTATCAATGGGTTGCAGGTTTGTCTGGGGAAGGAGTTGCTAAGGGAACTTCGAGCCCAGTAGAGGGAGTTAGTGGATGAAACTCCAAGCCTGTTGGAAGAACAGTGTACTATGTGGATGAGCAGTCCCCATAGTGAGGAGTTGGACCTCAAGCTGTGCGAGGTCCAACTCCTTCACTGCAAGGAGGAGGAGCAGTGAAGTGAAGTTTTACATGCGTCTGTGGTACCAGTGTTGAAACACCATTGCTGTTTAAGGAAGAATTCATGGTGTAGCAGCCGGAAGAGCTTTGGAGGACCCTGGTAGACGATTCTAGGAGAACCTGAAGATGTTCAGGGTAGTGAACCTCTAGGTGTAGAGAAGGGGTTCCTAGTGACTACCTATATAGAGTTGGTAGAGTGCCCGAGTGTCATTGGCGTGCAAGATGCAGTGGAAGGTGGGTGGCGGACCATTTTTGTATCAAGGAATATTCTTAGAGATGTCTATAGTTTTACAGCCATAGGCTGGATTTCCTTGCGTATATTTATATATAAATATATTTATTCTAGGGTTGGCAGTACTGTATTGTATTACAAGATTTAACCCACTTGGTGAGGTTGGTAGCATAAGTGGCGAGCCAGGAGTTGCACTATCATTTGATATATGCAGCTGATAGAGTCCTGATGGGATTGGATGCAACGTGATTATAGTAGTATAGAGCGTTGGAGTAAATATTGTATCTTGTATGTGTGTTGTAAATGTTCTCTGTCCAGTAAATGTATATAATTTGCCGGTGTTTATCCTTGTCCTAATGAGGCTTCACAGGAATAAGAAAAGAGAGAGAGAAAGAGAACCACAGCTGTGGATAGGGTGGTACAGAATTTTAATTCAAAGAAAGGGGATTGAGGAGGTCATACCAAAATAAGGAGAGAGTGGGGAATCACAGCGGCTCGAATTGGGTGTGTGCACATGACAACGAGGCCAGTGTTAAAGCCGCACCCCCCTAAATGTGTGATGCTGAGCCCCTCTCCAAGAGCAGGAAGCGTACATGGTGATCTCCTGATTAAAGTACAAACACTCTACGGGTTTTGGTTTGTTGTACAGAAGGGACGTATGCACCTACCTACAACAATGTAATAATATTTGGGGGCCTGTCCGGGAGCGTGAACTAACACACCCACACCCTGTTCGAGAGTGGATTGGTATACCTTTTGGTGGAAATAAATTGGCTTTGTGACCGCAGGTGTATATTCTCTCTCTTTGGAAGACTCACAGGACAGGATGGATAAGGTGCAAGTGTTTGTGGAGTCAGGAAAGCCTGAGAACTTGGAAGATTGCACCAGGGAACAGTTGAAGTAGCCACAGTAGCAGGAGTAGCAGAAACAGGAGCTTAGAAAGATTTCAGCTACAGCTCCAGATGCAGCGTGAGGACAAAGAAAGGCAGTTCCAGCTGGAAAAGTTGAAATTAGAACTGCAGATGAAGAAGAAGGTAGAGAAAAAAAGACAAAATAAGAATAAGGGAACTGGAGTTAGAACAGGAGAAGGAAAAAAAGCCCAGGTCGAAAGGAGAAAAGAGAGAACAAAACAAATGCAGATAGAAGCAAATAGAACCATGGCTGAGCAAAGGATTGAACATGGGTTGCCCGAGAGCATCACCCATGTAGCACTCCCACATGATAATAGGGTTAGGGAAAAGGACATTCCCCTATTTGTGCCCGAGGAGGCAGAGAGCGTCTTCAAGCATTTCGAAAAGGTAGCCAACATCAAGGAGCGGCCACAAGAGGAATGGGCCCAGCTGGTTCAGTTAAAACTGACCGGTACTGGGCATACAGCCAACTTGGGTGTACAGTTTGTTGTATGCCAACAGTTGGGTGTATGCCAGAGAGGCATACACCCAACTGTCACTGGAAGAATGCTAGGATTATGCCACAGTAAAGAGCAGCATACTGCGCTCATTTCAGTTAACCCCAGAAGCGTTTTAGAGAGAGAGATGGTGAAGGCTAGAGCATGTACGTTTGCTGAGATGGCAAGGGATCTGGAAAGACGATTCCAGAGATGGATTGAGGCTGCCGGAGTTGGATCTGATGCTGACCTAAAGCACTTAATTGTCATGAAAAAGTACGCACCTACCTACAACGAACGGAATAGGGGTCAACATGTGAAATGCACTGAGAGAAAAAGTTGCGGAAGCCACCTCCATGCTTTAAGTACAAATTCGATAAACATTTTGAACGTTCGAATAGTTAAGCTATAGTGCCACAGGTACAGCAAGGTTAGAGACTGGGCATGAAGAGCTATATTTCACTTCCCCGCAGTCAATGATAGGTAAGCAGTATGGTAAGTTAGGCTCCCAGGAGGGCAGGGTGTGTGTGTGTGTGGGGGGGGGGGGGGGGTCCACAATAAGCTAGTCGTCTGCTGCGGCAACAATCTGTGAATTCAGCAGAGCCTGGCTGATGAATGGAAGAGTTTCAGGGATGACAAAAGGGGTTATTCAGACGATGAGCCACAATAACGTTGCTGAAGATATGATGACTAAACCACACACCAGAAGATCAGGAGACGACGACGTTTCGGCCCGTCCTGGACCAATATTACAATCGACTCAACATTTGGTCCAGGACGGACCGAAATATAGTAGTCTCCTCATTTTCTGGTGTGTGGTTTGGTCATCAAACAATTTCATATACCTTTCGATTATGTATTGCAAAACAAATAAGAGTTGACCGTGTGTGTTCATCCTGATAAAGAAATCACTCGACCAGCACCATAAACACAATGTCTTGAGCCTGCGAGACATTCTCATAACTCTTGGATAAGTGGACAACCTTTTACTTCACGGTAATTTATATGGTAAAAACACTTCAGATGTTCCAATAAATATGAGGCTATAGAGGCTCAGTCAGGCATATGATTGGCCACTCAGTTTTATATCAAGGAAGGTTATACGTTCTCGTAATATGTGGGAGCACTCGCGTAAGGCTGTCCTTAAGATTCGCGGTGATGCTTATGGGGGTTGTCAGTATTCATCATGACCGGTAATGGGAATTTTGATTGTTATTTTTTATTTCATTGTTGGCATTTAATAGGGAAAGTGTGTTGATCGTGTCTGATTTGTGTTGATACTGTCGACATTTCTATTGATAATATATATTTGTGTTGACATTGTTAGCACGTATATTAATACGGTAAATAGTCTCTGTTTACACTTTCAATATTTGTGTTGTCATTGTCAATATTTATGCTGATACTGTCAATAATCGAGCGGACACTCTCATTATTTGTCTTAATACTGTCAATATTATTGTTGATATATAGATATTTGTGTTGATAACGTCATTATTTGTGTTGATAGTCATTATTTGTACAGAAACTGTTTTTATTTGGGTTGATGCTGTCATTATTGGTGTTGATACTGCCAATATATTTATTAATACAAACAGTACTTGTGTTGATACTGTCAATATAATATTTGGAGCATGGTAAGGCTTCGCTAGAAGAGACCGAAGAGACTCTCTTATGTCTAAAATGACTTCATTGTTCGTCATATTCTTTTTGTCCACATCCAATGATTAAGGTGCATCTTGTCCCATCCCAAGCAGGTGGTGCTTCTTGTCCCATCCCAAGCAGGTGGTGCTTCTTGTCCCATCCCAAGCAGGTGGTGCTTCTTGTCCCATCCCAAGCAGGTGGTGCTTCTTGTCCCATCCCAAGCAGGTGGTGCTTCTTGTCCCATCCCAAGCTGGCGGTGCTTCTTGTCCTATCCCAAGCAGGTGGTGTTTCTTGTCCCATCCCAAGCTGGTGGTGCTTCTTATCCCATCCCAAGCAGGTGGTGCTTCTTGTCCCATCCCAAGCTGGTGGTGCTTCTTATCCCATCCCAAGCTGGTAGTGCTTCTTATCCCATCCCAAGCTGGTGGTGCTTCTTGTCCCATTCCAAGCTGGTGGTGCTTCTTATCCCATCCCAAGCTGGTGGTGCTTCTTGTCCCATCCCAAGCTGGTGGTGCTTCTTATCCCATCCCAAGCTGGTGGTGCTTCTTGTCCCATCCCAAGCTGGTGGTGCTTCTTATCCCATCCCAAGCTGGTGGTGCTTCTTGTCCCATCCCAAGCTGGTGGTGCTTCTTGTCCCATCCCAAGCTGGTGGTGCTTCATGTCCCGTCCCAAGCAGGTGGTGCTTCTTGTCCCATCCCCAGCTGGTGGGTCTTCTTGTCCTGCCCCAGACTGGAGGTGCGCCTGGCCCATCCTAGAATACTAATGTGTTCAGATGTATAAGAAAACACAGCGTGAAAGAAATCACGCTTCCTTGTTTATATTAGATTTAGTTTATCAGTAAAGTAGTAACATATATAATTAGTTTGAACAAAATTATTTGTCTGAAATATATATATATATATATATATATATATATATATATATATATATATATATATATATATATATATATATATATATATATATATATATATATATATATATATATATATATCCCTCTTCTGGATTAGATGTTTGTTTCAATTTTATGCCACGTGATCTATCTCAGGCAAAGACGTGTCAGTTAGTGAGACGAAGGGAGGGTCGCATCTCTGTAGTGACTCACCAGCCAAGGCTCTGTTAACCTGTCTTCCTACAAAGAACGTCGCTATTCGCTCTTATGCATTACATATGATCAAAAATTGTCGTATTAGAAAATGTAAGCGGCTCGCGAAAGTGACGAACTGCCCCGTTTTCTGTTTTAGGTCCTCTGTTAGGTTAGGAGAAGACACTTTAAATTGACCGTTTTCTTGACGTTGGGCAACCTTAGGAACACGGGCTGGTTACAGGTCTCACTTAGTACTGAGGGGTGCCTGTGCAGGCAGTCACGAGCGACGGTGAGCCACCATCATTCCTCAGTTTGGTTTTAGCATTTGAATGTTCCGTCTAAGAATGGTGATTACGTCGATTGTAACCTCGAAGAAATTATAATAGTTGAGATTTACCTGCGACCGATTAGCCACTTGACCAATTAGAGTGACGGTCTCGCTTCTTGCTGGGTCGGAGCTCGACCCCAATGGTCCAAGTGGTTGGACATCATTATTTCACTCCATTCTTTTATCCCAGCTCCGATCCTCTTCTCGTATCCTTTCCAAGTGCTTCACAGTCCCACTTTCTGCTGATAAATATCTTACCTTACGTGTCAAGACGACCCACTATGCTTTTAGGACACCAAAGAAAGGCAAACAATCCTTTTTATGTCACATTGATACGTTTGAAGATATTTTAACATTGGAGCGAGAATGATTCACATTCAGAGTTGCTAGGCCGATGTTGAATCCCAATGTTAAGATTGTGTGTTGCTGCCCTCCAAAGTTTCGCAGTATTGTATATTAGGAATTAAGCGATGGTTACACAAAGTTTACTTAAAAATATATAATACTAGATTGGGTAACCGGCGTTTCACTATTTACCCACTAAGACCAGAGGTGTTACTTCAGACGAGTGCCCGATTTGACTGACTTAAAGAAGCCCAAGTCAGTCAAATCGGAACTACGATTTGATTCAGAGTTCAGATTTGTTCCGGAACAAATTATCGCTCTACCGTCCAGCCCAACCACTTGAGGAGGACGGTAGAGCGACATTTTCAATTCGTGCAGGGTGGCGTTCAATCCCCGACTGTCCAAGTGGTTGGGGACCATTCCTTCCCCCCCCCCCCCTCGTCTCATCACAAATCCTTATCCTGATCCCTTCCAAGTGCTATATAGTCGTAATGGATTGGGCTTTCCCCTGTTAGTTCCCTTCCCTTCCTCTCACTCTACCTGACGTGGACTAGACTGACCTCCCTGGAGGGTGGGTGGCGTGATCAGAAACTACTGTCTCGGTGAATATATAATGAGTCAGTGCTAGGGTTGGACCAGGAATGTCACAACAAACTAACATAGATTGTCATGTTAAACAAAAACATTCACTTTTATAATACAAAATATACACAAGGGAAGGTTACATGAACTCCTGAATAGCTGTATCGTTGTTGACGCCTGCTAGGAGAAGCCAGTACCCAAATATTAAAGGTAAAAGTACTCTCAACATACATCAATCTGTCCATCTATCCATATATATATCCATTTATGCATTCACCACTCTTTCTATCTTGTTTTCAGTGCAATCGTCAATCCATTTATTCATCCATCTTTCTTATCTCATTCATCTATCTATCCATTCATCCATCTCTCCATGTATCTATCTATCCATCCATATGTCTATCTATCCATCTAATCAATCTACTATCAATCTATCCATCTCATCAATCTACCATCAATCTATCCATCTCATAAATTTGTCTACTCAATTATATTTCCATCTATTTATCCATCAACCTAACCACCTCTCGCTATCCTTCTATCCATCCATCCGTCCATCTACCTATACATCTATCTACCCATCTATCAGTCCGTATATACGTCTTTCACTCTTTCTATTCATCTATATGTCCATCGATCTGTGCAACCATTTATCTATCCCTCCATCTACTGTCTTATCTGCTTCTCTTTATCTCTGTTTCGGGTTGTCTTTGTCATTTTTCCCTGTCCGTCTGTCTGTCTATCTCTCATATACCAACAATTTTTGGTCTAATGTATATGTGGTCGCCAGTGAGAGAAGCTTAGCAGTGTGAAATAATAAAATGAGTCACCGCTATACTCTGAGAAAGTGGGAGGGGTCTTGCAGGGCCTTGAGAAACCTTTGAAGGATTGGGATGGTCACCTGTGTGGGAACCGACCTGTGAGATTTATATTTATTTAATTTATATGAATTTATATTTACGTTAATTTATATACTTCGATAGCAATTTGTATAATGATAAGTGGACTGTATTTCTGCAATAATCTCAATCTCACAAATCGATCCTCTACACATTAGGGGGGTTTATATTTATATGTATGCAGCCAATCAAACTACAGTAACTACATACATTGAAGAGGTTCCTTATCTTATAGTACAGCAGGTTAGTCCACCAGGTATAACTAGGGTGTAGACACCTAATTATCCTCTTTGAGGTAGCTTCCATATCACCCAGTAACTGGTGCACAAATCTTGCATCCTCGACTTGACCTGTCAAAAGTGCGCTAGCTGTGAAGCCAGAATCCTATATATGACAAGCTATATCAGAGAAAACAGTACATGGAACATGAAGACCTGGCTTAATTACCTTTAGTTTGAGGCTTCCATGTGATCTAACCGGCTCACCCTATATAATGACATTAATGGCCACTAATGATAAATAATGGGTTTCGGAAAGAACACTTAACTTGATTTGTTGACAGCGTGTTGACAGATGGTACACCTTTGGTATCCATAACACTACGTCCAAGTAAAATTAACAGGAGCCGAATTTGCTCCCGTGTGAGCCTCTGGTCTCGTATAACAACAATGGCTGCCCTCCTCCTCCACTCTGACGCCTGGCTTACATTGTCCAGATTTCAGAACGTGATAGAAGGGTCACATTTACTCTACTTTAATATTGATAATTAAGTTAATTTATATAAGATGTTTTTATGATGGTAAAGTCCAAAGACTAATGTATTTAAGAATAATTCCCAGCAGAATAGCTGGTGAATTATAATAGTATGTGGTGATGATATCCCGTTTTCTATAGACGGTAATTCCACTACAAGTTACGTTTTCTATGGGTAACTTATTGGTAATACAGCTATTATCTGTATGATATATTAAATGGTGTCGGATTTTCCGACATAATTCCCCAGGGGGCTGCTCACGGGTCGAAGTCCTCTTTAGAACAGACGAACACCGATACTCCTCCTTCGAATTATTTGATTAATTTGATGTTAGTAGTTAGTAATCACACATTTGTGTGTCTGTTCGTACAGGACGGATGTCCCGTACTAGAGTTGTAGGGGTTAGAAGTCTAATGCGATTTCATTTCCCTGTCAACTCTTGAAAGGCTAATATTCAAGCCTTATTACATATTATTTAACCCAGAAGACTGGATGTGATCAAGTACTACAGTCAAGTATGATTCAGGGACTGCAGTGAGATCAGTGACATTAGATATAACTTGAAGTTTCTTCAGGTAACTGGTCACTGATATATAAACACTGAGGCCCATGGAATACATCTTGATTAAATAATAAATGTATCAAATCAGTCATCAGATTTACTGGGGTTTAATTTAATTAATTGATTCAGAGGATTGAATAGCTCATCATTAAAGTAAAGTATGGTTCTGAGACTGCAGTGGGTTCAGTGACATTGGTCGCAGTGACTTGAAGCTGTTTTAGGCTACTGTTCACTGATTTGCCACTGAGGCCTCATGAACTCATCTTCAGCTTCAAATGATGATACTAACATCAAGCTCTGTTGGTATAGTCAGCTGTAATCTCCTTAGTATAATGCTACTGGAGAAATATAATCAGCTGACAAATTTAGGTTTCTACTGGTATTGTTTATCTGCAGGCATAGGTCTCCTCAGGCTTGATACTGGGCCTGAGAGTAATTTACCTCCTGCAGAGTTTAACATGGTTATGCCCTGATATTTAGTAGGGCTACCGATGAATCGATGACAATAGTCTGTCCCTACAAGGAGACCGAAGTCAGTGAGGTGATCAGTCTTAATATTATCTGCCAATTTTATTCCTCTATTTCTCAGGAATTTGGCTGTTGCTCGCAGACCTTGAACTTGTAGGTCTACTGGTATTTTGTCCACCACAATGGCTTGTACTCGACAGACGTACCTGCCTAAGCGTACTGATGGTTGTACCACCTGGTAGACTTGAGGTCCTGCATCTGTTACAAACCCTGAGATGTTGAATGACATCTGGGCTACAGGCCTTAATTGTAATTCATCTGCCAACCTTTTAGTGATGTATGTTCTTTGGGATCCTTGGTCAAACAACCCACGGGTATGGACCTTGGCCCTCTTATTCAGGATGGTAATTTGGGCAGTAGGCAAAGTCGTATTACCTTTAGACTTTGCCGAATGGACACTCTTTGTTGGTTGCACCTTGCAGTACTGTACTGAGGTGGGAATGCTATCTTCCACCTTGGGGTTTGGAGACGTTGTTTTGGTGTCTCTGCATAATGCTGCATGGTGCTGACCTTTGTTACACCTATTACAGGTGTGTAATTGGGTCTCACAGTCGTTGATGTTATGTTTCCTGAGGCACCTCGTGCAATGTTGCAAATCTTTGAGTCGCTCAACACGGGCGTCACTATCAGGAAAATTAGGGCAGTGGTACATTGAATGTTTCTCATTGCAGAACAAACATGTTCCATAGCTTCCAGTACCCTTTGGTGTCACGTTCTTGGGTGACACAGTAACTATAGGCTTGGAGGGTCCAACTGCATATACGCCCACACTGCCACTGTTCCACTTTGGTGTTGAATTATATTGTCTAGATTGATTTGGAGTACCTTTGGTACTCTGTGGTTTACTATTATTGGTTTCTGAGGGTTTACTTGGTGGTTTTAATTTGTCATGTGTTCGTAATTGATGAACTACTGACTTTAAACCCTCAGATATTTCATTCATGGATAAGATACTTTTATTGTAATGAGCACTCATTTGTCTCAATATGTCCCTAGGTATTTTCTCCTGGACAATTATTTTCAAGACCCACTCAGCCCCGTTTGTATCTGCTGTCAGGCTGAGGGCATTGATCAATGATTCTACCTCCAGCTTGAAGACTTGGAGTGAATCAGCTGAAGCCTCCGGTGGGGGTAAATGCAACAGCTCATGAACTAAATGTGATGTTCTTACTTCTGGATCAGCATAATTATCCTTGAGGAGTTTTACTGCCAGATCATAGCCGTCATTAGTTAATCTCAGATGGGATACTACTGTTTTAGCCTCACCTGATAATTGGCCTTGCAAATAAGAGAATTTACTACTCTTTGGTAAAGATTGTTTTGAGTCTACAAGGACAACGAATTTGTTCCAAAATTCGTCCCAATCTTCCTCATCCTTTCCTGAGAAAGTGGGTAAATTAATTGGAGGGAGTCGAGCTTCTGCTTGACTCGTATTAGATGCAACTGTTGTTGTTGTTGCTGTTGCCTTGTTCTGGGCAATTAATTTGACATAAGGCTGTAACGTGGCCTGAGTGTGATCTTCATAATTCGCAAGATCAACCATAATGTCGTCTATTTCTGTTTCTGATAAATTAGTGTTGGCAAGTTCAGCCACATATGTTGCCATTTGGCATTTGATTTGCTCAAATTTACCTGCAGCTGCTTGATAATAGCTTTCCAGGTCAGCATAATCAACTGTTGATTGTTGTGACAAATCTTCACATTTCTTGATCTGTCTTGTTAAGTGGCCTTTAAGACCTGCAAGGGTTCTTTTCATTCTCCCTGCATTATCCATACTGGCTCGTTGGTGAAGCCTTGTGGGACTTGTATTTGGGCTGCTCATAATACTGAACAAACACTAATGGTAGCCTAGGGTAAATTCTGAACTCACTAGGCAATAATCCTACCTCTACTAGAGGTTAGCACTTAAAATTAATACACATTATATATATACAATCATACACACTAATGATTTGAGTGATAAACCAGTGTCATGGAAGTACCTTTAGGTTAGCTCTTCTATATCACCCTAGGATGGTAGAGACACTAATTAATCACTCAAAGGTGTAATGATCATAAGTAAATTATTATATATACACAACTCAATTCGAGTTGATAAAAATTACACCCAAAATAGGGTCTGGACCATTCATTAATGGTGCTAGGTTAATCAATATAGTACAACTGACTATGGTAATAATGGGACTAGGATGAACGATAATAGTTCAACTAGTCATATCCTACCCTGTTGTGGGTTGGCAATTAGTAAATATACTGTGAACACTAGTGCAGTATATATTAAATAATTCTCTATTTTGGAGAAATAATATATACAATTATTGATAATAGCCTCTTAATTAGCCTCTATGAAACTTCTAATATTATCTAGAAGTATTAAATATTATTAGTGACCTCGCGAAATAAAGTCCACAAAATTCGTAGATAATCTCTCGCGAAATGTAACACCACGAAATCCGTGAACAATATCGCGAAAACACAGTCACTACTTTGGCTGGCTTCTATTAGCGCTGTCATTTCACGAAATAACACACCACCAAATTTCTGTGGGTGTGCATGAAACCGCTGACTAAGCTGAACTGGGCTGAGGGAGGCTCCTGAGCTCCCTCGAGGCTACGCTGCCGTCTTGACTGCTGGCTTTGTTTAAATAACACTGCACTAGTATATTTAATGAATCCACTGGTTAACTGGTTCATCCGGTACTAAGATGACCAAATGTGGGTTCATAGGACCGAATATTCCGGTTCCGAAGGTCCAAAGAATGTGGGAACCGACCTGTGAGATTTATATTTATTTAATTTATATGAATTTATATTTACGTTAATTTATATACTTCGATAGCAATTTGTATAATGATAAGTGGACTGTATTTCTGCAATAATCTCAATCTCACAAATCGATCCTCTACACATTAGGGGGGTTTATATTTATATGTATGCAGCCAATCAAACTACAGTAACTACATACATTGAAGAGGTTCCTTATCTTATAGTACAGCAGGTTAGTCCACCAGGTATAACTAGGGTGTAGACACCTAATTATCCTCTTTGAGGTAGCTTCCATATCACCCAGTAACTGGTGCACAAATCTTGCATCCTCGACTTGACCTGTCAAAAGTGCGCTAGCTGTGAAGCCAGAATCCTATATATGACAAGCTATATCAGAGAAAACAGTACATGGAACATGAAGACCTGGCTTAATTACCTTTAGTTTGAGGCTTCCATGTGATCTAACCGGCTCACCCTATATAATGACATTAATGGCCACTAATGATAAATAATGGGTTTCGGAAAGAACACTTAACTTGATTTGTTGACAGCGTGTTGACAGATGGTACACCTTTGGTATCCATAACACTACGTCCAAGTAAAATTAACAGGAGCCGAATTTGCTCCCGTGTGAGCCTCTGGTCTCGTATAACAACAATGGCTGCCCTCCTCCTCCACTCTGACGCCTGGCTTACATTGTCCAGATTTCAGAACGTGATAGAAGGGTCACATTTACTCTACTTTAATATTGATAATTAAGTTAATTTATATAAGATGTTTTTATGATGGTAAAGTCCAAAGACTAATGTATTTAAGAATAATTCCCAGCAGAATAGCTGGTGAATTATAATAGTATGTGGTGATGATATCCCGTTTTCTATAGACGGTAATTCCACTACAAGTTACGTTTTCTATGGGTAACTTGTTGGTAATACAGCTATTATCTGTATGATATATTAAATGGTGTCGGATTTTCCGACAACCTGGTTTATGCTAGTACGGGCAAATTATGGATAGCATGAAATTTCTCTTCATTTTAAAAGGATCTGTGATTAATAGTGCATATTACTAGAGGATTTTTTGTTTTGTTTTTAACTATAGCTTATTTAGGGTGTCAGAATAAATCAGTTTGCTTCAGTTTGAATTTCCTTCTCGTAATTAACATTTTCTTAAAAAGGGGAATTGTGTAAAGACTCCTAGCTTGAAACAGGTACTACTTCCGACTTTTAAATAGGTCTGGACTGGACAAATCTGTTTAGTATTTCTTACACACATTTGCACAAAACAATATATGAATGACAATAGTATTCTGACAGCATTACCAAAAACAACATATCGTAAAATAAAATAATTGACAAGACTAATATTATTATTACAAAATATGGAAGAATTATACCATTTTTGAGAATTGTGCTCCTGAAGATATTCATGATATGACTCATAACTCCTTAATGTTCTTCTTAGAGCGCGCGTTTATGTATTTAAGATGCCGTAAATGTCTGTGGAGAGCTTGTAATGTGGGCCATCATAATCCCTGCCTGCAGCTGGTCCCCGGGCCCTCGACGACCCGCTGCTGGTCCCTGGCCCCTCGACGACCCGCTGCTCGTCCCTGGCCCCTCGACGACCCGCTGCTGGTCCCTGGCCCCTCGACGACCCGCTGCTGGTCCCTGGCCCCTCGACGACCAGCTGCTGGTCCCTGGCCCCTCGACCACCCGCTGCTGGTCCCTGGCCCCTCGACCACCCGCTGTTGGTCCCTGGCCCCTCGACAACCCGCTGCTGGTCCCTGGCCCCTCGACCACCCGCTGCTGGTCCCTGGCCCCTCGACCACCCCCCCCCCCCACAGTTAATCCCTGGCCTCTCGACGACCCGCTGCGGATCCCTGGCCCCTCGACGGCCCGCATCTGGTCCCTAGCCTGTCGACGGCCCGCATCTGGTCCCTGGTCTCTCGACCACCCGCTGCTGGTCCCTGGCCCCTCGACCACCCGCAGCTGGTCCCTGGCCCCTCGACCACCCGCAGCTGGTCCCTGGCCCCTCGACCACCCGCTGCTGGTCCCTGGCCCCTCGACCACCCGCAGCTGGTCCCTGGCCCCTCGACCACCCGCTGCTGGTCCCTGGCCCCTCGACCACCCGCAGCTGGTCCCTGGCCCCTCGACCACCCGCAGCTGGTCCCTGGCCCCTCGACCACCCGCAGCTGGTCCCTGGCCCCTCGACCCCCCACAGTTGGTCCTTGGCCTCTCGACGACCCGCAGCTGGTCCCTGGCCCCTCGACCACCCGCAGCTGGTCCCTGGCCCCTCGACCACCCGCAGCTGGTCCCTGGCCCCTCGACCCCCCACAGTTGGTCCTTGGCCTCTCGACGACCCGCAGCTGGTCCCTGGCCCCTCGACCCCCCACAGTTGGTCCCTGGCCTCTCGACGACCTGCAGCGAGTCCCTGGCCCCTTGACCCCCCCTCCCACAGTTAATCCCTGGCCTCTCGACGACCCGCTGCGGGTCCCTGGCCCCTCGACGACCCGCTGCTGGTCCCTGGCCCCTCGACGACCCTCTGCTGGTCCCTGGCCCCTCGACGACCCGCTGCTGGTCCCTGGCCCCTCGACGACCCGCAGCTGGTCTCTGGCCCCCTCGACGACCAGCAGCTGGTCCCTGGTCCCTCGACGACCCGCAGCTGGTCCCTGGCCCTCGACGACCCGCAGCTGGTCCCTGGTCCCTCGACGACCCGCAGCTGGTCCCTGGCCCCTCGACGACCCGCAGCTGGTCCGTGGTCCCTCGACGACCCACAGCTGGTCCCTGGCCCCTCGACGACCCGCAGCTGGTCCCTGGCCCCCTCGACCACCCGCAGCTGGTCCCTGGCCCCTCGACCACCCACAGCTGGTCTCTGGCCCCTCGACCACCCACAGCTGGTCTCTGGCCCCTCGACCACCCACAGCTGGTCTCTGGCCCCTCGACCACCCGCAGTTGGTCTCTGGCCTCTCGACGACCGGCAGCTGGTCTCCTGGAAATAGACTGTGGGTGCTCCTGGAAATAGACTGTGGGTGCTCCTGGAAATAGACTGTGGGTGTTTGGGGAAAACTGACTCATGAGATATATTTGAATTATTTCTTAAGTTAATTTATTTATTTTGATAGCGGACTGTATGAATTTAAAGTGGACTGTATGATAATTAATTCCCACATATCGTTTCCTACACAAGCTGGGAGGTTTATTAATTATATAGTCTATCAATCGAAATTATCGATTGGTAGACATTTACTATAAATGTTTAGACTACATTGATTAGTAAATGAAATTAAACAAATGGAGCCTATCTGTATGGTTGTTTCAGGCCTGGACAACCAGATATAAACACGGATGATCACAGACTAATACTCATTGCAGGTGATGCTAGAGTAATCACACGTCACGTGTTGTATCAGGTAGTTATTGCTAATTCTTCTTTCCCTTCGAATTCACCTGTCAAAAGACACCCACAATAATAATCGTAACCAATATATGACAGTTATATCAGCGAAAATGATTACTGAAAATGCTACGTGTCCTAACCGGTAAACCCTAATCTACCTACATTACTGGCCATGAATGACTAGATTTAACGGGATATAGGGTTCAGAATACTTTCTTTATTGTTCTGCTGCTGAAGATTGTGCTGATGATGGGAGATTTGTAACTCCTATAACGCAGCGTCTAGAGGGAAATAATTGTGGAACTTCAAGTGTGCTCTAAGCGAGACTTTGTTTACATTAAAATAAAGGCGTCTGCCTCCCACTCACGCATCGGGCGTCTTCTCCAGATGCATTTTACCAAGAAGTGGAAAGAGGTTTTATAATTAATTTGTTTTAGTACTGAAAATTAAGTTCGTTCAAGGGAAATGTTTTTATGTTGTTAACAGTCCAGAGACTGATGTTTTGAGAAGAATTCCCAATATTATTAGCTGGTCAGTTTAATAGCGACGTGGCGATGATATAGACGTTTTGTTCCGAGGAAAATTCGAAGAGTGTTCCTGGAAATAGACAGCTGGTGTTCCTGTAAATAGACAGTGGGTGTTGTTTGAAAAAGACAGTGAGTGTTCCTAGAAAAAGACAGTTGGTGTTCCTAGAAAAAGACAGTGAGTGTTCCTGGAAATAGACAGTGGGTGTTGTTTGAAAAAGACAGTGGGTGTTCCTGGAAATAGACAGTGGGTGTTGTTTGAAAAAGACAGTGGGTGTTCCTAGAAAAAGACAGTTGGTGTTCCTAGAAAAAAAGTGGGTGTTCATGGAAATAGACAGTGGGTGTTCCTGGAAATAGATAGTGGGTGTAACTGGAATTAATAATCTGGGGATCAGAGAAAAAGACATGTGGCATTCCTGGACTATCTCAAGAGAAACCTGTGGAATTTTCGGACGCTGTGTTCTTGTTGGCCTTAAGTAATAAAGAACCTATTTTTGGGCCAAGAGTAAGGGGTCAGTTTTGCCTGCGCCAGCCATTCCTCGAAGGTCATAAAATGTTATATACGTTATTGCCACTTTTAGGGAGATGATATGCTGCTGCAGCTCTCTCTCTCTCTCTCTCTCTCTCTCTCTCTCTCTCTCTCTCTCTCTCTCTCTCTCTCTCTCTCTCTCTCTCTCTCTCTCTCTCTCTCTCTCTCTCTCTCTCTCTCTCTCTCTCTCTCTCTCTCTCTCTCTCTCTCTCTCTCTCTC
>NC_091160.1:26876961-26909461 GCF_040958095.1 Procambarus clarkii
TAGAGGCTGTAGATTTCCTCGAACTCCTCCGACGCCGGGCAGGAACCGAGGATGCAGCGGGCATTTCCCCTCTGGATCGCGACACTGAGGCGCTGAAAGAGAAAACTTGCTGCTCTAGGGTCTCTTGTGGTGTCAATGAACTTGGAACCAAGATCCTTAAGAAACCTTTTTGCACTCTCACCCCATGGGCCTAGGGTCTCAGACCCTATTGGAACGAAATTGTACCTTTGATCTAATTGCCTGTACTTGACTGACTTTTGTTTTTCTCTGTGTGTCGCTGCGGCTCCTGCCGTGCCGGCAGAGAGGGTGATGTATGTCGTTGCCAGGGTGGATACGCAAGTATAGTCCCATGCTAACTGCCTGCCACCCTTCCACGGACGCAGTGTGATTCCGTCTGGTCGGCCGGCAAAGCTAACAGAGTCACGGTTCAGTAGGTTGCGGGGCTCTCTCTCCGCTGGACACTGAGCAGAGGCAAGGCTTCTTTTAATGATGTCGTTGACTTCGTCGTGTCTAGTGTGCCAACCACCCGATTTTCCACAGTGCAGGCCATGCAATCCATATTCGTCAGCATCTGCCTCGCCGCAAATACACCTGTGAACAGTGTGGATAGGGGCAGCAAGGCGGAGAGCGACTGCAATACGGAGCTCCTGCGGATCAAGACGTGTGCCTGTCGCAGACATAGGGACTGCCAGAAGGAAGTCCCCTGCATGGGGAGCCTGCACAGCTGTGAGGCGTGCACGATCACTGGGGGTTGTTGCTGCCTCCAGCAAAGCTGTGGCTTCTTTGTCTACAATGGGGCTGTCCCAACTGGATTGTTTCTTGGCTTTCGGCATGGCTGGTCTGAGTGCTGGGTCTGTCATGGCACCCCATTTCGTGTCACATTCCGTGTAGTTGGGGTCCTGTATCCCCGCTACATCACTCAGGGTGTCAGGTAGAATTTCCTTAACCAGGTCATCTGATGCTGAGGAGGAAGACAGGAAGGCTGGGACTGCAATTTGGGTGGCGGTGCGGACACCCAAGCCACCGAGCCTGACAGGAAGAGTGGCTTGTTTCCACTGGCATTCGTTGAGAGAGAGGTTAACAACTTTTTCCAGCATGGTCTTCAGTAGGAGGTCATACTCGTCAAGCTTTGGGTTGTTGTAAGATGGGGCGCACCTCAGAAAGTAGGTTAGCCTCGGAAGGGATAGGCATTTGGTGAGGAGATAAAAAGCATCGTGGGCATCGATGTCACCTATTCTGTCTTCCATCCTCCTAAGGTCTGCGATTTTCTTGTCGAGGATCTCCTCAATGGCGTTAGACCCGAGGGGAGCTCCAAGGAGGGTGCTGTTCTCGGCCCTAATGACATGGGCTCCAGGCAAGGCAGACCTTATTCTAGCTACGATGTCTGGGTTGGAGGAGACTACTTCACACTTGGAAGGGTTCAGGACGAGACCCAGGCTTACTTCTTGCTCCCTTATTTTCCTGATATCTGACAAGAGGTGGTCTACGGTCCAGCTATAGTGCCATCATCCAAAAACCAGATGTTGAACTCGCTGGACAAGCTTTCGGTGATTTCTTTTAAGACTAAGCAGAAAAGAAGGGGAGCAAGAGGATCACCTTGCTGAACACCTTCACATGATCTGATTTCATGTTCTATATATATATTAGATCTGTATATAGATATATATAGATCTAATTATATATATAGATCTATAATATATCTATATATATATCTATAATATATATCTAGATCTATAATATATAGATCTATATAGATTAGATCTATATATAGATATATATAGATCTATATATTATATATAGATCTGATTTTCATGTTCTATATATATATATATATATATATATATATATATATATATATATATATATATATATATATATATATATATATATATATATATATATGTCGTACCTAGCAGCCAGAACGCATTTCTCAGCCTACTATGCAAGGCCCGATTTGCCTAATAAGCCAAGTTTTATTGAATTAATATATTTTCTCTAATTTTTTTTTATGAAATGATATAGCTACCTATTTCATTATGTATGAGGTCATTTTTTTTATTGGAGTTAAAATTAACGTGGATATATGACCAAACCTAACCAACCCTACCTAACCTAACCTAACTTTATCTTATAAGTTAGGTTAGGTTAGGTAGCCGAAAAAGTTAGGTTAGGGTAGGTTAGGTAGGTTAGGTAGTCGAAAAAACATTAATTCATGAAAACTTGGCTTATTAGGCAAATCGGGCCTTGCATAGTAGGCTGAGAAGTGCGTTCTGGCTATTAGGTACGACATACCTATTTATTTATTTATTTATTTATTTGTTTATAAGCAAATCATAGCATGTGACGAGGATTCGTACCTAGGCTCTGGCTGTTTCCAGGAACATTCTCTAAACAACATTGCCACGACATAATAACAAATAATTCCAAAATGAAATACTACTGTACCCTCTAGGATTCCTGAGGCTTCCACTGAACCCTACCAGAGTCACATCATAGGCCTCTTCTGATTAGATGCGCTAGGTCATGTGACCTTCAAAGCATCTTCAAAGGATATGACGTCACAGCACTATCAAGTGCCATCTTGTTTGACCAAAAATAATACATTAAAATTTAAATGCCTTATAAAATTAAATAATTTACAACAATTAATATTTTAGCATGATGTAATTTGTCCTTTGAGTTTGTCTGTTAAAGAATCTTCATTAGTTTTATAACAGATCGTAAATTTTATAACAGATCGTTCATTAGTTTTATAACAGATCGTTCATTAGTTTTATAACAGATCGTTCATTAGTTTTATAACAGATCGTAAATTATATAACAGATCGTTCATTAGTTTTATAACAGATCGTAAATTTTATAACAGATCGCATTATCGTAAATGTTTTAAAAAAAATGTAAGCTAATGCTTTAAACTCCTTTAGTTTTCGACAATGGCCAATTCGTCGAATGGTTCCTGGCATTTGTAGCTAGGCAAGTTAATCATGTCTTGTGAAGTCTTCCCCTGTGAGGTATTTCTAATATAAATGATCTAATTTCCTCACAATTTCCTCCAGAATGACGGCCTTTTTGTGCCTGACTCCTTCACTAGACAGGTCATTAATACTTTCACAAGATTCATAAATGTCAGGGCACAATGACCGCTCATTATGAATAGGATTTCAAAGTTTACTATTTTTCCCCAACTCGGTCAGATTAAATATCACTTTTATTCTGGTTTGCACTCAAACAGCGCTTTTTCGGGGTCCTTGACTTGTTGACGTGCATATTTTTTTAAATGCTGCTTCCGCTATTTGATCGCTTTATGTATTTGTGCTTCCATTGGGTTATTCGTTCTCTAAATCTCTTGCCAGCAGAACAGAATGCCTGTGGACGATTTTCATAATTTTCCTATTGTCGTAGCCCTGCTTGCGGCAGAGCTTCCCTTGTAGTTACCTGATCTGTGAGGCAGTTTGTCTTCGTAGACAAGAGGCCCATAAAGCCATTACAACCCGGACAATATAGTAACTCCAGTAGAAGCATGTTGAGTTCTGTCTGGCAAGCTTTCACCATTATTGCAGCAATTCTTCTTTTCTTAGATTTGTTGGCGGAAGGTTGAATGAAGTGTTGCTAACTCCAAAAATTAATACTTCCTTTTTCCAACTATATATATATGGAGCCCAGACTTTTCACTGTATCGTTCGCTTCTTATTTTATCTCTCACTACAGTACGTTGTATCTTCATTGAGCCAGTCTTGGACCAAACCTTTTGTGCTTTGCATATTATGAGGTATCTCTCCTGTGGACTATTTCAAGAAGTACCTATTGAGTTCTTTCATTTGGTCCACGAAGTTTAAGCATTTTACTGATTCTATTCAGGGAATAAAGCATCTTTGCAAATTGTCCAGCTTTGCTATATTACGTAGGGATTGTTATGCCTCTGAAGGTTAGGTCTTGTGATATATTTATTTATAGATCTTTGACGTGGTCACTCCTTTCCATGAGATCTAACTCTGTTTTGTATCCTGTACTCCTTTGATTTGAATTTTATCCATCTCGAAGCAATTTTAATTTGTCAGTTGCTCCTTCGAAGAGTTTTTCTTTTAATCCCTCATTATATATTTTATGTCTTCTCGCGAGATAATTTTGATAGTTATTTAGTTATCGTTAGCATTGGATGAAAGGAAACTGCGATGTATTCATGTCTGTCTTATTAAAATGAGAAAGATTATTGCTGTGAGGAAGAGAATGATAAAATATAATTGCTGTGAGGAAGAGAATGAGAAAGATTGTTCTTGTGAGGATGAGAATGATAAATGATTATTGCTGTGTGGAAGAGAATGAGAGAGATTGTTGTTGTGAGGATAAGAAAGGGAAAGGTTGTTGCTGTGAGAATGCGAATGAGAAAGATTATTGTTGTTATAATTGAAATCCCTACAGTACTTGTTATTACCCCAGATTCCATTTTAAGTATCCTTACTCCATCTTGTCTTGGGGTTGTAGTTGAGTGATCAATAAATCTTTTTACTATTCGATGTCTAACAGATCTCTAATCCTGACCCCTGAAGGACATAAGAAAATATATATATGCTGGGTTAACACTGTAAATACATGACCACTGTGGTAGAAAAAGAAAAAGAGAATATATGGCTACCTTTAGACTCATTTCTCAGCTAAGCTTCTTTAGGGTGTATACATTCAACCAAGATAACAGCCAGATTACAACACCACAGGCAAACTCTTATCCTGTGGTTGCAACCTGTAGAGGGCTTTAAGGTCCCACCTTATAGTTCCCCCACCTGCAGGAGGCGTCAACCATGCGTCTTCAGGAGGAGAGTAGTCTATACCACATCATACACTATATAACCTTCTATAGTTCACAGCACTGGCTGTGGTATATGTAAAAGAAAATAAGGTTTGGGTTACCCTCAGGATATTACCTAATCCAGTTGTAATGTCAAGTTTTAATGATAACATTTTACTTACAAACATAAGCTGCTTTAACCTCCATAAGGAAGGGGAGGATTAAAAAGTTATAATGACATCAAGCTAAAGCAAGCAGCAAAGGTATTATAAACAAGTCCTATACCTGTCGTTATAAATATATGTGTTACTAGCAGTACCCGGCCACGCTCTGATGTGCCTCACACATCAGCACATCAGAGCCACAGCAACCTTTCCTGTCCCCCAGTCCTTCCCACCATTCATCCCTCACCTGTCTCCTCGGCCTCCCAACCATTCCCCACTCCATCGTTCCCTCGTCCTCCCTACCATTCCCCACTCCTCCATCCCCTCTACCTTTCCATCATTCCCCACTCCCCTGTCCCTTTGTACTCCCCACCTTTCTCCATTCCCCCATCTCCTCGTCCCCACCATCCCAAACTCCCCCGTCCTCTCGTCCTTCCCCACCATTATCCCCTCCCTTGTCCCCTCGTCCTCCGCACCATCTCTCACTTCAGTCCCCTCGTCATCCCCATTATTCCCCACTCCCTCGTCCGATGCCATCCCAAATGGTCTGATGTTCCCATCAGAAAATTCGGAACATCAAGTGTTCGGATGTTTTCATCACTGAAATATAAGAAAAACAGTTAAGATATGAAAGTAAAATATGAAAAAATAAAAAAAATAAACTATTTTCATGAAATGAACGGTATGGTAAACAACACAGCTCATTCCAACGCAATTCACACAAAATAATTAAATCAAAATGAAAATTAATCAAAATCTATAAAAAATCAATTTATCAATCCAAACAGAAACAGTGATATGGAATTGTAACATATTTAGTATAGCATGTGTGTACTCACCTATATGTACTCACCTATATGTGCTTGCAGGATCGAGCATTGACTCTTGGATCCCGCCTTTCTAGCTATCGGTTGTTTACAGCAATGACTCCTGTCCCATTTCCCTATCATACCTAGTTTTAAAAGTATGAATAGTATTTGCTTCCACAACCTGTTCCCCAAGTGCATTCCATTTTTCTACTACTCTCACGCTAAAAGAAAACTTCCTAACATCTCTGTGACTCATCTGAGTTTCCAGTTTCCACCCATGTCCCCTCGTTCTGTTATTATTAGGTGTGAACATTTGATCTATTTCCACTTTGTCAATTCCCCTGAGTATTTTATATGTCCCTATCATATCTCCTCTCTCCCTTCTTTTCTCTAGTGTCGTAAGGTTCAGTTCCTTCAGCCGCTCTTCATATCCCATCCCTCGTAGCTCTGGGACAAGCCTCGTCGCAAACCTCTGAACCTTCTCCAGTTTCTTTATGTGTTTCTTCAGGTGGGGGCTCCATGATGGCGCGGCATACTCTAAGACGGGTCTCACGTAGGCAGTGTAAAGCGCCCTAAAAGCTTCCTCATTTAGGTTTCTGAATGAAGTTCTAATTTTCGCCAGTGTAGAGTACGCTGCTGTCGTTATCCTATTTATATGTGCCTCAGGAGTTAGATTAGGTGTCACATCCACTCCCAGGTCTCTTTCTCGAATCGTTACAGGTAGGCTGTTCCCCTTCATTGTGTACTGTCCCTTTGGTCTCCTGTCACCTGATCCCATTTCCATAACTTTACATTTACTGGTGTTAAACTCCAGTAGCCATTTCTCTGACCATCTCTGCAGCCTGTTTAAGTCCTCTTGGAGGATCCTACAATCCTCGTCTGTCACAACTCTTCTCATTAATTTTGCGTCATCTGCAAACATCGACATGTATGATTCCACTCCTGTAAACATATCATTTACGTAAATTAGAAAGAGGATTGGTCCCAGCACCGATCCTTGAGGTACTCCACTTGTTACTGTTCGCCAGTCCGACTTTTCGCCCCTTACCATTACCCTCTGGCTCCTTCCTGTTAGGTAGTTCTTCACCCATACTAGGGCCTTTCCGCTTACTCCTGCCTGCCTCTCAAGTTTGTATAGCAGTCTCATGTGCGGTACCGTATCAAAGGCCTTTTGGCAGTCAAGAAATATGCAGTCTGCCCAGCCTTCTCTGTCCTGCCTTATCCTTGTTACTTTATCATAGAATTCTAAAAGGTTTGTTAGGCATGATTTCCCTGTCCAGAACCCATGTTGGTGCTTGTTTACAAACCCAATGCTCTCCAGGTGCTCAACAAGTCTTAGCCTAATTATTCTTTCAAGTATTTTGCAGGGGATGCTTGTCAGTGATACGGGTCTGTAGTTAAGTGCCTCCTCCCTATCCCCCTTTTTGAAAATCGGTACGACATTTGCCTCCTTCCAGCAACTGGGCAATTCTCCCGACATAAGTGACTCATTGAAGATCATTGCCAGAGGCACGCTGAGAGCCTGCGCTGCCTCTTTAAGTATCCACGGTGATACTTTGTCTGGTCCAACAGCTTTATTTGCATTCAGTGTTGTCAACTGTTTCATTACATCCTCTGCTGTCACCTCTATATCTGATAGTCTTTCATCTTGGGTAATCTCTTCTAACAATGGGAGCTGCTCAGGCTCGGTAGTGAACACTCCATGGAATTTTGCATTCAGTACCTCGCAGATTTCCTTGTCGCTTTCTGTATATGCCCCTTCTGTTTTCCTCAGTCTTGTCACTTGGTCATTTACCGACATCTTCCTTCTTATATGGCTATGTAGTAATTTTGGTTGCTTTTTCGCTTTGACTGCAATATCGTTCTCATAATTTCTTTCCGACACTCGTCTTATGTTAATGTAATCATTCCTAGCTCTGTTACATCTAATCCTGTTGTCCTCTGTCCTTTGCCTTCTGTACTTCCTCCACTCCCTCCTGCTTCTCACCTTTGCTTCCTGACACTGTCTATTAAACCATGGGTTATTATATTCCCTCCTGCTTTTTTCCTTTATTGTTGGAATAAATCTATCTTCAGCCTCCTTGCATTTCAATATGACTTGGTTCATCATACCTTGCACTGTTTTTCCTCTAAGTTCTTCCTCCCACTGCACTTCTCCCAGGTAGTCCCTTATCCTTCTGTAGTCCCCTTTTCTGTAATCAAGTCTCCTTTCCCGGACCTCTTGTCCTTTGGTCACAATTTTAAGCTCCATCATGTAGTCAAAGGCTAGGACACAATGGTCACTAGCTCCTAGTGGTATTTCATGTTCCAACTGCTCGATGTCTTCTACATTCTGAGTGATAATGAGATCTAATAGGCTGGGCGTATCCCCTCCTCTTTCCCTAGTATCTTCTTTCACATGCTGTGTTAGGAAATTCCTGTCAATAACGTCTACCAGCTTCGCTCCCCAGGTCTCCTCCCCGCCATGGGGATTCCTCGTTTCCCAATCTATCTCTCCGTGATTTAGGTCCCCCATGACCAGCAGCTTCGCTCTCATTCTATGCACTAAAGTTGCTGCCCTCTGCAGTTCATCCATACATGTCTTGTTGCTGTCCTCGTACTCCTGCCTGGGCCTTCTACTGTTTGGTGGGGGATTGTAGAGTATCAAGATTACAATCTTCTTCCCATCCACTGTCAGAGTTCCATGTATGAAGCTTGTGCTTTCATTGGTACCCGGATTTTCCAGCTCATCAAACTTCCATTTCCGCTTTATTAGTAGTGCCACTCCTCCTCCCTGTCTCTGTGTCCTTTCTTTTCTTATCACCTGGTACCCCTCTGGAAAGATTGCATCCGAGATCATGCCATTTATTTTAGTTTCCACTATTGCCACTATGTCTGGGTCTGCCTCACTAACTCTTTCTTTTATCTCTTCTGCTTTATTGGCTACCCCATCAGCATTGGTGTACCAAACCTTGAGACTCTTCTTGGAAACTCGGGTGTCAGAGTTCCCCCTTTCACCAGGGGTCTGGGGGGAACTGGGGGGTGGCTGGGGGGCAAGTGGGGGCTGTGGGGGTGAGTGGGGGGGTGCTAGGGGGGTGCCTGGGAGTGCCTGGTAGGCGAATGGGGTCTGGGCATCTAGGGGGGTAGGAAGGGCATAATGGGTCTGAAAGTTAGGGGTCTGAATAGCATAGGGGGGTTGAGAAATAGAGTGAGACTGAGAGTCAGATAGAGGTTGAGAGGTTGGGGGGAAGAGGGCTACTGAGGGCGGAGAGTTGAGATGAGAATGGAGCATGGGTGCTGGGAGTGGAAGAGAGGGTATATTAGTTAGGGGGGAATCGGGGGTAGGTGGGGGTTTTGGGGTAGAAGAGGGGAAGAGGGAGATGGGGGAAGGTGTTAGGGGGTCACAAGGTGAGGGGGTTAAATGTGGGTTGGAGGTGCATAGGAGGGGTGAGGGTTGGGTGGGGTTTGGGGGTGAGTGGAAGAGGGGTGCAGTGGAAGCTGGGATGGAGTAGATGGAATTGAAGTCAATGGGGTAGAAGGGGCAGGGGAGTGGGAAGGGGTATTTGGGGAGGGGGGATGGGAAGGTGGGTTTGGGGAGGGCATTGCTTGACCCACTGGGGTCGCTGACAAGTGTGATGTAGCAGGGGCAGGGGAATCGTTGTGGAGGTGCAAATGTGGAAGGGACAGGGGGGTTTTGGGAGGCTGAGGCAGGGGGGATGTATAGGAGGGCTGAGTTGGGGAGGATGCGACCTGGGAGATGACCTGAGAGGTGACCTGGGAGGTGACCTGGGATGTGACCTGGGAGGTGAGACTACCTGAGAAGCTAGTACGTTGTCGTTGTTGCCATCTATTTTTGTGGGCTGTTTGCTCATCTTTCGTCATAAACCTCTCTATAAACACATTGTAATGGGTTTCACTTCCTCTGAGTAAATGCTTGCTCCTCATTATGTACTCCACTGCCTCCTCATTGGAGAATTGCACCAGAACAGGTCTATTCTTGGTACAATTGTAGGGTCCAACCCGTCGATTGATATCCACCTCGCGTTCTGCCATCTCTGCTCCAATACACCTCAATATCTCGTGCAATTCGTATTTTTCTGTTTCTATTCTCTCTTGTCTAGTTGGTGCCCTAGATTCGAATAATCCATGTATTATAATAGACCGTCTCCTCAGTAATTCATTGTCATGCTGGTAGCCTGTCCCCTGGGGATTCCCCATCCCAACCGCAGTCACTAACCCATCTCCCACTAATCCTCTATCTTTAGCCATGCTGCTAAACCTTCCTAATTCGTTTGTGATACGAGCACATTCCCTCTCCCAGTCCTCTCTTCCCTTCCTAATCTCTTCCTGAACATAGAGCATAAGTTCTTGTTTCTGCCTCTCTACCGCATCCTGTATTTGCTGAAATACCTCACTTTTAATCCCCTGGATTAGATCCTCCAACCAATCACTCCTTCTCTCTACAAATTTCCCTATTAATTTGTCTATAAATCTGTCCTCCTCCTCATCCCTGCTGGTGATTGACCTTGAACCCCTTCTAGTCATTTCAGTAACAATCCAGCCAAAAAGGCGCTCCTCAATACCTTGCACAATCTGCTAACACAATAGGTGAGTGAATCTCCAATCGTCGTCCCACGTGGTGGTATAAGGGTTGCTGCCGAGGTGAGGTCACGCGGTCAGAGGTCGGTGAGGTCTGGTTTCACACTGCACAGTATTTCCTCAACTATTTTGAATTACGCTAATTAAACTGTTTTTCTTCACTACCTTATGGCTCTGGTCAAAACCCAAGGTTTTTTCATTCACTTGTACATTCACTTATAGTCTTTTTCACTTCGAAGTTGCCTGATTACCCCTCCCACTCCACTAGTGATCCAGGAGCTCCCAACCCACGTCCACCCAACACGATGGTCACAAGACAAGTCTCAATGGTCACAAGCAATCGTTGCTCTTACATGCAACATGTAAGAGCAACACTGTTTTTCTAGAAAAGCATAGTTTTACCTGTCACAGGTGTGGCATCTATACTTATACTTACGAAATGAGCGGCATGGTAAACAAGACAGCTCAATTCCAACACAATGTCAAACAAAATAATTCAATAAAAAAAAATCGAAATCTATGATAATAAAATTAATCAATGCAATCGGAGACATTGAAATGGAATTTGTAACATATTTAGTATAACGTGCATGTTGCTATTATGTGCAACAGATGGCGCTGTTTCTCAAAAACGAATGTTTTTTACCTGTCACAGGGGTGGCATCTGTATAAGAGATATATAAAAAGATGCCACTACTCGAATGCAACGTTGTGTCAAAATTTCAAAGCTATCGGTGAAGAACTTTCGGAAATTACAGCGTGTGTTGCTCTTACTTCCAACAGGTGGCACTGTTTTTCAAAAAAAGCATGTTTTTTCCTGTCACAGGGGAGATATTTATATAGTAGATATATAAAAAGATTCGAATGCAACGTTGTGTCAAAATTTCAAAGCAATCGATAAAGAGGTTTCGAAGATTTCCCTCACATGAAAAACACAGTTTTTCTGAAAAAGCATGTTTTTTACCGTCACATACGTGACATTTATATAGTATGTATATAAAAACCTGCTCGGATGCGAATGGAACGTTGTGTGAAAATTTCAAAACAATCGGTGAAGAACTTTTGGAGAATAGCGGTTATGCACAAACGAATATTTCCATTTTTATTTATATAGATAAAGAACACTGTCGGTGTTCTTTAATTTATTTACTTCTTATCCCTTTACAATAATTACATAACACATCACTATTCTGAACTTGCTTGGATACATAACCAGGTTACCATCGTGCAAAGGAGTATACATAATCATACCTTCGAGTACAACCATTATACGTGCTCACATCTACCACCATCAGCAATACATATAATCGCACCTTCTACCAGCATGAACAATATACATACATCTACCAGTATCAACACTACACATACACCTTCTACCAACATCAGTAGTACACATATTGCTGTATTGCAATATTGGTATGTGAGTATCTGGAGTAGGTATGGATAACGTATCCAAGGAAAGGATAGGAAAGGATAAGGCTGAATTACCGGAGAGGAAAATATGCAGAGATGAGGAACTTCCTAATGGGATTTCCATGGAGAAATAGAACTCAGAGAAAAGTCTGTACATGATATGATGGACTACGTCACCCAAAAGTGTTAGGAAGCTGCAGACAGGTTTATCCCGGCCCAAAAGGAGAGAAATGAAAAGCAACAGAAGAATCCGTGGTTCAATCAAGAATGTAAGGTAGAGAAGTAATTGAGTTCAAGAACATATAAAAAACTACAGGACTAACAGATTACCAGATAGCAGAAAGAGATACCAGAGGGCCAGAAATGAGTACCTCAGAGTGAGGAGAGAAGCAGAGAGACAGTATGAAAATGACATTGCAAGTAAAGCCAAGGCCCAACCAAAACTGCTCCACAGCCACATCAGGAGGAAAACAACAGTGAAAACAAGTAATGAAACTAAAAAAAAAGGTGTACAGATACACAGAGAATGACAAGGTGTGTGAAGAACTCAACAAGAGAGTCCAGAAGGTTTTCACAGTAAAGCAAGGAGAAGCCCCTGTACTAGGAGAAGAGGCGGCAAACCAAACAACCTTGGAGGAATTTGAGCTCACCAGTGATGAGGTCAAAAGGAATCTGTTGTAGCTGAATTTGACAAAGGCTGTTGAGCCTGATAGAATCTCACCATGGAAACTAAAGGAAGGTGTAGACGCATATAGTGTATCACTCTCCATGGTATATAACAGGTCACTGGAAACAATAGAAATTGAAAGAAAGCTAATGTAGTTCCAATTTACAAAAAGGGTGACAGGAAAGAGGCACTGAACTACAGGTCAGTTTCTTTAACTTGTGTACCATGCAAGATGTCGGAGAAGATCGCGAGGAAAAGGCTCGTAGAGCTTCTGGAGAGAAAGAACTTTGAAACAAACCACCAGCATGGGTTCAGAGATGGTCAATCGTGCCTCACAAGTTTAACAGAATTCTATGACCAAGCAACAAAAATTAGACAAGAAAGAGAAGGGTGGGCAGACTGCATTTTCTTGGACTCTCGGAAAGCTTTTTACATAGTACCCCATAAAAGGGTATTACAAATGTTGGAGAAACAGGCAGGAGTAAAGGGTAACGTGCTTCACTGGATAAGGGAATAGCTCAGCAGCAGGAGACAGCGAGTAACGGTGAGGGAGGAGACATCAGAGTGGCGAGATGTCACCAGCAGAGTCCCACAGGGCTCTGTACTTGGACCTGTCCTGTTTTTAATATATGTAAACGATCTTCCAGAGGTTATAGACTTATTCCTCTCAATGTTTGCTGCTGATGCAAAAATTATGAGAAGAATCAAGACAGATGAAGATAGACAGAGAATACAGGACGTCCTGGACAAACTGGAGGAGTGGTCTAGAAAAAGGCTACTAAAGTTTAACGCAGGAAAGTGTAAAGTAATGAAATTAAGTGAAGGGAGCAGAACGCTGAACACAAGGTACCATCTGGGAGGTGAAATCCTGCTAGAGTCAAATAGAAAGATCTGGGGTCTGATATCACACTGAAGTTATCCCTAGAGGCCCACATCAAAAGGATATCATCAGCGGCTTATGCTAGATTGGCTAGCATAAGAACTGCCTAGAAGAAGAAACTTGTGTAAGGAATCGTTTAGGACCCTGTTCAGGACGTTCAGGACACTTTCGTCAGACCAATCTTTGAGTTAGTCGCTCCAGCCTGGAGTCCTAGTTAAACACAAGACAAAGTTAGAAAAGATTCAGAGGTATTCCACCAGACTAGTCCAAGAACTGAGAGGTATGAGCTACGAGGAAAACCTACGGATGTTAAGCCTCCTGTCCCTGGAAGACAGAAGAGTAAGGGGAGACATGATAACCGCCTACAAAATTCTCAGGGGGAACTGACAAGGTGGACAAAGACAAACTATTTAGCACGGATGGAACACGGACACAGGTGGAAACTGAGTTCCCAAATGAGCCACAGAGACATTAGAATTATTTTTTTTCAGTGTCAGAGTAGTTAACAAATAGAATACATTAGGCAGTTATGTGATGGAGGCAGACTCCATACACAGTTTCAAATGCAGATTTGATAAGAGCCCAAGAGGCTCAGAATATTTTTACCATTTGATTCATCGTTGAGAGGCGGGTCATAAGAGCCAAAGCTCAACCCCCACAAGCACAACTAGGAGAGTACATACTCACACCACCGGCCAGTACCGTGGGTGCTGACTGGGGATAAAGGATGCTATGAATTACAATGACGTCACGACACCCCACATTTCGTCTCATCACACTCAGCGCAGTGCTCCATTAACACGGTTAATGTGGATCATCAGTTCCTTGTCAAAGTAAATTATATTTTTTTCCTGGACAACACTGAACCTTAATCGAGTTTATTCAATGCTCCTCAAAGCCGCCAACCCAGACATGGGCTCTGACTTCATCAATAAGGCTCAACAGTGAACTCCAGTTCATGACTGATAATTTTAAAAAAGCAATGATGCAATATATATACAAAAGTCTCTACATTTACTGCTGTAGATCTTAAGTGTTGGTAGAGGGGGTCTCCACACGGCGCATATAAGACTTATTTTTCCTGCTGTCAATGACAGTTCTTTACTTCTCGTAATTGAGAGAATATCCCACGTTCCAGCAATGTCTCTCGCCACTCTGCAGAGATACTCTTAGTACTGATATTCACACTAAGACTTCTGAAAGGGTCGTGGAATGTGGTACATAGTTAGTGTACAATATAATTGGCTTCTATGGTCCAGTAACATGATGTTAACTCAGTGTAATATGTAGACCCTAGTAGATAATTCACACTTCCACAGCTGCACGATTTCCATACAACTAAACTTATACAGAAGCTGCTCTACGGATTATAGAATAGAGGATTAGCTGGTGGGCTAATGAGGACCGTGACATTATAAAAACGTGCTCTTCTAGTATTAGCAAATTAATTTATATATATATATGGACAGAATCATTTATTTAAGGCATTAACGTTCCGATATAGTATATAATTTATGACATTACTATTAAACCGTAGAATTTAATGTTTTAAAACTATTCTTATAATTATACTGAGCAAAATGAAGGTGTAGAAACGAGGATATATTACATTGCCTTCATCAGATCCTTCTTTATATACAAGACAATAATTAAGCCATAATCGAAGGAAGACCACACGCCGGGAAGACCATGTAACACATGTTTTATACAACGAAAGGTCGGATACGTTTTGATCTGAAAGAAGGATATTGGTTAGAGAAAAAATTAAAAACACAAATCGAATTCATCAGTCAGAAGGTTTGAGTCATGGCAGGCATTCCCTGGTACAACCACACCACTCTCGGTCCACATTCCAGTAAAAGGCTTATGATTGACTACAGCCCGCAGCCGTTTCTGACCATGACAGACATTATAGAAAAGCTGCACTTTAGACCCCGTGAAAAGTTCAATAATTCTTTCGTAATTACGTTATTTCTCACTCCTAACTTTAATAATACAATTAGAGAACTAAGTTTTTTCCTTCAAAACTGTTCTTTTCATTTGACCTCGTTTTGGTTTATTAAAGATATTCAAGTCAATTAGGCTTCCTAGACCGATAACTATGGTAAGTCCATAGGTTATTATTGCAAACTCGCAAGGGCTAAAAACTACGTTTTTAATAATTCCATATTCCTGCTGTATGCTAAACATTAGTTAAGTTGTTCATTGTGTTCGTGAGCTACGGGGCATCTTCATCCCAGAAGTCCATCAGATAGGTAGTCCGTATACACGAGAAGCAAGATAGGACCTAAAACACATACTTCGTTGCATTGGCAAAAGAATAACCCTTTGTCTCTCTCCCTTAACCAAAAACTCATCCCTTGCTTCACTTCATTCAATCAAAAAACTCCCTTTACCTTTCTCCATTAACCCAAAAACTTCCCGTTGCCCCTCTCAAATAAACCAAAAACCTCCCCTTGCCATTAACCAAAAAATAACCAAATAATTAAAATTATTATTAATTAAGTTAACTTCCATGAACCAAAAAACTTCCCCCTTACCTCACGCCATTAGCCAAAAAATAAACATTTAACTCAAGATTACACACAAGAAAACGTTTAAAGCAAATAGTCTCAAAACGTTTTCAGCGTTCTTCTAAGTCGTGTTTGATTATTATGAGAGCATGTGTTTGACCCCAAAGTCTCTTTGTTTGGTTATAAAGAGTGGCTATGTTTGACCCCGTGGGCTCTCTGTTTGGTTATAAAGAGTAGTTATGTTTGACACCATGATCTCTCTGTTTGGTTATAAAGAATGATTTTGTTTTACACCGTGGGCTCTCTGTTTGGTTATATAGAGTGGTTATGTTTGACACTTTGGGCTCTCTGTTTGGTTATATAGAGTGGTTATGTTTGACACTTTGGGCTCTCTGTTTGGTTATAAAGCGTGGCTATGTTTGACACCATGATTTGGTTATAAAGAATGATTATGTTTGACACCGTGCGCTCTCTGTTTGGTTATATAGAGTGGTTATGTTTGACACCGTGCGCTCTCTGTTTGGTTATATAGAGTGACTAAGTTTAACACCATGGGCTCTCTGTTTGGTTATAAAGAGTGACTAAGTTTGACACCATGATCTCTCTGTTTGGTTATAAAGAATGATTATGTTTGACACTGTGGTCTCTCTGTTTGGTTATAAGGAGTAGCTGTGTTTGACACGGTGGTTTCTCCGTTTGGTTATAAAGAGAGGTTAAGTATGACACAGCGGGCGCTCAGTTTGGCTATAAAGAGTGGTTAAGTTTGACACCCTAGCCTCCCAGTACACAAGAACTGCACGTACCTTCACGAACTATCAACATCATCATGTACATAACGAGCTGAGAGAGGAATTCATTCGCTGCGAGGTGCAGCATATCCACTCTTCCCCTCAACGCGGTGTACATGCTTTCCAATGTTTACTTTTGTATTTACTCTGGTTGTTTGGGCAGGTAATATGGCTGCCAGAATAACCCTTCCGCTGCTGAGAGTCGATAAGTCTAACACAGAGCCACAGACAATTACCTGATCTTGTATAAATATATTTCTCCGAGCATTCCCTTGAAGATTATTGCCTTTCGTGTTGTCGTAACCTCTTGTTACATTGTTATTATATATGTGTACTCTCTTATTATGTTGTCATTATATGTGTGTAACCTCTTGTTATATTGTCACTATACGTGTGTAACCTCTTGTTATATTGTCACTATACGTGTGTAACCTCTTGTTATATTGTCACTATACGGGTGTAACCTCTTGTTATATTGTCACTATACGTGTGTAACCTCTTGTTATATTGTCACTATACGTGTGTAACCTCTTGTTATATTGTCACTATACGTGTGTAACCTCTTGTTATATTGTCACTATACGTGTGTAACCTCTTGTTATATTGTCACTATACGTGTGTAACCTCTTGTTATATTGTCACTATACGTGTGTAACCTCATGTTATATTGTCACTATACGTGTGTAACCTCTTGTTATATTGTCACTATACGTGTGTAACCTCTTGTTATATTGTCATTATATGTGTGTATAACCACTTGTTATATGATTATTATATTTGCATAACCTCTTGTTATATTGTTATTATATCTTGAGGTTATCCTGAGATGATTTCGGGGTTTAGCGTCCCCGCGGCCCGGTCCTCGACCAGTCCTCCTGTTTGTTACACATACCCAGGAAGCAGCTCGTAGCAGCTGTCTATCTCCCAGGTATCTATTTACTGCTAGGTGGACAGGTGCATCAGCGTGAAAGAAACTCCCCATTTTGTTTCTGGCCCCTACGGGGATCGAACAAGGAACCTCAGGACTACGAATCCGAAGCGCTGTCCACTCAGCTGCCAGACCCCCCATGTGTGTTTTATATGTGTAACCTCTTGTTATATTGTCATTATATGTGTGTAATAGGCCGGGAGTCATAGGGAAATAGGCCGGGAGTCATTGCATTAGACAATCAACGGCCAGAAATGTGGGGTCCATGAGCTACAGCTCGATCCAGCAGGCACAAATACGTGAGTACTCACACACACACACACACACACACACTTTATTATTACGTACTCAAGAAACATTTAACATTTACACAAAGAACAGTTAACTAGACACTCTGGGCACAACTCCCTAACCCCAGGGGAGTGACGGCTAGCTGCTACTATACACAACACAACAATAACACATCCCTCTCCTCAGAAGGAGTAGAGGGCGCGGGAGGGGAGTGGGTGGCGGCGGGTGGGAACCTCCTCATTATTGAGGTATGCTGCTGCCTCACGCTTAAATCTCTCTTCGGCAGCAACAGCTCGCTTCACAGCCTCAGCTCTATGCTTGGGTCCCTTCCTCATTGCGTTTTGGATCACCATCTTCTCTCCTATTTTTGCGGTCAGAGTAGCCTGTGTCTTTGCGATCCTCCTCATGTCCTTGGCATAGTTGATGTCGATGGAGGAGGGAGAGGAGGGGGAGCAGGAGCTTGTGACAGGAACACTGCTCATGATGCCGGTCTGGTGTAACCTACCACGCACACCCAACTTGTCCAGCCATAATTATATCCTAGATAACACATAAAATAGTTAACTGGTTATATATTAATACTGACCAGTCATGGTAGAGGGTATAGGTGGGAGTAGTGGTGTTAGTTGTGTTGGTGTTGATGGTGGCCATTGTGATGATGGTGGTTATGGTGGAGGTGGTGATGGTGATGATAGGGGTGTTGATGGTGATGATGGTGGTGATGGTGGTTATGGTGGTTATGGTGGAGATGGTGATGATGGTGGTTATAATGGAATTGGTGATAGTGATAGTGGTGGTGATGGTTGATGGTGATGATAGTGGTGATGATGGTGGTTATGGTGGAGGTGGTGATGGTGATGATAGTGGTGTTGATGGTGATGATGGTGGTTATGGTGGAGATGGTGATGATAGTGGTGATGATGGTGGTTATGGTGGAGTTGGTGATAGTGATAGTGGTGGTGATGGTTGATGGTGATGATGGTGGTTATGGTGGAGGTGGTGATGGTGATGATAGTGGTGATGGTGGTCATTGTGATGATGGTGGAGATGGTGATAGTGATAGTGGTGATGATAGTTGATGGTGATGATGGTAGTTATGGTGGAGGAGGTGATGGTGATGATAATGATGTTGATGGTGATGATGGTGATCATTGTGATGATGGTGGTTATGGTGGAGGAGGTGATGGTGATGATAGTGATGTTGATGGTGATGATGGTGGTCATTGTGGAGATGATGATAGTGGTGGAGATGGTGATGGTGGTAGTGGGGGTGATGATGGTGGTTATGGTGGTTATGGTGGAGGTGGTGATGGTGATAGTGGTGATGATGATAGTGGTGTTGATGGTGATGGTGGTGGTGGTAGTGAGGGTGATGGTAGTGGTGGTAGTGAGGGTGATGGTGGTGGTGGTAGTGAGGGTGATGGTGGTGGTGGTGGTGGTAGTGAGGGTGATGATGGTGGTGAAGGTAGTGATGGTGGTGGCTGTGGAAGTGATGGTGATACTGTTAGTGGTGATGATGGTAATGATGGTTATAGTGAAGGGGGTGGTGGTGGTGATAGTAGGTAGTGAAAAGAGCAAGTCGGAGGGAGGCGATGGAAGGCAGAGAGAGGGAGGCGATGGAAAGCTAGTGAAAGGAAGGTGAGGGAAGCTAGTGAGAGGGAGGTGAGGGAAGCTAGTGAGAGGGAGGTGAGGGAAGCTAGTGAGAGGAAGGTGAGGGAAGCTAGTGAGAGGAGGTGAGGGAAGCTAGTGAGAGGGAGGTGAGGGAAGCTAGTGAGAGGGAGGTGAGGGAAGCTAGTGAGAGGAAGGTGAAGGAAAGTAGTGAGAGGGAGGTGAGGGAAGCTAGTGAGAGGGAGGTGAAAGAAGCTAGTGAGAGGGAGGTGAGGGAAGCTAGTGAGAGAAGCTAGTGAGAGGGAGGTGAGGGAAGCTAGTGAGAGGGAGGTGAGGGAAGCTAGTGAGAGGGAGGAGAGGGTGATGGAGCGAAGTACAATTAATGACGTCAAGACCTGTGCGGAAGCTCCCACGATTGTAAGGTATACTACAGTACCCAGAGTGAGTGTCAGGTATACTACAGTACCAGAGTGTCAGGTATACTACAGTACCCAGAGTGTTAGGTATACTACAGTACCCAGAGTGTCAGGTATACTACAGTACCCAGAGTGAGTGTCAGGTATACTACAGTACCCAGAGTGAGTGTCAGGTATACTACAGTACCTAGAGTGAGTGTCAGGTATACTACAATACCCAGAGTGAGTGTCAGGTATACTACAGTACCCGGAGTGAGTGTCAAGTATACTACAGTACCCAGAGTGAGTGTCAGATACACTACAGTACCTAGAGTGTCAGGTAGTGTAGTGAAGATGGTTACTGTGATGAAGACTGTGTGTAGTGAAGATGGTTACTGTGATGAAGACAGTGTATAGTGAAGATAGTTACTGTGATGAAGACTGTGTATAGTGAAGATAGTTACTGTGATGAAGACTGTGTATAGTGAAGAAAGTTACAGTGATGAAGACTGTGTGTAGTGAAGATGGTTACTGTGATGAAGACTGTGTGTAGTGTAGATGGTTACTGTGATGAAGACAGTGTATAGTGAAGATGGTTACAGTGATGAAGACTGTGTATAGTGAAGATGGTTACTGTGATGAAGACAGTGTATAGTGAAGATGGTTACTGTGATGAAGACTGTGTGTATAGTGAAGATGGTTACTGTGATGAAGACAGTGTATAGTGAAGATGGTTACTGAGATGAAGACTGTGTGTAGTGTAGATGGTTACTGTGATGAAGACAGTGTATAGTGAAGATGGTTACTGTGATGAAGACAGTGTATAATGAAGATGGTTACTGTGATGAAGACTGTGTATAGTGAAGATGGTTACTGTGATGAAGACTTTGTGTAGTGAAGATGGATACTGTGATGAAGACAGTGTATAGTGAAGATGGTTACTGTGATGAAGAGTGTGTGTATAGTGAAGATGGTTACTGTGATGAAGACAGTGTATAGTGAAGATGGTTACTGTGATGAAGATGGTTACTGTGATGAAGATGGTTACTGTGATGAAGACTTTGTGTAGTGAAGATAGTTACTGTGATGAAGACAGTGTATAGTGAAGATGGTTACTGTGATGAAGACTGTGTGTATAGTGAAGATGGTTACTGTGATGAAGACAGTGTATAGTGAAAATGGTTACTGTGATGAAGACAGTGTATAGTGAAGATGGTTACTGTGATGAAGCCAGTGTATAGTGAAGATGGTTACAGTGATGAAGACTGTGATTAGTGAAGATGGTTACTGTGATGAAGACAGTGTATAGTGAAGATGGTTACTGTGATGAAGACTGTGTATAGTGAAAATGGTTACTGTGATGAAGACTGTGTGTAGTGAAGATGGTTACTGTGATGAAGACTGTGTGTAGTGAAGATGGTTACTGTGATGAAGACAGTGTATAGTGAAGATGGTTACTGTGATGAAGACTGTGTATAGTGAAGATGGTTACTGTGATGAAGACTGTGTATAGTGAAGATGGTTACTGTGATGAAGACTGTGTATAGTGAAGATGGTTACAGTGATGAAGACTGTGTGTAGTGAAGATGGTTACTGTGATGAAGACTGTGTATAGTGAAGATGGTTACAGTGATGAAGACTGTGTGTAGTGAAGATTTGACCACCATCACCCGAACAACACAGGATACTCCATCTTGTTTAATGTATATTACACACACACACACACACACACACACACACACACACACACACACACACACACACACACACACACACACCGGAGCCGGCCGGCCGAGCTGACAGCACGCTGGACACGTGATCCAGTTGTCTCGGTTTCGATCCCGGGCGTCGGCGAGAAACGATGGGCAGAGTTTCTTTCACCCTGTGCCCCTGTTATCTGGCAGTAAATAGGTACATGGGAGTTAGTCAGCTGTCAAGGGCTGCTTCTTGGTGTGTGTTCAAGTTCAAGAATGTTTATTGAGATAAGCAATAAATACATCTCAAAGGGATGGAGTAGCTTAGGCTATTTCTACCCCCCATCTTGGTGTGTGTGTGTGTGAGTATGTGTGTGTGTGTGTGTGTGTGTGTGTGTGTGTGTGTGTGTATGTGTGTGTGTGTGTGTGTGTGTGTGGTGTTAGAAAAAAAATAGTAGTAATAGTAGAAACAATTGATTGACAGTTGAGAGTTGGGCCGAAGGAGCAGAGCTTAACCCCCAGAAGCACAACTAGGAGAACTAGGTGAATACACACACACACATAAGAAGGTTGATGCAATTGAAAAAAAAAAAAAAAAAAAAAAAAAAAAAAAAAAAAAAAAAAAAAAAAAAAACTGACTTTAGGAGAGGACATTATGGCAACCTTTGAAATTTTTTAGTGAGTATAATTGGACAGACTTGTTGCTAGGCAAGAACGTGAATGAGATGTATGTCAAGTTTTGTGAAATATATGATTAAGGCACAAAAATTTTTATACCAGAACAGAGATGCAGAGCTAGGAAACAGGATTGGTTCAACAGAAAATACGAGAAGGCCAGAGACCAAAAGACACAAAAATGGAATCAATACAGGAAGAGGTCAAACCCCCAAACATACCAGCGATACAAAGATGCGAGAAAAAACTACACGGCAGTGAGGAGAGAGGCAGAAAGAAATTTTAAAAAAGGAATTGCAGACAAATGTAAAACAGAACCAGTCCTATTCTATAAATTCATAAACAACAAATTGCAGGTAAAGGATAATATTCAGAGGTTGAAAATGGGAAATAGATTCACGGAAAATGAAAATGAAATGTGTGAAACATTAAACGAAAAGTTCCAAAGTGTGTTTGTACAAAATGAATTCTTCAGGGAACCAGACACAATGCGAATTCCAGCGAACAACATAGAGCACATAGAGGTGTCTAGAGACGAAGTGGAAAAAGCTCAAGGAGCTAAATAAGAACAAAGCAGTTGATCCAGATGGCGTTTCTCCATGGGTTCTGAGAGAATGTGCACCTGAGCTCAGCATTTCACTTCAACTGATTTTTCAGGCATCCCTGTTTACAGGAGTTGTAGCTAATGTGTGGAAAAAGGCCAAAATAGTTCCAATCTACAAAAGTGGAAGCAGGGAAGACCCCCTTAATTATAGACCTGTATCATTGACAAGTGTAATAGTCAAAATATTTATCAAAATATTGGGGGACTAATCTCCCCCCAAAAAGAACTAGAAAACAAAACACTGGCATACTGAAAAGGGAATTATGAGGGGATGAGAAGTTTCCTAAGGGATATACCATGGGACACAGACCTCAGAGCTAAGTCGGTACAAGACATGGTCGAATATGTCACCCAAAAGTGTCAGGAGGCAGTAAACAGGTTTATCGCAGTCCAAAGGGAAAAATACAAGAAGCAAAAGAAGAATCCATGGTTTAACAGGGCATGTATGGAAGCTATGGTACTGAACAAAAGGGCGTGGAGGAACTTCCGAAATAACAGAACACCAGAAAGTAGAGAGAGATACCAGAGAACCAGGAATGAGTATGTTAGTGTGAGAAGGGAAGCAAAGAAAATTTATGTAAATGATATAGCAAGCAAAGCCAAGACCGATCCAAAGCTACTCTACAGTCACATCAGGAGGAAAACAACAGTAAAAGAACAGGTAATGAAACTTATACGAGGACAGGTATACAGAGAATGACAAAGAGGTGTGTGAGGAACTCAACAAGAGGATCCCGGAGGTCTTCACAATAGAACGTGGTGAGATCACTGCGCTAGGAGAGGGGGCAGTAAACCAGGCGGCCTTGGAAGGGTTCGAAATTACGAGAGATGAGGTCAAGAGACACCTGTTGGAATTGGATGTGAGAAAGGCTGTTGGTCCAGACGGGATATCACCATGGGTATTGAAAGATTGTGCAGAGGCACTCTGCTTGCCACTCTCCATAGTGTATAGTAGGTCACTGGAGACGGGAGACCTACCAGAAATATGGAAGGCAGCTAATGTGGTCCCAATATACAAAAAGGGTGACAGACAAGAGGCACTGAACTACAGGCCAGTGTCCCTAACTTGTATACCATGCAAAGTGATGGAGAAGATCGTGAAAAAAAATCTAGTAACACATCTGGAGAGAAGTGATGTTAAAAATGGGAGTCTGTACTATGGGGGATCTAGTATAAATGGATGTAGGGGCAGTAGTTAGCATTAAGAGTTATCAAATATGGGAGATCTAAAAGGCCCGGCCCCCAAGTAAAATATCCACAGTGAATATTAATTGGCTACACAATGTCAGTCAAGAGGTTGATCATAGATCTCCTACACATGAAGAATGGATACTCCTTTACTAACTTACTTATTTATTAACCCCTTAACAACCCCCCATATACATTCACACCAATAACAATAATAATAATTACTTTACCACACTATCTTACGTTAAAAGCTTTGGTCCACATAGGCAGGATACAAGGTTTACACTGAACACAAGCTTGGGTAAAGTTCTACTAGGGAAGCACTTGAAGCTTGGGCAGCTTAGTGGGTAGTGAGCCCACGTGGTACCTTAACACAACACAACACTAATGGGTACCCAAAACACTGGCAAATACTACCCCAAGGTCTCCACCAATCTTACAAACCTAGAGTAGGCACACTTAAAAAACACAGGACTTAACTTAATGGTACAGGAACTTAAGGTAAGGGAAATAAGTAAGAGGAAAGGTAGAGGAGTGCAGAGCAGCTCAGGAAAGTCTTGACCCCCACGAACGCCAGTCAGAGAAGAGAGAGCGTCTCCACTCTCCTCCCTCAGTTCACTCGCTGCCAGCAGGCTACTCAACTAATCGTACAGCATTCCTATCCCAAGTTTACTCACGTTTACTTTACAAATGATTAGAAAGTATTAGTAAATATAGTTGGTGCCTATTTTATTATTTAATAATCAACCCCAATCACAGTCTTTAAATGCTCTTTGAGAAACAAGAATATTCTTACATCTGGCAGGGAAGATACAAACAAATGCACCTCGCCATGCATCCCCCTACTAAAAGGTAGTTTATTTAGCTCAATTTTGACCTCTGGTTTCCACTGAGGAACCCTGGGTCGTAACAAGGGACTTCGTGACAAATCGCAAACATGGGTTCAGAGAGGGTAAATCTTGCCTTACTGGCTAAATAGAATTCTACAATCAGGTGACAAAGATTAAGCAAGAAAGAGAAGGCTGGGCAGACTGCATTTTTTTGGACTATCAGAAACCCTTTGATACAGTTCCCCATAAGAGGCTGGTACATAAGCTGGAGAGACAGGCAGGAATAACTGGTAAAGTGCTCCAGTGGATAAGGGAATACCTAAGCAATAGGAAGCAAAGAGTTACAGTAAGGGGTGAGACCTCAGAATGGCACAAAGTCACCAGTGGAGTCCCACAGGGCTCTGTACTCGGGCCTATCCTGTTTCTGATATACGTGAATGATCTCCCAGAGGGTATAGACCCATTCCTCTCAATGTTTGCTGACGATGCTTAAATTATGAGAAGGAGTAAGACAGAGGAGGACTACTTGAGGCTTCAAGAAGACCTAGACAAACTAAAGGAATGGTCGAACAAATGGTTGTTAGAGTTTAACCCAAGCAAATGTAATGTAATGAAGATAGGTGTAGGGAGCAGGAGGCCAGTTACAAGGTATCATTTGGGAGATGAAATTCTACACGAGTCAGAGAGAGAGAAATACCTGGGGGTTGATATTACGCCAGACCTGTCCCCCTGAAGCCCACATCAAGAGGATAACATCAGCAGCATATGCCAGGTTGGCTAACATAAGAACGGCCTTTAGAAACTTGTGTAAGGAATCTTTCAGAACATTATATACCACATATGTCAGACCAATCCTGGAGTATGCGGCTCCAGTATGGAGTCCACATCTAGTTAAGCATAAGACCAAACTGGAAAAAGTTCAAAGGTTTGCCACCAGACTAGTACCCGGGCTGAGAGGTATGAGCTACGAGGAGAGACTACGGGAATTAAACCTCACGTCGCTAGAAGACAGAAGAGTTAGGGGGATATGATCACCATGTACAAGATTCTCAGAGGAATTGACAGGGTAGATAAAGACGCGCTATTTAACACAAGAGGCACACACACTAGGGGACACAGGTGGAAACTGAGTGCCCAAATGAGTCACAGAGATATTAGAAAGAATTTTTTTAGTGTCAGAGTAGTTGACAAATGGAATGCATTAGGCAGCATTCTGTCAATCAATTGTACACCAATTGATTGACAGTTGGGAGGTGGGACCAAAGAGCAAGAGCTCAACCCCTGCAAGCACAAATAGGTGAGTACAAGCAAGGAGAAGTTCCAGAGATAGAAGAAGGAATAATTAACCAGGCACCCCTCGAGAGGAATTTGAGATTACCAGTGGAGATGTTGGGAAGCATTTGCTGGAGTTGGATGTGACAAAGGTTATAGGCCCAGATGGAATATCACCATGGATACTAAAGGAAGGAGCAGAAGCACTGTGCTTACCACTCTCCATTTTGTATAACAAATCAATGGTAACAGGTGAACTGCCAGAAATTTGGAAGGCGGCAAACATAGTCCCAATATACAAAGAGGGGGATAGACAGGAGGCACAGAACTACAGGTCAGTATCCCTAACTTGCATACCATGCAAGCTAATGGAGAAAATTGTGCGAAAAATGATAGTCGAACATCTGGAGTGAAGGAACTTTGTGTCACACCACCAACATGGCATCAGGGATGACAAGTCATGCCTCACAGGATTAATTGAATTCTATGATCAGGCAACAACAACAACAACAAACTATAGACCACCTCCTCCAGTCTTCGATGATCAACGACCAAGCAATTCACTGCTTACAAGCTGCAACAGAGGACGCATTGATACAAATAACCAATATTATGACCGAGGAAACCCAACCAGGACAAACCGACATCCTTCAAAAACTGGAAAAGCAAATAAATCTCCTCCAGATGCACCAGGCGGCCTCTGAAGACGACCTAGAGCAACAACAACATTACGACTCCCTGATAATTAACTCTGCTGATCTACCAGATGAACAACAAGGCGAGATCTGCTGTAATGTTGTAATATAAACATGTAAATATAAATATAGTAATGTAAACATGATTTTGGCAATTATGTAATATTAATTGCTGCAGTTACTTTGGACTTTTTATTTGCGATGACAAGCAATATTTCATTAATATTATTGAGAAAGTCCACAGGAGCCGTGGTGGGGATTCGGGCCTGTGCCCTGGGTGTTCTAGGATTCATTCTCTAAAAGACTAAAATAAAGTGTGACCAACAACTACTGGCCCTCTTTCATGACTGTGGTATATCTGAAAACCAGAATCCTTCCAATGACAAAACTGAAATTAACTCACATGCGACTGAGCCTTGCCTAACCTTGTTCAAGGTGCTGTCTTCTGCTCTGCTGGTCTAATAATGCTCTCTCATCCAAAAAGAAAACAAATATATAATAAATATAAATAAAATAAGTTCCTAACTTATTTAATCAGTATAGTCTCTATGTACTCATGTAAGCATCTACCTCAGTATCATAGTAAAATCTTACTCATGTATAATCTTACCCTGTTATCTTTAAATTTAATTGTAATTTGATTTATATTAGTCATTTATTGGAATTAATTGAGTTCATTTTTTTGCTTTCTTAATTTTATACTAATTGTAGGATCATAACTAAGCAATTTTATAGTTTTATAGTTTTTTATTTAATTAATTAAGCAATTTTATAGTTTTATAGTTTTTCTGTTATTTTTTATTTTTAACTTTTAACTCTTATCATTCAGTGTACCTGAGTGTATCCCTGATATATATCCCTGTATAGCCAGAACGCACTTCTCAGCCTACTATGCAAGGCCCGATTTGCCTAATAAGCCAAGTTTTCCTGAATAAATATATTTTCTCAAATTTTTTTCTTATGAAATGATAAAGCTACCCATTTCATTATGTAAGAGGTTAATTTTTTTTAATTGGAGTTAAAATTAACGTAGATATATGATCGAACCTAACCAACCCTACCTAACCTAACCTAACCTATCTTTATAGGTTAGGTTAGGTTAGGTAGCCGAAAAAGTTAGGTTAGGTTAGGTTAGGTAGGTTAGGTAGTCGAAAAACAATTAATTCATGAAAACTTGGCTTATTAGGCAAATCGGGCCTTGCATAGTAGGCTGAGAAGTGCGTTCTGGCTACTAGGTACGACATATATATATATATATATATATATATATATATATATATATATATATATATATATATATATATATATATATATATATATATATATATATATATATATATATATATGTGTGTGTGTGTGTGTGTGTGTGTGTACATACAAAAGAATGGGGGTGGTAGGAGAAGATAATATTAGTGTTCAGTGAGAAACCACAAGGTCTCCTCTGAATATAGGTGTATTTGCGGCGAGGTGGTGGCTGACAGGTACGGCCACCATGGCCTACTCTGCCAAAGCACAGGGGGATGGCACTCGAGGCACAGTGAAGTTAACGACATCATCAAGAAGAGCCTCACCACAGCTGGATGCCCAGCTGAAAGAGAGCCCAGTTACCTAATGCCCCGTAACTCTGATGCTCTTATTGGTTGCCCGGATGGTATCACAGTGAACCCCTAAAAGAATGGCAAGCAGTTGGTATGGGACTACACGTGCGTATCAACCCTGGCTAACACCTACATTGACCTCAGTGTTGCACAACCAGGTGGCGTTTCCACCCACAGGGAAGCAGCCAAATCCCGTAAGTATAGAGAACTGGATCACCACTACAATTTTGTCCCCATTGCTTCTGAGACACTCGGCGCCTGGGGTAAAAGTGCTACCAGTTTTTTCAAGGAACTGGGTTCTAGGCTCATTGAAACAACAAGGGACCCTAGAGCGCCCAGCTTACTTTTCCAACGCCTCAGCGTGACGATACAGAGGGGGAAATGCGCACTGCATCCAGGGTTCCTGCCCGCCATCTGAGGAGCTGGAGGAACTCGACAACCTATGATAACCATCTTTGTAACCTATATGTAACTCGTTTTTTGTAACAAAGTTCAAATAAAGCAAATATATATGTGTACATACAAAAGAATGGGGTGGTAGGAGAAGATAATATTAGTGTTCAGTGAGAAACCACAAGGTCTCCTCTGAATACTTTTTATTTTCTTCTCCGAGGCTATGGGTCCCCACATTGGCACCAGAGGTGGTACCCTCACAAATTTATATATTTATAATAATTTATAATTTATATATAATAATATATAATAATAATATTTATATTTTTTATTTTCTTCTCCGAGGCTATGGGTCCCCACATTGGCACCAGAGGTGGTACCCTCACAAATTTATATATTTATAATAATTTATAATTTATATATAATAATATATAATAATAATATTGATATATAATATATAATAATAATAATTATAATAATATATAATTTATTTATTTATATATTATTATATATTTATATATATATATATATTATTAAATATGACCGAAAAAGTAAGATTAATAATTCTAACACGAATTTTCTCAATCTTTCGTACATTACGCTTCACTGTTGGAGGTAAATCAAAAATCACTTCTCCAAAATTCATTTTTATTTCTAGTCTGACGCGACACGGGCGCGTTTCGTAAAACTTATTACATTTTCAAAGACTTCACAAATACACAACTGATTAGAACTTGCGTTTCCCTGATTTTATATCTACATTTGAGTGAGGTGGGAAGGGTGATGTGGCATTACATTTGAGTGAGGTGGGAAGGGTGATGTGGCATTAACACAAGACAGAACACTAGGGGATATTAATAGGGTATTAAAAGTATCAACACAAGACAGAACAGAAACAATGGGTATTGAATAGAAGTGTTTGTAGAAAGCCTATTGGTCCATATTTCTTGATGCTTCTATATTGGAGCGGAGTCTTGAGGTGGGTAGAATATAGTTGTGCAATAATTGGCTGTTGATTGCTGGTGTTGACTTCTTGATGTGTAGTGCCTCGCAAACGTCAAGCCGCCTGCTATCGCTGTATCTATCGATGATTTCTGTGTTGTTTACTAGGATTTCTCTGGCGATGGTTTGGTTATGGGAAGAGATTATATGTTCCTTAATGGAGCCCTGTTGTTTATGCATCGTTAAACGCCTAGAAAGAGATGTTGTTGTCTTGCCTATATACTGGGTTTTTTGGAGCTTACAGTCCCCAAGTGGGCATTTGAAGGCATAGACGACGTTAGTCTCTTTTAAAGCGTTCTGTTTTGTGTCTGGAGAGTTTCTCATGAGTAGGCTGGCCGTTTTTCTGGTTTTATAGTAAATCGTCAGTTGTATCCTCTGATTTTTGTCTGTAGGGATAACGTTTCTATTAGCAATATCTTTCAGGACCCTTTCCTCTGTTTTATGAGCTGTGGAAAAGAAGTTCCTGTAAAATAGTCTAATAGGGGGTATAGGTGTTGTGTTAGTTGTCTCTTCGGAGGTTGCATGGCTTTTCACTTTCCTTCTTATGATGTCTTCGATGAAACCATTGGAGAAGCCGTTATTGACTAGGACCTGCCTTACCCTACAGAGTTCTTCGTCGACTTGCTTCCATTCTGAGCTGTGGCTGAGAGCACGGTCGACGTATGCGTTAACAACACTCCTCTTGTACCTGTCAGGGCAGTCGCTGTTGGCATTTAGGCACATTCCTATGTTTGTTTCCTTTGTGTAGACTGCAGTGTGGAATACTCCGCCCTTTTCCATGACTGTTACATCTAGAAATGGCAGCTTCCCATCCTTTTCCGTCTCGTAAGTGAAACGCAGCACGGAACTCTGCTCAAATGCCTCCTTCAGCTCCTGCAGATGTCTGACATCAGGTACCTGTGTAAAAATGTCGTCAACATACCTGCAGTATATGGCCGGTTTCAAGTTCATGTCGACTAAGACTTTTTGCTCGATGGTACCCATGTAGAAGTTTGCAATCAGGACACCTAGGGGAGAACCCATGGCGACCCCATCTACTTGCTTATACATGTGCCCATCCGGGCTCAAGAAGGGTGCCTCTTTAGTACAAGCTTGGAGTAGTTTCCTCAGAATACTTTCTGGCATGTCAAGAGGAGTACAGGCTGGATCACGATACACTCTGTCGGCTATCATTCCGATTGTCTCGTCCACAGGTACGTTGGTAAACAGCGATTCTACGTCCAACGAGGCTCTTATCCCTGTGGCCCGTGCGCCCCGCAGTAAGTCCACAAATTCCTTTGGAGACTTCAGGCTGAAGGCGCAAGGAACATAAGGAGTCAGCAGGCCGTTGAGTCGCTTCGCCAGTCTGTACGTGGGTGTGGGTATCTGGCTAATGATTGGCCGAAGTGGGTTTCCAGGCTTGTGCGTCTTGACATTTCCATACGCATATCCAGGTTTATATTCCCCAATGATCTTTGGCAGGTGGAGTCCGGATTTCTTGGCGTTCACAGTTTCGATCAGTTTGTTGACCTTTGCTTTTAATTCGGCTGTAGTGTCCTTCGTTACCCTTTGGAACTTAGTTTGGTCAGAGAGTATGATGTTCATTTTTGCCAGATATTCGTCTTTTTTAAGAATGACATATATTGGCGACTTGTCACCTCTCCTGACAACTATCTCCTTGTTCTCACGAAGGCTTTTAGCTGCCGCTTTAAGCTCGGGGGACAGTATGGTGCTTCTGTAGTTGCCTCGATTCTTTCCTCCTTCTGCAATAAGTTCTGCTTGTAAGGTATCTTTGGTAGTGACCTTCTTGTGTGTCTCGAGGTCGAATATGTCGTCCAACAGAATTTCCAACTCTACTTTCCGGGCCATTTCACTCGGTCTGGACATAACATGACAGTTTATGCCCAGATTTAGGAGAGTGACTTGGTCCTCAGTGAGGTTAATTCCTGCAAGGTTCAGGAAGCCATCTCTTGGTCGTGGAATTGCCATAGGTCCTCCATATAATGTTGTTAGTTTCTTGATAATCCTTGTTTCAGTGCTGAGGTGATGTTGGTCTGTGAGGATGTCGAGGTGTTGTTCAATGCGGGTACGGATACTATGGTCGATGTTGCTATTTCTCCACTCGTTTGTAGCATGAAGTAGTTGCGTTTTGTTGTCTTTGATTTCATTCTCTGCCTTGTATATCTGATCACGAATCAGATCCTGGCGATATTTTATCGTGAAGGCTTGATTCCTTGCTGCTGGGTCGTGCACTTTAACATTAGTATATTTTGGTAGCAGTCTTTCCTGTAGACATATACTATTAAATATGACCGAAAAAGTAAGATTAATAATTCAATTAAACTCAGCACTGAAACAAGGATTATCAAGAAACTAACAACATTATATGGAGGACCTATGGCAATTCCACGAGTTTGAAGTATATATCTTTTAGACACTCAACCCACCAGAGTTGAATGTCCACATAATAGGGCTTGATGAAAAACGCGAGAAATCCCTCACTACCTCTTTGCCTGGAGAGGATTGGAGCTCTGGTTCGTTAAATACCTCAGAATTCCTTAGGGCTCTGAAGTATGGTGTAGTGGATACAGTGCGTAACTGCCACCTTGATGGCCTGTGTTCGAGTCCCCTGGTGAGTTGAGTGTCTAAAAGTTTTAAGTATATACACACACACACATATATATATATATATATATATATATATATATATATATATATATATATATATATGTCGTACCTAGTAGCCAGAACGC
>NC_091160.1:26914461-26924461 GCF_040958095.1 Procambarus clarkii
TATGAGAATTTCTTGCCCACCTAACCTATTAGAGGACCCTTATCTTACTGTTGTTGAAAAAAATCCCAAATTAATTTTCATATTTTTTCCATTTTCAAATTACGTCCACTTTCAGCTATACGGGTAAACAGCCAAAATCTACGTTATTTTTAAGAGGACATGTTGTCACAGTGCATTTCACGCAACCTTTCCTCATAACTTCAATAATGATATTCGGACAACCGCCAGAAAGTTGATCTCCACGTTACTTAATGATGATATAATGCGATGCAAGCGTGTGCTAATATTTTATTTGTGTTTAGAATGTAAGGGCTATAGGAGGTTGTCTAGACTTGCATACATTTTCAAATGCTAATTATGTAGGCAGTAGAAAGTATGTTTTCCCATTACGCTACATTGACTGTGATACAAGAACTGAAAATAGACATAGCCCAGAACTATTTCACTATCGACTCACCAAGTCTTATTCTCATCGATTGGTGTTTACATTGGATGATGTAGGTCTTAAGAGACAGCCTTGAACTCGGGGATAATGAACAACTCAATTTAATAATAGTATCAAGACTGTGTTTTTCCATATTGTCGTATATATGTTTACTTTGCTTGGAAATTGTATGTGAGGAACATTACACACCTAAGGGAGAGAGAATGAACGGCGCGTTTGAGGTAAAGCGAGGACTGACCGTGATGTGTATGTTTGTTTTACCACAGTGAATATGAAGCTATATTATGCTATGTCTATCAGTTGTTGAATATGTCTATCATCAATTGGTGTACAATTGATTGACAGAATGCTGCCTAATGCATTCCATTTGTCAACTACTCTGACACTAAAAAAATTCTTTCTAATATCTCTGTGACTCATTTGGGCACTCAGTTTCCACCTGTGTCCCCTAGTGCGTGTGCCCCTTGTGTTAAATAGCGCGTCTTTATCTACCCTGTCAATTCCTCTGAGAATCTTGTACATGGTGATCATATCCCCCTAACTCTTCTGTCTTCTAGCGACGTGAGGTTTAATTCCCTTAGTCTCTCCTCGTAGCTCATACCTCTCAGCCCGGGTACTAGTCTGGTGGCAAACCTTTGAACTTTTTCCAGTTTGGTCTTATGCTTAACTAGATGTGGACTCCATGCTGGAGCCGCATACTCCAGGATTGGTCTGACATATGTGGTATATAATGTTCTGAAAGATTCCTTACACAAGTTTCTAAAGGCCGTTCTTATGTTAGCCAACCTGGCATATGCTGCTGATGTTATCCTCTTGATGTGGGCTTCAGGGGGACAGGTCTGGCGCGATATCAACCCCCAGGTATTTCTCTCTCTCTGACTCGTGTAGAATTTCATCTCCCAAATGATACCTTGTAACTGGCCTCCTGCTCCCTACACCTATCTTCATTACATTACATTTGCTTGGGTTAAACTCTAACAACCATTTGTTCGACCATTCCTTTAGTTTGTCTAGGTCTTCTTGAAGCCTCAAGCAGTCCTCCTCTGTCTTACTCCTTCTCATAATTTAAGCATCGTCAGCAAACATTGAGAGGAATGGGTCTATACCCTCTGGGAGATCATTCACGTATATCAGAAACAGGATAGGCCCGAGTACAGAGCCCCGTGGGACTCCACTGGTGACTTTGTGCCATTCTGAGGTCTCACCCCTTACTGTAACTCTTTGCTTCCTATTGCTTAGGTATTCCCTTATCCACTGGAGCACTTTACCAGTTATTCCTGCCTGTCTCTCCAGCTTATGTACCAGCCTCTTATGGGGAACTGTATCAAAGGGTTTCTGATAGTCCAAAAAATGCAGTCTGCCCAGCCTTCTCTTTCTTGCTTAATCTTTGGGTTCCTCAGTGGAAACCAGAGGTCAAAATTGAGCTAAATAAACTACCTTTTAGTAGGGGGATGCATGGCGAGGTGCATTTGTTTGTATCTTCCCTGCCAGATGTAAGAATATTCTTGTTTCTCAAAGAGCATTTAAAGACTGTGATTGGGGTTGATTATTAAATAATAAAATAGGCACCAACTATGTTTAATAATACTTTCTAATCATTTGTAAAGTAAACCTGAGTAAGCTTGGGATAGGAATGCTGTACGATTAGTTGAGTAGCCTGCTGGCAGCGAGTGAACTGAGGGAGGAGAGTGGAGACGCTCTCTCTTCTCTGACTGGCGTTCGTGGGGGTCAAGACTTTCCTGAGCTGCTCTGCACTCCTCTACCTTTCCTCTTACTTATTTCCCTTACCTTAAGTTCCTGTACCATTAAGTTAAGTCCTGTGTTTTTTAAGTGTGCCTACTCTAGGTTTGTAAGATTGGTGGAGACCTTGGGGTAGTATTTGCCAGTGTTTTGGGTACCCATTAGTGTTGTGCTGTGTTAAGGTACCACGTGGGCTCACTACCCACTAAGCTGCCCAAGCTTCAAGTGCTTCCCTAGTAGAACTTTACCCAAGCTTGTGTTCAGTGTAAACCTTGTATCCTGCCTATGTGGACCAAAGCTTTTAACGTAAGATAGTGTGGTAAAGTAATTATTATTATTGTTATTGGTGTGAATGTATATAGGGGGTTGTTAAGGGGTTAATAAATAAGTAAGTTAGTAAAGGAGTATCCATTCTTCCTGTGTAGGAGATCTATGATCAACCTCTTGACTGACATTGTGTAGCCAATTAATATTCACTGTGGATATTTTACTTGGGGGCCGGGCCTTTTAGATCTCCCATATTTGATAACTCTTAATGCTAACTACTGCCCCTACATCCATTTATAATAGATCCCCCATAGTACAGACTCCCATTTTTAACATCACTTCTCTCCAGATGTGTTACTAGATTTTTTCTCACGATCTTCTCCATCACTTTGCATGGTATACAAGTTAGGGACACTGGCCTGTAGTTCAGTGCCTCTTGTCTGTCACCCTTTTTTGTATATTGGGACCACATTAGCTGCCTTCCATATTTCTGGTAGGTGTCCCGTCTCCAGTGACCTACTATACACTATGGAGAGTGGCAAGCAGAATGCCTCTGCACAATCTTTCAATACCCATGGTGATATCCCGTCTGGACCAACAGCCTTTCTCACATCCAATTCCAACAGGTGTCTCTTGACCTCATCTCTCGTAATTTCGAACCCTTCCAAGGCCGCCTGGTTTACTGCCCCCTCTCCTAGCGCAGTGATCTCACCACGTTCTATTGTGAAGACCTCCTGGATCCTCTTGTTGAGGTCCTCACACACCTCTTTGTCATTCTTTGTATACCTGTCCTCGTATAAGTTTCATTACCTGTTCTTTTACTGTTGTTTTCCTCCTGATGTGACTGTGGAGTAGCTTTGGATCGGTCTTGGCTTTGTTTGCTATATCATTTACATAAATTTTCTTTGCTTCCCTTCTCACACTAACATACTCATTCCTGGTTCTCTGGTATCTCTCTCTACTTTCTGGTGTTCTGTTATTTCGGAAGTTCCTCCACGCCCTTTTGTTCAGTACCATAGCTTCCATACATGCCCTGTTAAACCATGGATTCTTCTTTTGCTTCTTGTATTTTTCCCTTTGGACTGGGATAAACCTGTTTACTGCCTCCTGACACTTTTGGGTGACATATTCGACCATGTCTTGTACCGACTTAGCTCTGAGTTCTGTGTCCCATGGTATATCCCTTAGGAAACTTCTCATCCCCTCATAATTCCCTTTTCAGTATGCCAGTGTTTTGTTTTCTAGTTCTTTTTGGGGGGAGATTAGTCCCCCAATATTTTGATAAATATTTTGACTATTACACTTGTCAATGATACAGGTCTATAATTAAGGGGGTCTTCCCTGCTTCCACTTTTGTAGATTGGAACTATTTTGGCCTTTTTCCACACATTAGCTACAACTCCTGTAAACAGGGATGCCTGAAAAATCAGTTGGAGTGGAATGCTGAGCTCAGGTGCACATTCTCTCAGAACCCATGGTGAAACGCCATCTGGATCAACTGCTTTGTTCTTATTTAGCTCCTTGAGCTTTTTCCACTTCGTCTCTAGACACCTCTATGTGCTCTATGTTGTTCGCTGGAATTCGCATTGCGTCTGGTTCCCTGAAGAATTCATTTTGTACAAACACACTTTGGAACTTTTCGTTTAATGTTTCACACATTTCATTTTCATTTTCCGTGAATCTATTTCCCATTTTCAACCTCTGAATATTATCCTTTACCTGCAATTTGTTGTTTATGAATTTATAGAATAGGACTGGTTCTGTTTTACATTTGTCTGCAATTCCTTTTTTAAAATTTCTTTCTGCCTCTCTCCTCACTGCCGTGTAGTTGTTTCTCGCATCTTTGTATCGCTGGTATGTTTGGGGGTTTGACCTCTTCCTGTATTGATTCCATTTTTGTGTCTTTTGGTCTCTGGCCTTCTCGTATTTTCTGTTGAACCAATCCTGTTTCCTAGCTCTGCATCTCTGTTCTGGTATAAAAATTTTTGTGCCTTAATCATATATTTCACAAAACTTGACATACATCTCATTCACGTTCTTGCCTAGCAACAAGTCTGTCCAATTATACTCACTAAAAATTTTTCTAAGGTTGCCATAATGTCCTCTCCTAAAGTCAGTTTTTTTTTTTTTTCAATTGCATCAACCTTCTTATGTGTGTGTGTGTATTCACCTAGTTCTCCTAGTTGTGCTTCCGGGGGTTAAGCTCTGCTCCTTCGGCCCAACTCTCAACTGTCAATCAATTGTTTCTACTATTACTACTATTTTTTTTCTAACACCACACACACACACACACACACACACACACACACACACACACACACACACACACACACACACACACACACACACACACACACACACACACACACACACACACATACTCACAAACACACACACCAAGATGGGGGGTAGAAATAGCCTAAGCTACTCTATCCCTTTGAGATGTATTTATTGCTTATCTCAATAAACATACTTGAACTTGAACACACACCAAGAAGCAGCCCGTGACAGCTGACTAACTCCTATGTACCTATTTACTGCCAGATAACAGGGGCACAAGGTGAAAGAAACTCTGCCCATCGTTTCTCGCCGACGCCCGGGATCGAAACCGAGACAACAGGATCACGTGTCCAGCGTGCTGTCTGCTCGGCCGGCCGGCTCCGGTGTGTGTGTGTGTGTGTGTGTGTGTGTGTGTGTGTGTGTGTGTGTGTGTGTGTGTGTGTGTGTGTGTGTGTGTGTGTGTGTGTGTGTGTGTGTAATATACATTAAATAAGATGGAGTATCCTGTGTTGTTCGGGTGATGGAGGTCAAATCTTCACTACACACAGTCTTCATCACTGTAACCATCTTCACTATACACAGTCTTCATCACAGTAACCATCTTCACTACACACAGTCTTCATCACAGTAACCATCTTCACTATACACTGTCTTCATCACAGTAACCATCTTCACTAATCACAGTCTTCATCACTGTAACCATCTTCACTAATCACAGTCTTCATCACTGTAACCATCTTCACTATACACTGTCTTCATCACAGTAACCATCTTCACTATACACTGTCTTCATCACAGTAACCATCTACACTACACACAGTCTTCATCACAGTAACCATCTTCACTATACACTGTCTTCATCACAGTAACCATCTTCACTATACACACAGTCTTCATCACAGTAACCATCTTCACTATACACTGTCTTCATCACAGTAGCCATCTTCACTACACAAAGTCTTCATCACAGTAACCATCTTCACTATATACAGTCTTCATCACTGTAACCATCTTCACTATACACTGTCTTCATCACAGTAACCATCTACACTACACACAGTCTTCATCACAGTAACCATCTTCACTACACACAGTCTTCATCACTGTAACCATCTTCACTATACACAATCTTCATCACAGTAACTATCTTCACTATACACAGTCTTCATCACAGTAACTATCTTCACTATACACTGTCTTCATCACAGTAACCATCTTCACTACACACAGTCTTCATCACAGTAACCATCTTCACTACACTACCTGACACTAACTCTGGGTACTGTAGTATACTTGACACTCACTCCGGGTACTGTAGTATACCTGACACTCCCTCTGGGTACTGTAGTATACCTGACACTCTGGGTACTGTAGTATACCTGACACTCACTCCGGGTACTGTAGTATACCTGACACTCACTCTGGGTACTGTAGTATACCTGACACTTTGGGAACTGTAGTATACCTGACACTCTGCGTACTGTAGTATACCTGACACTCACTCTGGGTACTGTAGTATAACTGACACTCACTCTGGGTACTGTAGTATACCTGACACTCACTCTGGGTACTGTAGTATACCTGACACTCTGGGTACTGTAGTATACCTGACACTCTGGGTACTGTAGTATACCTGACACTCCCCCTGGGTACTGTAGTATACCTGACACTCACTCTGGGTACTGTAGTATAACTGACAATCGTGGGAGCTTCCGCACAGGTCTTGACGTCATTAATTGTACTTCGCTCCATCACCCTCTCCTCCCTCTCACTAGCTTCCCTCACCTCCCTCTCACTAGCTTCCCTCACCTCCCTCTCACTAGCTTCTCTCACCTCCCTCTCACTACTTTCCCTCACCTTCCCCTCACTAGCTTCCCTCACCTCCCTCTCACTAGCTTCTCTCACCTCCCTCTCACTAGCTTCCCTCACCTCCCTCTCACTACCTTCCCTCACCTTCCTCTCACTAGCTTCCCTCACCTCCCTCTCACTAGCTTCTCTCACCTCCCTCTCACTAGCTTCCCTCACCTCCCTCTCACTACCTTCCCTCACCTCCCTCTCACTAGCTTTCCTCACCTTCCTCTCACTAGCTTCCCTCACCTCCCTCTCACTAGCTTCCCTCACCTCCCTCTTACTAGCTTCCCTCACCTTCCTCTCACTAGCTTCCCTCACCTCCCTCTCACTCGCTTCCCTCACCTCCCTCTTACTAGCTTCCCTCACCTCCCTCTCACTAGCTTCCCCTCACTTCCCTCTCATTAGCTTTCCTCACCTCCCTCTCACTAGCTTCCCTCATCTCCCTCTCACTAGCTTCCCTCACCTCCCTCTCACTAGCTTCCCTCACCTCCCTCTGACTAGCTTCCCTCACCTCCTCTCACTAGCTTCCCTCACCTTCCTCTCACTAGCTTCCCTCACCTCCCTCTCACTAGCTTCCCTCACCTCCCTCTCACTAGCTTCCCTCACCTCCCTCTCACTAGCTTCCCTCTCCTCCCTCTCTCTGCCTTCCATCGCCTCCCTCCGACTTGCTCTTTTCACTACCTACTATCACCACCACCACCCCTTCACTATAACCATCACCACTACCAACAGTATCACCATTACTTCCACAACCACCACCATCACTACCTTCACCACCATCATCACCCTCACTACCACCACCACCATCACCCTCACTACCACCACCACCATCACCATCAACACCACTATCATCACCCCCACTACCACCATCACCATCTCCACCACTATCATCACCTCCACAATGACCACCATCATCACCATCAACATCACTATCATCACCATCACCTCCTCCACCATAACAACCATCATCACAATGATCACCTTCAACATCACTATCATCACCATCACCTCCTCCACCATAACCACCATCATCACCATCAACTATCACCACCACTATCACTATCACCATCTCCACCATCATCACAATGACCACCATCACGACTATCATCACCATCACCACCTCCACCATAACCACCATCATCACCACTATCATCACCATCAACCATCACCACCACTATCACTATCACCAACTCCATTATAACCACCATCATCACCACCTCCACCATAACCACCATAACCACCATCACCACCATCATCACCATCAACACCCCTATCATCACCATCACCACCTCCACCATAACCACCATCATCACAATGGCCACCATCAACACCAACACAACTAACATCACTACTCCCACCTATACCCTCTACCATGACTGGTCAGATTTAATATATAACCAGTTAACTATTTTATGTGTTATCTAGGATATAATTATGGCTGGACAAGTTGGGTGTGCGTGGTAGGTTACACCAGACCGGCATCATGAGCAGTGTTCCTGTCACAAGCTCCTGCTCCCCCTCCTCTCCCTCCTCCATCGACATCAACTATGCCAAGGACATGAGGAGGATCGCAAAGACACAGGCTACTCTGACCGCAAAAATAGGAGAGAAGATGGTGATCCAAAACGCAATGAGGAAGGGACCCAAGCATAGAGCTGAGGCTGTGAAGCGAGCTGTTGCTGCCGAAGAGAGATTTAAGCGTGAGGCAGCAGCATACCTCAATAATGAGGAGGTTCCCACCCGCCGCCACCCACTCCCCTCCCGCGCCCTCTACTCCTTCTGAGGAGAGTGATGTGTTATTGTTGTGTTGTGTATAGTAGCAGCTAGCCGTCACTCCCCTGGGGTTAGGGAGTTGTGCCCGGCGTGTCTAGTTAACTGTTCTTTGTGTAAATGTTAAATGTTTCTTGAGTACGTAATAATAAAGTGTGTGTGTGTGTGTGTGAGTACTCACGTATTTGTGCCTGCTGGATCGAGCTCCAGCTCATGGACCACACATTTCTAGCCGTTGATTGTCTAATGCAATGACTCCCGGCCTATTTCCCTATCATACCTGCTTTAAAAGTTATGAATGGAGTTAGCCTCTACAATATTATCCATTAGGTCATTCCATTTTCTCATTACTCTTACACTAAAAGAAAACTTTCTAACATCTCTATGACACATGTGAGTCTCAAGCATCCATCCGAGCTCCCGCCCCCTCTTGTTCTATTGTTATTCATTGTAAACATTCCCTCTGTTTGCATCTTGTCAATTCCTCCAAGTATTTTATACGTCTGTATCATGTCCCCCCTCTCCCTCGTCCTTTCTAACGTTGTCAGGTTTAGTTTCTCCAGGCTTGGTACCTCATCCCCCGCAGCTCTGGGACGAGTCTCGTTGCAAACTTCTGCACCTTTTCTAGCTTCCTTATGTTTTTTTGTTTTTTTAAGATGGGAGCTCCAGGATGGGGCGGCATACTCTAACACTGGCCTCACATAGGCGGTATACAGTGATCTTAAAGCCTTCTTATTCAAGTTTCTAAAGAATGTTGTGACTTTTGCCAGAGTAGAGTATGTGGCTGACGTCATGTAAGATTTACACGAGCCTCGGAAGTTAGGTTTAGTGTTATGTCCACTGTCTTTTGGTCTCTTGGTTCCTGGAGTTCAAAAACTTGGGCTGGACGGTAGAGCGACGGTCTCGCTTCCTGCAGGTCGGCGTTCAATCCCCGGATGTCCAAATAGTTGGACCCATTCCTTCACTTCGTTACATCTCAAATCCTTATCTTGACCCCTTCCAAGTGCTATTTAGCCTTAAAGGCTTAGCGCTTTCTCCTGAAAGTTTCCATCACCTTCCTGATCCCATTTACATAACCTTAATCTTGATGGAGTTGAACTCTATCAGCCATTTCTCAGACTTGCTCGGCAACCTGTTCAGGTCATCTTTGAGAATCATACAATCCTCATCTGTCTCAACCTTCCTCATTAGTTCTGCATCATCTGTAAACATTGACATGTACGACTCAAATCCTATAGTCAAGTCGTTTACATCAATGTGGATTCGAATAAGTCCCAGCACCGATCCTTGAGGCACCCCGCTTGTTACTCTACGCCAGTCCGAACACCTCGCCCCTCACTATCATTCTCTGACACCTGTCTGTTAGGTAATTCCTTATCCATGTTAGTACCTTTCCGTCTAAATCCGCCTGCCTCTCAAGTGTGTATAATAGCCTTCTGTGTGGTACTGTATCAAAGGCTTTTGGGCAGTGCAGGAATACGTAATCTGCTCAGAATTATTTGTCTTGCCTTATTTTCATTACCTTATTATAAAATTCCAGGAAGTTCGTCAGGTATGATTTCCCTTCTTAACACCCATGTTGTTGTTAACTAACAGACTAATTTCTTTCTTGGTGTGTAACTAGTCTTAACCTTATAATTCTATAGA
>NC_091160.1:26929461-26946990 GCF_040958095.1 Procambarus clarkii
ATACCGGAATTGATCAAGCAGCCAAAGTTTGTATCTGTACACCTTTGTCATCAGGTATCACCTGGGAACTGTCCTGCATCAGTGTTTGTACACCATGGTCACCAGTTAGCGTCCTGGGAACTCTCCACCATCACAGAGTGTATACCATGGTTACCAGTTAGCATCCTGGGAACTCTCCACCACCACAGACTGTATACCATGATCACCAGTTAGCGTCCTGTGAACTCTCCACCATCACAGACTGTACACCATGGTCACCGTTTAGTGTCTTTGGAAAGAATAGGTGATAACTAGTTCAGTATTATATTTAACCCTTTTATATTTTAGCCCTCTTATGCAAACTATATCTATAAAAATCAGCACCTTAATGATCAAAATTGCAGATATTACACAGCACATGATGTAAACAATGTTTTAGCGAGTAATCACAATGTTTCTCTAATTAACTTGAATGTAAGATGTTTTAGCAAACACTTTGATGATGTTAATGCCCTGATTCAAACAGTTGACAACAAATTCTCTTTTATTGTGTTTACTGAAACGTGGTTAAAAGAGGACACTTCTCAACTCTACAACATACCTAACTACTCAGCCATTCACAACTGTCGTCCTATACAAAGAGGTGGTGGTACTTCTCTTTCCTACCACCATGCACTGACTTGCTTAAAAGTAATTAAATCTAGAGACCCTTATGGAGAGTATATATTTGCCTGTTTCAGAGTCAAGGGTAACGATGCTGTCTTGACTGTGGGAGCAATCTACAGGGTTCCTAACACTGATGTGACTGAATTTAACACTAACCTTAGAAATCTTATACTAGAGAACCGACAGAACAAAAACCACTTAATTATTTCTGGTGACTTTAACGTTGACCTCTGCGAGCCTGATAACCCTCCTGCGTCTAGTTTCCACAACTGTATGAATTCCTGCTTCCTCATACCCTTAATCAACTAGGCATACTAGAATCACTGACAGTACTGCCACGGCTCTTGATCACATCTGGACCAACATAACCTCTCCACTTACTTCAGGGATAATCATCGATAGCACTACAGACCATTACCCCACATTTCTCCTAACCAACATAACAAACCACCTCTAGAGACAAGGGAGATAAGCTTTGGGCTGCACAATGAAACTGCTATAGGCAATTTTAAAGCTGCTGCTGCTAATATCAACTGGGAATCCGAATTAGGGAACATAGTGGACATCAACCTAGCAGTGCAATCATTTCTTCAAAAAACTCTCAGCCTTTATAACACCCACTGTCCTATGCTAACGAATCAAGTCACAACTAAAAGGCTAAACAATCCTTGGCTTACAAAGGGGATACTTAAATCCATTAATAAAAAACATGACCTTGAGAAGAAGTATAGGTTAGGAATCGTCTCCAAAGAATTTTCAAAGAATTACTCATCATTGCTATCTAAAATAATTAGGAGAGCCAAAATTAAATATTACGAAGATAAATTTACACACACAAAGGGCAATATTAAGAAAACATGGAACACAATTTCTCAAATATTGGGATCAAAGAAGATTTTAAATAACAAACCAATACTCCTGTCATATAATGATGGTCTGCTTTAAGCCCCTGACACTGGTCTTGAGTTCAATAGGTTCATCTCTTCCATTGGGTCATCACTTGAAAATGATATTCCATCTTCCAGTACTAATATTCAGGGACTATCTTACAGGTAACTATCCATAGTCTCTGTACCTAATGCCTACTAATTCCACTGATGTTACTGACATAATTCTTTCCCTTAAAACCAAGTCTAGTGCCCTTGAGGAGATACCAACTCTTATTTACAAAAAAGCCTCCAGATTTTTAACTACTGCTATTGCATTGCTCTTCAACAAGTCACTTGAACTCCAAACCTTTCCAGATATTCTAAAAAAAAAGCGAGAGTAACCCCTGGCCACAAATGTGGTGATCCCAGTGATGTTAACAACTTCAGACCTATATAAATTTTGCCAAACTTGTCAAAAATATTTGAAAAACTAATCTATAAGCAGCTTTACTCTTATCTAGCCAAACTCAATATACTTAGCTCTTGTCAATATGACTTCAGACCCAAAAAAAGCACTAACGATGCACTTATTAGTATGATTTACTTGATACATACAGCTCTTGATAAAAATGAGTTCCCTGTTGGGTTATTTGTAGACCTGCGTAAGGCTTTTGACACTGTTAACCACCAAAACCTTCTTCTTAAATGACAACATTATGGAGTCAGAGGTCACTCCCTGCAGTACATTAATTCTTACCTTACTGACAGGCTCCAGTATGTTTCTGTGAATAATTCAATATCTCCCACCCTACCTATCAACATTGGTGTTCCCCAGGGCAGCATACTTGGCCCTCTCCGCTTTCTCATCTACATTAATGACCTTCCAAATGCCTCCCAATATCTCAAACCAATTCTATTTGCTGACGACACGACCTTCATTTACTCCAGTCCTGACCCCCTTGCTCTAAATGTCACAGTGAATACTGAGCTAAATAAAGTCCATCACTGGCTAACTGCCAACAAACTTACCCTCAATATTGACAAAACTTTCTATATTTTGTTTGGCAATAAATCCTCAAATCAAATAAATCTCAGGATTAACAATACCCAAATTTGTAACAAAGTAGATGGCAAATTCCTTGGCTTTCTCATTGACCGCAAGCTGAATTTCCAGGGACACATTCTAAATATATCAAAACAGTTTCAAAAACTGTTGGCATTCTTTCTAAAATCAGATATTATGTACCTCGCCCTGCCCTGGTGACACCCTGTTACTCTCTTATCTATCCTTATCTCAACTATAAGGTATTTGTGCTTGGGGTTCTATTACCCAAAATCATCTACGTCCTCTAATTACTCTGTAACGGGGGGGGGGGGGAAATAGCTCTCTCTTGTCCATTATTCCACCCCCCCCCAGTTAACTAACGAGGCCGGGGGAAACAGCTCTCTCTAGTCCGTCATCCTGTCCTCAGTTAGCTAACTATTCTAGAGCACCTCCAGAGTTCTTACGGCAACCTCTCTCGTTCAACACCTTGTAAACTAGGTATTCGATACCTAGGTGCGGGTACTACAAGGCGCCGTAACTTGATCAGCTACCCGAAACCCTAAAGAACTCTAGAATATAGTTCATTGCCACAAACGTATAAGAGAAACGAAAGGAAAGTGATGAATAATGAAGTAATTAGTGAGGGTTTGGGGTGAGAGAGGTAGAGAGGTGGGAGGAGCGAGGAGGGTCGTCAACTGAAAGTGAGAGGTTGGAGAGGGGTAGAGGGAGAGGAGTAGATAGGTAGAAGTAGAAAAGTAGATAGTAGAAGAGTAGATAGTAAAAGAGTAGATAGTAGAAGAAGAAATGCTGCCACCATCCATTCAAGACCATTACATACAAGACAAGGAATGGAACTTGTCTGTATCACCAAATTCTCAAAGATTTTAACATGAGGTCATTACTAGTATGGTCCATCTGTATCATGTACTCATTAAAATCATGAACCCAGTAACTGCAGAGGCTTTCTCACCTCAACTCAAAAACTCTAGGGAACAAAGTTAAAGACAATTTAAATAATAAATTCATCAATTATATTTCACATAAGTATCATAATTTAAGCAATTCAAATGTTCAAGATTAATATGCAAAGTGAGTCATCATCCAAGAATTCGAGAACCCTACAACGTGACAGCCCCTGATCCTCACACAACCCTTGTAAACAGTACCAAGTCACCTTAATGTTTCAACTCACCAAGTGTCTGCCTATAGCCGGATAGAGGGGGAAGGGGGAGAGAGGGGAAGTCTGCAGTTGTCAGGCAGCGTCACCCCCCCCCCCCCTTCCGGCGACAGCCTATCTCGACGGCTGGCCTCTGCTCTGCTCTGCTGGCTGGTCTCCTATTCTATCTCCTCTAGCTCCCTCAGTATATATTGGGGAACCTAGTAGCTAACTCCGCCCACAAGTAGATAGCCTCAGGCACTCTACCAAGCCACTCCTTAAACATCAGCATGTTTGAAGGCCAATCATCAGATTAGCAGAAGCAAGGTGAAATTTGCATGATCTGACCTCAAGTTACTTGGGGTCATTAACGCTTAGAGGTGTGAGTCTCAGGCCAACAAACTGGCGCCTTTCAAATCCTTGTCTGTGACTCATGAACTATATATATTTTTAAATAAAACTAAACCAAACACCTTACGGTGTTACAACTCAACACAAAGCTGCTAATAGGACAATATCTAACTCTGGCCCCTGACATCACTCGGTACCCTTACTCAAATCTCTGAATATGTTAGATATTAAGTCACTGCACTTCCTCTCATGTGTATTTTATATATATAAAACGCTGAACTGTAATGTCAATCCGGACCTTAAAAGCTTCCTAGAAGGTTGTAACAGATCCCATGAGCACCACACCAGAAACAAATACCAATTTGATATTCCAAGAGTACGACTTAGTCAAACTAGAAATGCTTTGCAAATCAAGGGACCCAGAATGTGGAATGACCTTCCCAATTATGTTAAAGACTGTACCTCTCCCAGCCAGTTTAAGATTAAAACTAAGTGCTACATAATTAACTCTACGATTTTATACAATGCTGTTTGTCTACGATTTTATACAATGCTGTTTGTTGACCAAATTGTAGTTTTGCTTTTTTCTGCCATGTTTCTCCCCCCCCCCCCTTTTTTTCCTTTTTTTTTCTTATTTTTTTAACACAATTTATATTTTAATCTCAATTACTATTAAATTTTAGTCTTAGTGTTTTTCCTGCCCGAAACTCTTTGCGTAATAGTGGCTTTAGGCATTGTATGTACTAGCTCTATAAATCCATCAACTTTTACATTTTTCCCTGTATGTATGTACTTTACCTGAATAAATATTTGTATTTGTATTTGTATATTTAATAATCAACAGGCTCAGAGTCTGAATAGTCTGTGAGAAACAAGATTCATCTTACATCTGGCAAGGAAGACGGAACCGAGGTATGAGAAGCTCTGCGTATAAACGTTATTGTTAATTAAATATCCGTCTCACATGATTATTTGGAATTTAATTTGACCTTAAGTTTCCAACTAAGAATTTAGGGTCGTAACAATATCTAAAATAGGAAACCGTTAAGTCCTAAATATATATATGTTCTTATACTTGAAATATTGTTACATTCAACGTTTTGAAAACAAAGTTTATATCTGTATTTTTAATAACAAATAATACATTAATGTTTATCAGGGCATCTATGTGAATTACATATTTTATCAGTATTGTGCAGCCTGTGTTCCCTGCCTGGCTGGACATTGATGCCAATAGGTAGTTTCTTGCGTCTGGTATTATAGATTGTGTGTTGGTTGGTGTATTCGTCGTTGATCCTTCTCTACGGACAACCCAACCCACAACTCGGTAGAGTGCTTATACCTCACTAGGAGATCACCCTTGGCGCTTCTGGCTCTTGGAGAGGGGCTCAACGTCACACGTTTAGGGGATGCGGCTCCAACACTTAGCCTCGTTGTCATGTGCACACACCCACTCGAGCCGCTGTGACTCCCCACTCTCTCCTTATCAGATGTGATCTCCTCAATCCCCTATGATTTACTAGTATTACCTTCTACCCTGTCCACAACAGTGGTTCTTGGTTCTTTCTCTCTCTCTCTCCTTCTTTACTACCTCCTGGGAAGCCTCACTAGGACAAGGGCAAAACACCAGCAAATTGGGATACATTTACTGGACAAAGCACATACACGATACATACACACATATTATAATAATGAATCCTATACTCGATAATATTACAATCAGGTTGCACTCCAACATCATCAGAACTCTATCATCAGCTTATCAAGTGGTGTCCTATCTCCTGGTTCACCACCTGATACTATCAACCTCCTCAAGTTGATCAAGTCTACATACACTGTTGCACCATCAGCAAGAGAATATATATACGTATCTATAAATGTGTACAAAGAAAATCAGCATTTGAATGCAATAACATATATCAGTATAAATGTTCATTGATACACAACAATGATCAATCGATCACTCTATCAGTCCTAGAACGCATACGTCTGTAGGTAATCCAGCCTACGTCTGTAACTCTAAACTTCAGTATAAAACACTCCTTGACGTGGAGAATGCAAACAACCACTCACCTCTCACTGCGTCTTGCACGCTAATGACAACCAAACACTATCAACTCCCTACAAGTAATCCACCAGAACTTCCCTTCCACCTCTGGAAGTTCACTACCCAGATATCTTTAGGTTCTTCCGGGCTTCACTACCAGGATCCTCTGCAGCTCCTCCAGGCTGCTACACCATGTAGTTTCCTTGAACAACTACGGTGCTTCACCCTTCTGCTAGGGTCCTCCACAGCTCTCTTGGCTGCTACACCATGAAGTTCCCTCGTGCAACTATGGTGCTTCACCACATGTACAGAAGCACGTTACACTCCTCTTCACTGCTTCTCCTCACAGCTCGAGGTCCTCTGCTCCACTACCTTGGAGTCTCATCAACTACTCCTTCTGTGCTGGCTTCGAAGTTCTCAGCAACTTCTTCCCCAAAGACAAACCACAGATTGTCTAGTCGGGGGCGCTCCTCCCTCTGACGAAGCTTCGTCAGGGCACTGCCACGGCCCACAATAATGCCTCTGGGCGGTTTAATGACACTCCTCGTCGCCCACGACTTGAGACCACACGTCCCCAGCTCGATTCCACAGCTGGGTCGTCTGCACACTTCTCTTCTCTTCGAGATATATCATTAGGAGTTCCATTCTGACGGGAGCTCAACGGAGCGCGGCTTTCCCCTGCGATGTCTGGCCTCAAGTGAGGTCAAAGCCCCTCCAGAAACGAGCCTCACGCCTCCAGCAAAATGTCCACATCTCCTAGCCAGTCATTTATCTGTTTTCTTCTTCACTGCCCCTAATCTTAAATTGTTTATCGTATCCAAGCAACTATTTTACATATGGGTTATCACCTCAATATTTGCTAGACCTTCTAATCAGGTCAGGCTTGATGAATAACTCTCAAGGAGGGAGACTCGTTTCTCCTGCAGGCTGAGATCATAACACTGGACACCGACGATGGGGTGGTATTATTTATTTAAGGTAATATATATATATTCTTTGAAATTTTGTCACTTTAATGTGACAAAGGACATTTTTTAACGAAAAAAAACTTTCGTTTATTACAGTATCTACATAAAATTTATATTGAACTTCATTGGGTGTTGTTCCATCAATAAAGAGAGCGTCGGCCAAAAAAAATATTCAAAATATTAATATCTTTCCTCTCTCAATAATATCTAATCTATGTGATTAAAACGTAAGAACGACTTTATCTATGTCATTTTGATAATATATAAAATTTATACAATATAAGCTTTATTTGGGAATCTCTATTAATTAAACAATATATCAGAGAGTGTGTAGGGTTCGGTGTTCCATGTGCGAAGAGACATGGAAGATTTTACATAAGTACAGTAAATGGTAATTTAAGTAGCAAACATATACTTACGAATAATAATTAGTATCTATAGACCAACACTATTTTATTTTTATTTTTTTTGAAATATATACAAGAGTTGTTACATTCTTGTACAGCCACTAGTACGCGTAGCATTTGGGGTAGGTCCCTGGAATACGACCCCCACGAAGAATTGTTGTTACAATCAAGTACCCATTTTACTGTTGAGTTAAACAGAGGCTACAATTAAGGATTTGCGCCCAGTAAATCCTCCCTGGCCAGGATACGAACCCATGACAAAGTGGTCATGGAACGCTAGACGAGTGTTTTACCACTACACGGAGACTGGTGTAGTCTATTGACTATTGTTCTATGAAGTCGATTTAACTTCCAGACATGTATTTTTCAATAAATCTTAAATGTTTTCTGGCTAGTTATGTTATATATTATTAGAAATACGCATTCTACTTGTTAATATCATAAATTAAATTTGCAATAATTTGAGGAGAGAAGTGCGTCGACTGGATTACTGTATACAGAAGGTTGATATGCCAACAAACACTTTCCAGACAACACTATATCTTGGATAAGTCGCTCCACAACATTGACACCTGGACCATCGACTTTCTTTTAGGCCAGATATATACTTATTCATAATGAAAGTATATTTTTTCATAGTAAATATATGTTTTCTCGTGTTCTGCATTAAGCACCAACATTATAGTGAATATATATAAATATTTTCTTCATTACTTAAGTAATGCTAGAGGCTTTGAGTAGCTTTGGGTCATTAGGTGGACAGAATTTCCAATAGATGGGGTGAGAGTCGGGAAGCAGGCTATCTCTCGCCCGAGCGAGAGTTGAAACTTATTTTAAAATTGATATATCTTTGTCTTCCAACAAGATATATTTTCTTTGGTGCACTCACAATAACGAGTATATCTCAGTCTTTTTGGAGGCATATAAGATTTTAGGCTTTATTAGCATATCTTTGTTAATTATACAATATATCGGCAAGTGCGTATGCGTCTGCACTCCATGCCCAACAAGTTACTGACCGCCACTATAAAAACATATGTATCTTCACTTGAGCTTCTATATATGTTTGTGGTAAAGTATTTAAATGAAGCTTATGTCTTTATCTTTCGTAAGACATATAAAACATATGTGCTTATTAACGAATTTACATGAAATAAGCATTATTCTGAGAGAGAGAGTAGTTCTGTTGATTAGTCTGTGTGGGGTCGGAGCTCGGCGATCATTAAAACACATATATTTTTATTAGAACTTTATATATATCTATGGTAAATTATTTAAAATGAAGCTTATATTTCTATCTTTCTTAAGACATATAAAACATTTTGTTTATTAACGAATTTATGTGAAATAAGCATTGTTCTGAGAGAGAGAGAGTTACTCCGTCGCTCGATTTGTGCGGGATCTGAGCTCGGTGATTATAAAAATACACGTATCTTGCTTTAAATTCAAATATGCCCATGATAAGGTATTTAAAATGAAGCTTATGTTTCTATCTTTCTTGAAACATATAAAACTTATGCTTATTAACGAATGTGCGTGAAATAAGCATTGTTTTGAGATGAATATTGCGGATTTCCAGCTCTACGAGCGATGAAAAATGCAACTTCTATACAACTACAAATATCTTCGGTTTTACTTAAATTTTGTCCTGAAAGAGTTTTCACATATAGATCCTGTTTCTGCCGTTCTTCTAACATAAAAAGATCTTTGGTGTAATTAGTTATCAAGATGTTTTCAACAATAATAATAGGGCGTTCACCGATTCCAACATAGGTGACCCTTTGGAAACGCAATACATGGGTTGACCCGAATGACAGACTGGTCATATTGTAACAGGGTCTGAGAAAGTTTGCTCGGGTGAGCAGCGTCACTTGACGGTTTTCATTTGCCGTCTTGCTTTGTTTTCATACTGGAATTCCAGTTCAGTAGGGTGCATACCTTTAGTTTCGTCGTCGCCCTTAAATCATCAGCAACAACAACAGTGAAGTGTGTCTCCGACGTTAGTGTACAGTAACAAACTGTGTACTGCAACAAACTCACCCTCCAACCCACTCTCGCATATGACAGCACATATATGACTTAATGCTTAAAGTCAATATGTTGAATATGAATTAGTACATATGTGGTATATTTCTAGTTACCTTTTTCCAAGCCCAAACGCTTCCTCACGTACTAATTTACGTCTCACAGTACCCGTCCGTCACCGTAGACAGCAGAATAGTCGTGATTGGTTCAATTATAATGAAAATTGCAGTTTTCATTTCCCACATGGGTTGTGAAATTTACGTGCTATTGTCCATGCTCTTAGAATATTACAGATCAGCTACATCCTATTGAAGTTTCGTTGTTTTGTTTTGTTTGGGAACTGTTAGTTGTTCTTAGTAAATTAAAATAAGCACTATAAATTATTACATAGAATATTAGTGCTTCACCAATCAACATTATATACACTAGTTTGTGCTTTAAAAACTTTTAAAGAATGTATTGTAGGAACGTCAACAGAAAACGATGTTACGTTGGAAAGTCTATGGGGTAAAGTACTGCAAACAGGATGGTATAGTGTCTACTGTAGCACGTATAAGATTTACGTACTCGCCCTATAGCTAGTAAATCTTATACTCGCTCCACTACTACCTACTGCAGGATGGGTATAGGGTTCACTACCACCTGTTAGGTGGGTAAGAGGTCCATACCACTTGTAGAATGGGTCTGGGCCCAATAACTACTCATAGGATAGGTATATGGGGTCCACTACCGCCTACTGCATGGATGGGTATATGGTCCACTACCACACACAGGATGGGTATGGGGTCCACTACCACTCCCAGGATGAGTATATAAATTAATTAGTGATGTAGGCTAAAATGCAGGAACTGGCAGGGAATCCTTCATTGGTAGAGATCGAGAAGCTTACCAAGTCTAATTTAGTATTGTTAGGCAAGGAATTTGGCCTAGAGTTAAATGACGCGGATAAAAAGTGGACCTTGGTAATAAAATATTACAACATTGTATGGATCAAGAACTATTGCCAGATGATACACCTTTATGCCAACCTAGCCAAGCGGAAAGTGCAGCTCATAGGGACAGAGAGATGGCTCTAGAGTTAGCAAAAATAAGACTAGAAGAGCAAAGACTCAAAACCGAGGAGGCTAAAATTAGAGCGAATGCCACTGGACCACCACCTGCCTGGGATTCAAACCCCAGGCACTATGAGAAAAAGCATAACTTGCCTGAGTTTTCAGAGTCGGACCCTGAAAGGTTTTTCAACCATTTTCAGAGATTAGCCATGTCCATGAACTGGCCAAAGGAAGAGTGGGTGAAAATCCTAAAGGGAAGACTTAGGGGTAAGGCCCAAGATATTTTTATAAACATGCCTGACGATGAGTGTTTTGAATATGATAAAGTCAGGGAGCGAATTTTAAGGGTACATGAAATTACTCCTGAAGCTCACCGCCAAGCTTATCACAACCTTAAGCCTACTCACAACCAACTGCTCACTGAATTTGCTAATGATCAAATTAGATTGTTTGATAAATGGATTCGCTCGGCTAAAGTTGAAACATACGAGGCACTGAAGAATTTAGTTTTAATGGAACAGTTTATAGATAATATGCCAGAGAATGTAGCACATTACATTAGAGGTAGATTCTAAAATAGGGGATTTGGCCAAGATGGCAGAAAACTACCAGTTGGCGGGCAAAAGGCCCAATAAAAATAATTATACCCCACCGAGTAGCAAAACTTATACCCACAGCCAGTCCAGACCAGCTCATTATAACCTTTAACTAATGCACCTTCTGTTTTAGACATAACTAACCCTGTTAAAGTGTCTAGCCCCACAGCACCTAAGGGTGAACCGAAGGGTAATCCGGTTAGTAATGTCTCTTCTCCCGGTCCGTGGTCACTGTAAACGTGCAAACCACATTACTAGCCGTTGTTGGCAACTGTACCCGGAAAAAAGACCCAATGCTCTCGTTGTGACACAGGGCTTGAGGCCTTCTGAAGGGTTAGGGAGTAAGACCTCCAACCGGCAGTGGTTGGACTTGCTTACCCCATTCTTATCGAAAGGGAGACTTCTTTTGTCTGAGGGTTTTTCCTGGAAGGACGTGGTGATCTTCCGAGACACCGGTGCCATCCAGACATTAATTTTAGAGAGTGCTTTGCAAGGTGCCAACACTCTCGACACTGGAGAGGTGGTACTGGTCGAGGGTGTCACTAGTGATACTCGAGCAGTACCCCTCCATAAGGTTACCCTGGAATCTGATTTCCTCAAGGGTGTTTGTACAGTCGGAGTCACTTCGTACCTACCTTTCCCTAATGTTAATGTAATATTGGTTAATGATTTAGCAGGAGATAAGGTAGGGGACTCCAGACTGCCTATTATGTTGCCTACCCCTAAGGTTTCCCTGGATCCACCCGCCGCAGAGGACAATGTTGTGTACCCATGCATGCGCAGTGACCAGGTCTATGGGACTTAAATGTAAGGGCAGCCATGTGCTTGCCATGGTGGTAAATCGCGAGGAGACGAGGAACTTTCTGAGTGGTGAAAGCCAAGTGGACCTTGCAGACACATTCATGGCCCGACTCGATGACGTGGCCGAGAACATTGTAGAGAGCCTGCCACCGCCGCCTACCGAGAGTAGATGAGGAGGTGGAGGAGAACACTGTTGAGCCTCGGCCAATGGCATCTGACCAAGGCCTGGACACCTCCTTGAGTGAGTTACAAAAAGCTGACCCCAGTCTTGCAGAATACCATGAGTTAGCCACCTCTAAGGAGGAAATTGTAGATGCAGCAACTGGGTACTACTATAATGATCGGATTTTGATGAGAAAATGGAGACCACAGAGTGCTCCCTTGTCAAATGAGTGGGAGGTAGTCCACCAGGTTATGTTGCCGACCTGCTATAGAGAAAGAGTTTTGGCAGCTGCTCATAATGATCCTATGGGGGGACATCAAGGTATTAATATTATGTATCACAAAATCTAAAAGTATTTTTTCTGGCCCAAGCTGAAAAGCGATGTGGCAAAATTTTGTAATGCATGTATTGCTTGTCAACTTGTTGGGAAACCAAACCAGACTCTACCTAAAGATCCTCTAAGGCCTATTGTCGTGCCTGAGGAACCATTTTCTCATGTGGTAATGGACTGTGTAGGCCCATTACCTAGAACTAAGTCTGGTAATATTTACCTAATCACGATGATGTGTATCACGACCCGTTACCCAGAGGCTTTTGCTGTAAGGAACATCCAAGCAAAGACTGTTGTTGCTCGTATGTTGCAATTTTTTTCACTTTTGGACTGCCTCAGGTCGTGCAAACCGAGAATGGTACTGACTTTAAGTCTGATATTTTTTAACAATTTTGTAAGGACCATGGAATAACTCATAAGGGTTCCAGCCCATACCATCCACAGAGTCAGGGGGTAATTGAACTGTTCCATCTAAGTCTGAAGCAGATGTTGAAGACATCGTGCGAGAGTTCCCACACCTTCTGGGATGAAAACTTGCCATATGTTTTGTTTGCTGCTAGAGAGGGGTTACAAAGTTCACTGGGTTGTTCTCCTTTTGAGTTAGTCTTTGGCCATAAAGTTCGTGGACCCTTTCAAATGTTACAGGAGAATCTGTTAGGGAACGTAACGTTAACCGAAGGTTCAGCTTTCTTTGTGCAACACCACCAAAGACTCAAGGACTGCAAGGCGGCGACACTAAAGTATCTTGGGAAGGCCCAAGAAAAGATGAAAAACGAAACGATGCTAAGGCTAAGTGGTGGGTATTTCAGCCTGGCAACCCTGTCCTGGTATTAAAGCCTCGACTAGGGAACACTATGTCCCACATGTACGAAGGCCCCTACATTGTGACATAAAAGACTGGGGACCTCACGTACATAGTGAGGCACTCTGACAAGCGTAACCAGGTAATGCTCGTTCACGTGAATCGGCTGAAGAAGTTCCAGGGCCCCAGGCCCATTGTACTAACCAATGTTTCCATTTCCAGTGAGGGAGGGGATGATTGTTCTGGGAACCCAACTAATCTCATTCTCGATAATTCTAGTTCTGTGAATGCTGTGGAGGAGGGACTGTCCCATTTGCAGATGGCCCAACGTGAAGAGGTGCAGTCGTTCCTTGATGAATTCTCCAGTCTGTTCGGGGAGGTCCCGACCCAGACTGATGCTATATGCCATGATGTCAAGTTGATGGACTACACCCCCATTCGCCTTCAACCCTACCGGATGAGTCCAGAAAAGAAGGCCATCATACGGAAAGAGGTAGAATTCCTGCTTCAGCATGACCTCATCCGGCCGAGCCAGGGCTCTTGGTGCTCGCCCTGCCTTTTGGTCCCCAAACCAGACGGCTCCTGGCGATTGTGCACCGACTATCGGCAGCTCAACAAGGTGACCATTGTGGATGCCTACCCGCTGCCCCTCCTCGAGGACTGCATCGACGAGCTGGGAAACGCCAAGTACGTCTCGAAATTCGATCTCTCGTGGGGGTATTATCAAATCCCGCTCACTGAACGTGCTAAACAACTAACTGCGTTCGTGACACCCGAGGGTGTTTTTGAGTATCAAGTGTTACCGTTTGGCTTGCGTAATGCCCCTGCCACGTTCCAGAGACTCATGAACTCTTCGTTCGCTAATGTGCCAAATTGTCGGTGTATTTAGATGATATTGTGCTCTTTGATAGTAATTGGGCTGACCATGTAACTAGGTTATGCCAGTTGTTCACAGTTTTGAAACAGGCAAATCTGACCTTAAATGCAAAAAAGTGTCATTTTGGCCAAGGCACAGTGACGTACCTCGGTTATGAAGTGGGCCAAGGAAAAGTGTTACCTCGGCAAGATAAAATCAGTGCCATTCTGGAGTATCCGGTGCTAAAGTCTAAAAAGGACGTTCAAAGATTTATCGGTATGTGTGCATACTATCGACGCTTTTGTCAGAACTTTTCCAGTGTGGCCACTCCTCTCACAGAGTTGTTGCGGAAGGCCATTAAATTTAAGTGGTCATCAGACTGTGCAGAGGCAATTAAAAATTTGAAATTGATCTTAGCTTCCGCCCCAGTGCTCGCTAGTCCAAGATTCGACAAACCCTTTAAAATTCATGTTGACGCGTCTGACTCATGTGCTGGTGCAGTGTTGTTGCAAACTGGGGATGATCAAGTGGAACACCCAGTATACTATTACTCTGTGAAATTTGACAAGGCGCAACGCAATTATTCAGTGGTAGAAAAAGAGGCGTTGGCGCTAGTGTTTACATGTAAAAAGTTTGAAGTTTACCTCACAGGTAATATAGTGGAAGTGTACACGGACCATAACCCACTAGTCTTCCTGAATCAGATGAAGGGGAAGAATAAACGCATCCTCAGGTGGGTATTGTACCTACAGGACTTCAATCTTTCCATTACCCACCTACCGGGCCGGCTCAACGTGATAGCTGACACTCTGTCCCGGTTGCCTGAATAACATTCATCTGGGCCACAGGAAGCCATTTACCAACTGTCATCCTTTAGTTATTTTTTTTTTTTTAGGTTCTCCTGTGACATTAAATATTCCATGTCCAATATATTTACTTCCCTGTTATTTTTTTTGTGTATGTGTTTTTTTTTTCTTTCAGAGAATTCCTTTGTACTTTTCTTGCAGAGAAATTGTGGTTTTTGATTGATTTTTTTTGTCACAAATTTTCCTTTTTATTCTCTGTATACTCTTACAAAAAAAAATATGACTACTATTCTAGTAGTCACATTTTTTTTTCTCTGAAGGGGGGAGGAGTGTTACAACCCTGGGTTCCTCAGTGGAAACCAGAGGTCAAAATTGAGCTACATAAACTACCTTTTAATATGGGGATGCATGGCGAGGTGCATTTGTTTGTATCTTCCCTGCCAGAAGTAAGACTATTCTTGTTTCTCAAAGAGCATTTAAAGGCTGAGCTTGGGGTTGATTATTAAATAATCAAATAGGCACCAACTATGTTTACTAATACTTTCTAATCATTTGTAAAGTAAACCTGAGTAAACTTGGGATAGGAATGCTGTACGATTAGTCGAGTTGTCTGCTGGCAGCGAGTGTTGTTTACTGTTGTTTTCCTCCTGATGTGACTGTGGACTAGCTTTGGATCGGTCTTGGCTTTGCTTGCTATATCATTTACATAATTTTTCTTTGCTTTCCTTCTCACACTAACATACTCATGCCTGGTTCTCTGGTATCTCTCTCTACTTTCTGGTGTTCTGTTATTTCGGAAGTTCCTCCACGCCCTTTTGTTCAGTACCATAGCTTCCATACATGCCCTGTTAAACCATTGATTCTTCTTTTGCTTCTTGTATTTTCCCTTTGGACTGGGATAAACCTGTTTACTGCCTCCTGACACTTTTGGGTGACATATTCGACCATGTCTTGTACCGACTTAGCTCTGAGGTCTGTGTCCCATGGTATATCCCTTAGGAAACTTCTCATCCCCTCACAATTCCCCTTTCAGTATGCCAGTCTTTTGTTTTCTAGTTCTTTTTGGGGGGAGATAAGTCGCCCAATATTTTGATAAATATTTTGACTATTACACTTGTCAATGATACAGGTCTATAATTAAGGGGGTCTTCCCTGCTTCCAGTTTTGTAGATTTTAACTATGTTGGCCTTTTTCCACACATTTGCTACAACTCCTGTAAACAGGGATGCCTGAAAAATCAGTTGAAGTGGAATGCTGAGCTCAGGTGCACATTCTCTCAGAACCCATGGTGAAACTCCATCTGGATCAACTGCTTTGTTCTTATTTAGCTCCTTGAGCTTTTTTTCTACTTCGTCTCTAGACACCTCTATGTGCTTTATGTTGTTCTCTGGAATTCTTATTGTGTCTGGTTCCCTGAAGATTTCATTTTGTAAAAACACACTTTGGAACTTTTCGTTTAATGTTTCACACATTTCCTTTTCATTTTCCGTGAATCTATTTCCCATTTTCAACCTCTGAATATTATCCTTTACCTGCAATTTGTTGTTTATGAATTTATAGAATAGGCCTGGTTCTGTTTTACATTTGTCTGCAATCCCTTTTTCAAAATTTCTTTCTGCCTTTCTCCTCACTGCCGTGTAGTTGTTTCTCGCATCTTTGTATCGCTGGTATATTTGGGGGTTTGGCCTCTTCCTGTATTGATTCCATTTTTGTGTCTTTTGGTCTTTGGTCCTCTCGCAATTTCTGTTGAACCAATCCTGTTTCCTAGTTCTGCATCTCTGTTCTGGTATAAATTTTTTTGTGCCTTAATCATATATTTCACAAAACTTGACATACAACTCATTTACTTTCTTGCCTAGCAACAAATTTGTCCAATTATACTCACTACAAAAATTTCTAAGGTTGCCATAATGTCCTCTCCTAAAGTCAGTTTTTTCAATTGCATCAACCTTCTTATGTGTGTGTGTGTATTCACCTAGTTCTCCTAGTTGTGCTTGCGGGGGTTAAGCTCTGCTCTTTCGGCGTGCCTCTCAACTGTCAATCAATTGTTTCTACTATTACTACTATCTTTATCTAACACCACACACACACACACACACACACAGTGAGGGAGGTAGCGATGCAAGCAGCCACCTCACAGGAAGCAGCAAGATGCACCACTCAGCTGCTGGAGAGAAAAAGATCAGTGGTAGTTGTAGGCATAAAAGAACAGAAGGATCCAACAGGCAAGAATGGAATAGCAAGGATAGAGAGGCAGTACAGAGGCTACTGAAGGGGTTACAGATGGAAGGGGCTGAACGAAACATTGAGAAGGTTTTCAGGTTGGGCTGGTACAACAAGGACAGAAACCGACTTGTAAAGGTGGTGTTTACAAACGAAACCACGAAGGAGGATATTCTCGAAAGGAAGAGTCGACTGCAGCATGTGGAGGGATACAAGAAAGTATTCCTGCAGAGGGACAGGACAAAGGAGGAGAGAGCCAGGGCAGCAGAGGCAAGGAGGAAGCGCAGGGAATGAGAAGCAAACCAGGAAATCACAGCCCCCAACACAACAGTCCTAGAGACAAGAGGCGAACCCAAAACCAGCATCCCAACACCAGAGGGAGGGCA
>NC_091160.1:26947490-26984990 GCF_040958095.1 Procambarus clarkii
GTGTGAGCGAGCACCCACAGGTTTGAGCGAGCACCCCAGGTCTGTGCGAGCACCCACAGTCTGAGAGAGCACCCACAGGTCTGAGCGAGCACCCAGGTCTGAGCGAGCACCCACAGGTCTGAGCGAGCACCCACAGGTGTGAATAAGCTCCCACAGGTGTGCGCGAGCACCCACAGTCTGAGCTAGCACCCAAAGGTGTGAATAAGCACCCACAGGTGTGAGCGAGCACCCACAGTCTGAGCGAGCACCCACAGGTCTGAGCGAGCACCCACTGTCTGAGCGAGCACCCCAGGTGTGAATAAGCACCCACAGGTATGAGCGAGCAACCACAGGTGTGAACGAGCACCCACAGGTGTGAAAAGCACCCACAGGTCTGAGCGAGCACCCACAGGTCTGAGCGAGCACCCCCGGTCTGAGCGAGCACCCACAGGTGTGAGCGAGCACCCTCAGGTGTAAGTGAGCACCCACAGGTCTGAGCGAGCACCCACAGGTCTGAGCGAGCACCCAGGTCTGAGAGAGCACCCACAGGTCTGAGCGAGCACCCACAGGTGTGAATAAGCACCCACAGGTGTGAGCGAGCACCCACAAGTCTGAGCGAGCACCCACAGGTGTGAATAAGCACCCACAGGTGTGAGCGAGCACCCACAGGTCTGAGCGAGCACCCACAGGTCTGAGCGAGCACCCACAGGTCTGAGCGAGCACCCACATGTGTGAATAAGCACCCACAGGTCTGAGCGAGCACCCACAGGTCTGAGCGAGCACCCACAGGTCTGAGCGAGCACCCACAGGCCTGAGCGAGCACCCACAGGTCTGAGCGAGCACCCACAGGTGTGAGCGAGCACCCATAGGTGTGAGCGAGCACCCACAGGTGTGTGCGAGCACCCACAGGTGTAAGCGAGCACCCAGGTCTGTGCGAGCACCCACAGGTGTGAAGCACCCACAGGTCTGAGCGAGCACCCACAGGTGTGAGCGAGCACCCACAGGTGTGAGCGAGCACCCACAGGTCTGAGCGAGCACCCACAGGTGTGAATAAGCACCCACAGGTGTGAGCGAGCACCCACAAGTCTGAGCGAGCACCCACAGGTGTGAATAAGCACCCACAGGTGTCAGCGAGCACCCACAGGTCTGAGCGAGCACCCACAGGTCTGAGCGAGCACCCACAGGTCTGAGCGAGAACCCACATGTGTGAATAAGCACCCACAGGTCTGAGCGAGCACCCACAGGTCTGAGCGAGCACCCACAGGTCTGAGCGAGCACCCACAGGCCTGAGCGAGCACCCACAGGTCTGAGCGAGCACCCACAGGTGTGAGCGAGCACCCATAGGTGTGAGCGAGCACCCACAGGTGTGTGTGCGAGCACCCACAGGTGTAAGCGAGCACCCACAGGTCTGTGCGAGCACCCACAGGTGTGAATAAGCACCCACAGGTCTGAGCGAGCACCCACAGGTGTGAGCGAGCACCCACAGGTGTGAGCGAGCACCCACAGGTCTGAGCGAGCACCCACAGGTGTGAATAAGCACCCAAGGTGTGAGCGAGCACCCACAGGTGTGAGCGAGCCCCCACAGGTGTGAGCGAGCACCCACAGGTGTGAACGAGCACCCACAGGTGTGAATAAGCACCCACAGGTGTGAGCGGGCACCCAAAGGTGTGAGCGGGCACCCACAGGTGTGAGCGGGCACCCAAAGGTGTGAGCGGGCACCCACAGGTCTGACCGGGCACCCACAGGTGTGAGCGAGCACCCACAGGTGTGAGCGAGCACCCACAGGTGTGAATAAGCACCCACAGGTGTGTGCGAGCACCCACAGGTGTGAGCGAGCACCCACAGGTGTGAGCGAGCACCCACAGGTGTGAGCGAGCACCCACAGGTGTGGCCGAGCACCCACAGGTGTGAATAAGCACCCACAGGTATGAGCGGGCACCCAAAGGTGTGAGCGGGCACCCACAGGTCTGACCGGGCACCCACAGGTGTGAGCGAGCACCCACAGGTGTGAATAAGCACCCACAGATGTGGCGAGCACCCACAGGTCTGAGCGAGCACCCACAGGTCTGAGCGAGCACCCACAGGTGTGAGCGAGCACCCACAGGTGTGAATAAGCACCCACAGATGTGAGCGAGCACCCACAGGTCTGACCGGGCACCCACAGGTTTGAGCGAGCACCCACAGGTGTGAATAAGCACCCACAGATGTGAGCGAGCACCCACAGGTGTGAATAAGCACCCACAGGTGTGAGCGAGCACCCACAGGTGTGAGCGAGCACCCACAGGTGTGAGTAAGCACCCACAGGTCTGAGCGAGCACCCACAGGTCTGAGCGAGCACCCACAGGTCTGAGCGAGCACCTACACTTTTTAAAATACTCCCTGCAGTTTTTAAAATATCCCAAACATCCCAAATGCGACGCTTGACCAATATTTTAGAGCCAAATTCTGGCTCTCTGCAAGTAATCGCCGTTTGAAATTACGACTTTTTATACCGAAATATGCCAATTACTGAGAGTGGCTATGGGTCACATTTTGCCGAAACACATTTTGCAAATTTCACAATATCCTAAAATATCCCAAAATATTTTCGGTATAAAAAAACGGAATTTCAAACTGCGAATACGTGCAGAGAGCCGGATTATACAGATTTATTCAGATTTATAAGATATCGTATATATCGTAAATTTATTGAATTATTTGCAATAAGCCGAAAAAGCTTGGAAACGCTGAAAAACGGCAAAATATTTCCTAAATCGTTGATATTTCGTTTAAATCTCTCAAAGGAAAAAAGGATGAAAACCTCAAAATATTGCTAATTTGATGATTTTAAGCACAGAGCACAATGCAAGAAAACTTGCTAGAAAATTCAATATTATGCCAAATTCTGATATTTATAGGACAAATCGCGAGACAACATGAAGTAGTATCAAAATATTAATAAATTCGAACTTTTTATCTGAAATCACTCTACATGAAAAAACGTTAAAAAGTCACTATAATACCAAATTCGAGGAATTTTACTTCAAATCTTAGAGCGAGGTTGCGTATTATTTTGATAATTAAAAAGACATATGAAAACTTTGTTTCCTATTCAAATGATAAAATCAATGTGCTTTCTTTAGAATTAATTAAAATGATCCTGAATATCCGTTAATATTACTGAAAGAAGAGGTACTCGTAAAACCTCTCTAATCTGGCTGAAACGTCGAAATTTGCAATAAAAACAGAAATTATCTCCTAATCAATATCTAACTCACTGTTTTAACCCTGAACAAATAGTTGATTGATCAAGTATTTAAGGTTAATTTGCAAATAATTACATGTTAGCATCTTATTTATCGTAAATTTAATGAATATGTGGCAAAAGTCCGAAAAGGTTTGAAAACGCGGAAAAAAGGCAAATATTGCCTAATCGTTGATATTTGGTTGAAATCTCATAAAAGAAACAAAGATGAAAAACCTCAAAATATTGCTAAATTCGATGATTTTATGTACAAAGAACAATCCAAGAAAACTTGCTTAAAACGCAATATTATGTGAAATTCTGAGGATTCTAGGCCAAATCACATAGAGACAAAATGAAAAATTATGAAAATCTTAGTAAATTCGAACATTTTAACCTAAAATCACTCTACATGAAAAACATGAAAAAAAGTCACTATGATACCAAATTCGAGGATTTTTACTTCAAATCATAGAGCGAGGTTGTGAATTATTTTGATCGTTAAAAATGAATATGAAAACGTTGTTTCCAATTCATATGATAAAAATCAATGTGCTTTGTTTAGAAATAACTAAAATGTTCCTGAATTCCCGTTTATATAGCTCCAAAATATGGCTCAGGTGTCGAATTTGGGATGTTTCGGATATTTTGGAAACTGCAGGGGGTTTGGGCAAAATGTGACCCATCGTTGCTTTCAGTAATTGGCATATTTTCGGTTAAAAAAAGTCGGAATTTCAAACTGCGAATACGTGCAGAGAGGCAAATTTTGACTCCAAAATGTGGCTCAGGCGTCGATTTTGGGATGTTTAGGATATTTTGAAAACTGCATTGGATTTGGGCAAAATGTGACCCACCGGCGCTCTCAGTAATTGACATATTTTCGGTATAAAAAGTCGGAATTTCAAGCTGCGAATACGCGCAGGGAGCCAGAATTTGGCTCCAAAATATGGCTCAGGTGTCGAGTTTCGGATGTTTGCGTATTATTTTGATGAAAAATAATACTTTACAGGATCACAAGTCCTGTGCGAAGTCCGCTCGGCCGACGGGCTCCCCGGTAGGAGGGGAGCCAGTGAACAGACGAATCAGGTTATAGAATATGTCGATTTGCTATTGCATCAACTGGGATTCGATTGGGGACCATAAGGATTTTAACCAACGAACTCTCTCCGTTTAGACGGTAGGCCTCCAGTTTGTGTGTGTATGTGTTTGTGTGTGTGTGTGTGTACTCACCTAATTGTACTCACCTAATTGTGCTTGCGGGGGTTGAGCTCTGGCTCTTTGGTCCCGCCTCTCAACCGTCAATCAACTGGTGTACAGATTCCTGAGCCTATTGGGCTCTATCATATCTACATTTGAAACTGTGAATGGAGTCAGCCTCCACCACATCACTTCCTAATGCATTCCATTTGCTAACTACTCTGACACTGAAAAAGTTCTTTCTAACGTCTCTGTGGCTCATTTGGGTACTCAGCTTCCACCTGTGTCCCCTTGTTCGCGTCCCACCAGTGTTGAAAAGTTCGTCCTTGTTTACCCGGTCGATTCCCCTGAGGATTTTGTAGGTTGTGATCATGTCCCCCCTTACTCTTCTGTCTTCCAGTGTCGTGAGGTGCATTTCCCGCAGCCTTTCCTCATAACTCATGCCTCTTAGTTCTGGGACTAGTCTAGTAGCATACCTTTGGACTTTTTCCAGCTTCGTCTTGTGCTTGACAAGGTACGGGCTCCATGCTGGGGCCGCATACTCCAGGATTGGTCTTACATATGTGGTGTACAAGATTCTGAATGATTCCTTACACAGGTTCCTGAACGCCGTTCTGATGTTAGCCAGCCTCGCATATGCCGCAGACGTTATTCTCTTTATGTGGGCTTCAGGAGACAGGTTTGGTGTGATATCAACTCCTAGATCTTTCTCTCTGTCTGTTTCATTAAGTACTTCATCTCCTATTCTGTATCCTGTGCCTGGCCTCCTGTTTCCACTGCCTAGTTTCATTACTTTGCATTTACTCGGGTTGAACTTCAACAGCCATTTGTTGGACCATTCACTCAGTCTATCCAGGTCATCTTGTAGCCTCCTACTATCATCCTCTGTTTCAATCCTCCTCATAATTTTTGCATCGTCGGCAAACATTGAGAGGAACGAATCTATACCCTCTGGGAGATCATTTACATATACCAGAAACAGTATAGGTCCAAGGACTGACCCCTGCGGGACTCCACTTGTGACGTCTCGCCAATCTGAGACCTCACCCCTCACACAGACTCGTTGTCTCCTGTTGCTTAGGTATTCCTCTATCCACCGGAGTACCTTCCCTCTCACTCCAGCCTGCATCTCCAACTTTCGCACTAGCCTCTTGTGTGGCACTGTATCAAAGGCTTTCTGACAATCCAAAAATATGCAGTCTGCCCACCCTTCTCTTTCTTGCCTTATTTTTGTTGCCTGGTCGTAGAATTCAAGTAACCCTGTGAGGCAGGACCTGCCATCCCTGAACCCATGTTGATGCTGTGTTACAAAGTTCCTTCGCTCCAGATGCTCCACTAGTTTTTTTCGCACAATCTTCTCCATCAGCTTGCATGGTATGCAGGTTAGGGACACTGGCCTGTAGTTCAGTGCCTCCTGTCTATCCCCTTTCTTGTATATCGGGACTACGTTAGCTGCTTTCCAAGTATCTGGCAGTTCCCCTGTTGCCAGTGATTTGTTATACACTATGGAGAGTGGTAGGCTCAGTTCTCTTGCTCCTTCCTTTAGAACCCAAGGGGAGATTCCATCTGGGCCTATAGCCTTCGTCACGTCCAACTCTAGTAAACACTTCCTTACTTCCCCACTGGTAATCTCAAACTCTTCCAGTGGTTCCTGGTTAGCTATTCCCTCACTTACCTCTGGAATTTCTCCTTGTTCTAAGGTGAAGACCTCCTGGAATTTCTTATTCAATTCCTCACACACTTCCTTGTCATTTGTAGTGAATCCTTCCGCCCCTATCCTTAATCTCATAACCTGTTCCTTTACTGTTGTTTTTCTCCTAATGTGGCTATGCAACAATTTAGGCTGAGTCTTTGCCTTGCTTGCGATGTCATTTTCGTATTGTCTTTCTGCCTCTCTTCTCATCCTGACATATTCATTCCTGGCATTCTGGTATCTTTCTCTGCTCTCCAGTGTCCTGTTATTCCTATAGTTTCTCCATGCCCTTTTACTTTGCTGCTTAGCTAGCCTACATCTTTGATTAAACCATGGGTTTCTCATCTTCATTTCTCTGTTTTCCTTTTGGACTGGGACAAACTTGTTTGCTGCGTCCTTGCACTTCTGCGTGATGTAATCCATCATATCTTGGGCCGTCTTTCCCCTGAGCTCTGTTTCCCATGCTATATCTGTTAGGAATTTTCTTATCCCCTCATAGTTTCCCTTTCGGTATGCTAACCTTTTGGTTTCGGTATCCCTCCTCGAGTTCAATAACCCTTCTTCAATCAAGTACTCAAACACCAGTACACTGTGGTCGCTCATTCCTACTGGGTCCTCAAAACCGATTTCTCTTATGTCGGAGTCGTTCAGAGTGAAGACTAGGTCGAGTCTCGCTGGTTCGTCATTGCCTCTCATCCTTGTGGGTTCTCCGACATGCTGCGTTAAAAAGTTGCTTGTCACCACCTCCAATAGTTTGGCTCTCCACGTATCCTCGCCTCCATGCGGTTCCTTGTTCTCCCAGTCAATCTTTCCGTGATTGAAGTCGCCCATGATGAGCAGGTGGGATCTATTTCTACAGGCAGCAGAGGCTGCCCTCTCAATTATAGTGTTAACTGCCTTGTTGTTGTTTTCATACTCTTGACTGGGTCTCCTGTCATTTGGTGGAGGGTTGTATATTACTGCTACTACTATTCTTGGTCCTCCCATTGTTATGGTGCCTGCTATGTAGTCTCTGAACTCCTCACAGCCCGGGATGGCCATCTCCTTAAAACTCCATTCCCTTCTCATGAGTAGGGCCACTCCGCCTCCTCCTCTACCTTCCCTCTCTTTCCTTATTACTGTATACTCCTGGGGAAACACGGCATTCGTTATGATTCCAGAGAGTTTTGTTTCAGTGAGTCCGATTACATCTGGGTTAACTTCTTGTGCTCTTTCCCTTAGTTCACTTGTCTTGCTTGTGATCCCATCTATGTTCGAGTACATCACCCTGAAACTGACTCTCTTCTGCTTCTTTTCTGGGGGGGACCTTTGGGATCTGGGGTGAGTGGGAGCTGGGGGGACCTGGCACGGGGGGATTGGTGGAGGAGGGAGGGCTTGGGGTGGTGGGGGAGAGGGGGAGGGTACAGGGGGTGGATAAGAGGGGGAGGGTACAGGGGGTGGATAAGAGGGGGAGGGTACAGGGGGTGGATAAGAGGGGGAGGGTACAGGGGGTGGGTAAGAGAGGGAGGGTTGGGGAAGCATGGGGGGAGGAGAGGCTGTGGGGGATAGGGGAGATGGGGGGGCTTGGGGGAGAGAAAAGGGTGGAGGGCTTGGGGGGCGTGGGGGAAAAGGGAGGGCTGAGGTGGGTGAGGAAGAGGGGAGGGTTTAGGGGAGTGGGGGAGAGGGGAAGACTTAGGTGGGGTGGGGGAGAGTGGGGGGCTTAGGGGGGAGGGGGAGAAGGGAGGGCATGGGGGTGGGAGAGACGGGAAGGCATGTGGGAGAAGGGAGGGCATGGGGGATGGGGGAGAAGGGAGGTCCTGGGGAGAGGGGTGAGGGGGAGAAGGGGGGTGAGTGGGGGGGGGGGGTGGGTGGGGGGAGGGTGCCCTAGGTGGGTACTTAGTGGGGGGCTGACAGGGGATGGGGCAGGTTGGGTGTCTGTTGGGTAGAATTTGGGGGTGGTGCCCCAATCCCTGTGGCTGTTGCACTGTTTGAGGAGGGTTCTCCACTTCCCTCTGGGATTGTAGGGTTCTGGGTTGTGGTACTCTGATTTCCTTCTCTCTCCCTGCGCTCCTTCCTCGCGTCTGCTGTCCGTATTCTCTCTTCCCTTGTCATATCCCTCTGCAGGAATATTTTCTTGAACTTCTCTACACCTTTTAGACAACACTTCCTTGCTAGCAGTTCCTCTTTCGCGATTTCGCTCATGAAAACCACCTTTATCATTCGGTCTCTGTCCTTGTTGTACTTTCCAAGCCTGAAAACCTTTTCAACATTTCGCTCAGCTCCCTCCATCCTTACCTCTTTAAGGATCTCTTTAATCATGTTTTTGTCCTTGTCTCTCCGCTCCTTTGGTCTGGTCCCTGTTTGTTCTTCAATGCCTGCTACTACTACTGCTCTATTTCTCTCTATCAGCCGGCTAGTACATCTAGCTGCTTCCTGAGAGGAAGCCACTTCCATGGCAACTTCCTTAACCGCAGACCTAGCTTCAGGGCTCTTTTTAAGCATTTCAGCAAATGAGATCTGGGTTGTGGTGGTCCCCTCCACAGTAGCATTCCCATCTCCCTGGGGTACGGTTTGTGCCTGGTATTGTGGAAGAGTCTCCTTTAGGTATCTTATCTCCTCCTTTGCTGCCCTTAAATCATCTTGCAGGTTGGCTACTGTCTCCCTCATTACCCTCAGTCCTTCACTGAATTCATTCTGCATTTGCTGGAGTACTTCCTTCATCCAGGCTTCCTGTTCCATCCCATCCTCTGTGTTTGTTCCAGTTGTGAATTTCCTGCGTTTGGCAGTCAGAGTTCGTCTCCCTTCCATGATTTCCCTATGAGTGTGTGTGTGTGTGAGAGAGAGAGAGAGAGAGAGAGAGAGAGAGAGAGAGAGAGAGAGAGAGAGAGAGAGAGAGAGAGAGAGAGAGAGAGAGAGAGAGAGAGAGACAGACAGACAGACACAGAGAGAGAGAGGGGGGAGGGAGAGAGAGGGGGGAGGAAGAGAGAGGGGGAGGAAGAGAGAGAGGGGGAGCGAGAGAGGGGAGGGAGAGAGAGGGGGAGGAAGAGAGAGAGGGGAGGAAGAGAGAGAGGGGTGGGAGCGAGAGAGGGGAGGGAGAGAGAGAGGGGAGGGAGAGAGAGGGGAGGGAGAGAGAGGGGGAGGGAGAGAGAGAGGGGGGGAGAGAGAGAGGGGGGGGAGAGAGAGAGGGGGAGGGGGAGAGAGAGGGGGGGGGGGAGAGAGGGGGGGAGGGGGAGAGAGAGGGGGGGGGGAGAGAGAGGGGGGGGGGAGAGAGAGGGGGAGGGAGAGAGAGAGGGGGGGGAGAGAGAGAGGGGGAGAGGGAGAGGAGGAGGGAGAGAGAGGGGAGAGGGAGAGAGAGGGGGAGAGGGAGGGGAGGGGAGAGGAGAGAGAGGGGAGAGGGAGAGAGAGGGGGAGGGAGGGAGAGGGGGAGAGTGAGAGAGAGGGGGAGAGGGAAGAGAGGGGAGAGGGAGAGAGAAGGGGGAGGGAAGAGAGAGAGAGAAAGGGGGAGGGAGAGAGAGAGAGAGAGAGGGGGGGGGGAGAGAGAGAGAGAGAGAGAGAGAGAGAGAGAGAGAGAGAGAGAGAGAGAGAGAGGAGAGAGAGAGAGAGAGAGAGAGAGAGAGAGAGAGAGAGAGAGGGAGGGGGGGGGGGGAGAGAGAGGGGGGGGAGAGAGAGAGAGAGAGAGAGGAGGTGTGTGAGTATATGGGGAGAGGTGGAAGGTGGAAGTGAGGGAGGGGGATGGAGAGGGTGTGTGGGGGTGGGTTAGTGCGGGAGGGTACAGAGAGAGATTGTGTGTGTGTGCGTGTGTGTGTGTGCGTGCGTGTGTGTGGTGTGTGTGTGTGTGTGTGTGTGTGTGGTGTGTGTGTGTGTGTGTGTGTGTGTGTGTGTGTGTGTGTGTGTGTGTGTGTGTTTGTATGTGTGTGTGTATGTGTGTGTGTTGAGTGCGGGGGTGTTTGTGTATAGGGGGGGGGTAGGGGGGTGTCTTGGGGTACTGTAAGGCGTGGGAACGTGAGGGGTGAGGGTGGGTGAGTGAGGGTGAGCGGTCACCAGTGTGTGCGTGCGTGCATGTGTGTGTGTTTACACTGGCTTGTTGTGGTGAGGAGGAGGGGGGGGGGTAGGTCTAGTCAGTGGCGGTGTAATGTCACACACAGGTGTGAGAAGCTGGTACCAAGCTGAGGCTCTTGAGCTACTTTTTCGTATTTTAATTACTTATGTTCAAAGCTAATTACTATATAAAAAAAAAAAAAACACTGTACACCTTATATGACTGACTTTGAGAGGCACTCACCTCCGAGTAAGCATCCCACAGCACAATTAGGTGATTTATGAAGCGATGTCCGATATTGTTGTTGACGTCCCCGCCAGAGGTCCTCCCACGTCGTGGTCCAAAACTCTTCCCTTCGCGGCCTCTGGTGCCACCGTCTTGCCACAATCTCGTTCTTTTCAATTTTTTTTCTTATCAAACGTTATAAGAATTCACTATGTTGCGTTATCACTGCGTTGCTGTACCTTTCATATGCCCAAAAACTATGTTTTGGGCTCACTGGTACGTAAATATCCCGAGAATATTGAGGTAATTCGCGGACTGCACGTCCTACCCTTGTTCACTGACCGCCGTCCTACTGCCTACTGTGTGTGTGTGTGTGTGTGTGTGTGTGTGTGTGTGTGTGTGTGTGTGTGTGTGTGTGTGTGTGTGTGTGTGTGTGTGTGTGGTGTGTGTGTGTGTTAGAGAGAAATAGATGTAGTAGATATAAAAAAGGAAAAATACATATATTTGATGGGCGGGGTCCAAAAGCTAATAACTCGATTCTGCAGATACATATAGTAAATACAAGGAGAAAATAAATCACACTCACACATTAATTGATAATGGACTGTTTTGTGTGGGTATTGATGTATACTAATGTCATGACCGACAGACACGTGAAACTATGTGTGTTTATGTGTACCTGTAATTGAACTGACATGTGTACGGTAATTATCTGTATGTGTCCATTTTAAAGGTACATATTAGTGAATGTTTATTTATGTAATTGAATGACATATGTACGTGTGCGCGAGATTAGTGTTACTGTAATTTATATGGTTAACATTTACACGTTTTAATGACATAGTTTCCCATTATAGTCACATTTTTTTTGCAATAATTGATTAATTGACAGTTGAGAGGCGGGTCGAAAGAGCAGAGCTCAACCCTTGCAATCACAAATAGGTGAACACAACTAGTAAATACTAACCAACCACGATCTCGTACAATCCACTACACACACAACCCGCCCCCCCTCCCCCCCTACTCCCTAAATCACTCTACTTCCAAATTCTGGCTCTCTGCACGTATTCGCAGTTTGAAATTACTACTTTTTATACCGAAAATATGCAAATTTCTGAAAGCAGCGATGGGTCACATTTTGCCCAAACCTCCCCCCCCCCCCCCTGCAGTTTTTAAAATATTCGAAACATCCCAAATTCGACGCTTGAGCCATTTTTAGAGCCAAAATTCTGGCTTTCTGCACGTATTCGCATTTTTGAAATTACGATTTTGTACCGAAAATATACCAATTACTGAAAGCTGCGATGGGTCCCATTTTGCTAAAACCCTTCCTGCAGTTTTCAAAATATATCAAACATCCCAAATTCGACGCTAGAACCATATTTTGAAGCCAACTTCTGGCTCTCTGCACGTATTCGAAATTAAATTGTATTGAAATTACGACTTTTTATCCCTAAATATGCCAATTACTGAGAGCGGCGATGGATCACATTTTGCCCAAATCCTCCCAGCAGTTTTCAAATAATCCCAAAAATCCCAAATTCGACGCTTGAGCCATATTTTGGAGCTAAAATTCTCGCTCTCTGCACGTATTAGCCGTTTGAAATTACGACTTTTTATACAGAATATATACCAAATACTGAGAGCAGCGATGGGTCACATTTTGCCCAAACCCTCCCCCCCCCTGCAGTTTTCAAAATATCCCAAACAACCCAAATTCGACGATTGAGCTATATTTACGAGCCAAATTCTGGCTCTCTGGGCGTATTTGCCGTTTGAAATTACGAATTTTTATACCGAAAATTTGCCAATTACTGAACGCGGTGATGGATCACATTTTGCACAAACTCTCCCTGCAGTTTTCAAAATATCTCAAACATCCCAAATTCGACGCTTGAGCCATATTTTGGAGGCAAATTCTGGCTCTCTGCACGTATTCTCCGTTTGAAATTACGACTTTTTATACCGAAAATATGCAAATTTCTGAGAGCAGCGATGAGTCACATTTTGTCCAAACTACCCCTACAGTTTTCAAAATACCCCAAACATCCCAAATTCGAAGCTTGAGATATATTTTGGAGCCAAATTCTGGCTCCCTGCACGTATTCGCTGTTTAAAATAACGAATTTTATACCGAAAATATGCCAATTACTGAGAGCGGCGGAGGGTTACATTTTGCCAAAACCCAATGCAGTTTTCAAAATATCCCAAACATCCCAAATTTGATACCTGAGCCATATTTTGGACCCAAATTCTGGCTCTCTGCACGTATTCGCAGTTTGAAATTCCGACTTTTATACCGAAAATATGCAAATTACTGAAAGCAACGATGGGTCACATTTTGCCCAAAACCCCCTGCAGTTTTTATAATATCCCAAACATCCCAAATTCGACACCTGAGCCATATTTTGGAGCAATATAAACGGGAATTCAGGAACATTTTAGTTATTTCTAAACAAAGCACATTGATTTTTGTCATATGAATTGGAAACAACGTTTTCATATGCATTTTTAACGATCAAAATAATTCTCAACCTCGCTCTATGATTTGAAGTAAAAATCCACGAATTTGGTATCATAGTGACTTTTTTCATGTTTTTCATGTAGAGTGATTTTAGGTTAAATGTTCGAATTTACTAAGATTTTCATAATTTTTCATGTTGTCTCTCTATGTGATTTGGCCTAGAATCCTCAGAATTTCACATAATATTGCGTTTTAAGCAAGTTTTCTTGGATTGTTCTTTGTACATAAAATCATCGAATTTAGCAATATTTTGAGGTTTTTCATCCTTGTTTCTTTTATGAGATTTCAACCAAATATCAACGATTAGGCAATATTTGCCTTTTTTCCGCGTTTTCAAACCTTTTCGGACTTTAGCCACATATTCATTAAATTTACGATAAATAAGATGCTAACATATAATTAATTGCAAATTAACCTTAAATACTTGATCAATCAACTATTTGTTCAGGGTTAAAACAGTGAGTTAGATATTGATTAGGAGATAATTTCTGTTTTTATTGCAAATTTCGACGTTTCAGCCAGATTAGAGAGGTTTTACGAGTACCTCTTCCTTCACTAATATAAACGGATGTTCAGGAACATTTTAATTAATTCTAAAGAAAACACATTGATTTTTATAATTTGAATTGGAAAGAAAGTTTTCGTATGCCTTTTTAATTATCAAAATAATACGCAACCTCGCTCTATGATTTGAAGTAAAAATCCTAGAATTTGGTATTATAGTGACTTATTTAACGTTTTTAATGTAGAGAGATTTTAGGTAAAAATGTTCGAATTTACTAATATTTTGATACTACACCATGTTGTCTCGAGATTTGTCCTATAAATCTCAGAATTTTGCATAATATTGCGTTTTCATGTAAGTTTTCTTGCATTGTGCTTTATGCTTAAAATCATCAAATTAGCAATATTTTGAGGTTTTTCATCCTTTTTTCCTTTGAGAGATTTAAACAAAATATCAACGATTTAGGCAATATTTTGCCGTTTTCCCTCGTTTCCAAGCTTTTTCGGCTTATTGCAATTAATTCAATAAATTTACGATATATATGATATCTTATAAATCTGAATAAATCTGAATAATCCGGCTCTCTGCACGTATTCGCAGTTTGAAATTCCGTTTTTTTAAACCGAAAATATTTTGGGATATTGTGAAATTTGCAGGGGGTGGGGTCGGCAAAATGTGACCGCCACTCTCAGTAATTGGCATATTTTCGGTATGAAAATTCGTAATTTCAACACTGCGAATACGTGCCAGAGTCAGAATTTGGCTCCAAAATATGGCTCAAGCGTCGAATTTGGAGAGTTTTGGATATTTTAAAAACTGCAGGGTGATTTTTGTCAAAATATGTACCCATCGAAGCTCTCAGTAATTTGCATATTTTCTGTATAAAAACTTCGTAATTTCAATCTGCTAATATGTGCAGAGAGCCAGAATTTGGGTCCAAAATATGGCTCAAGGGTCGAATTTTAGATGTTGTCTTGGGTATTTTTAAAACTGCAGGGGGGTTTTGGTCAAATATGACCCATCGCCGCTCCCAGTAATTGGCATATATTCTGTATAAAATTCGTAAATTTCAAATGCGATTACGTGATGAGAGCCAGAATTTGCCACCAATATATGGCTCAAGCGTCGAATTTGGGATGTTTGGGATATTTTAAAAACTGCAGGGAGGGTTTGGGCAAAGTGTGATCCATCGCCGCTTTCAGTAATTGGCATATATTCTTACAGTGATTCGGTATAAAATATATTCGGTATAAAAATCTGGCTCTCTGCACGTACTTCGCAGTTTGAAATGCAGACTTGTCTATACCGAAAATATGTATGAACCTGAGAGCGGCTGTGGGTCCACATTTTGGCCAAACCCCCCCATGCAAGTTTTCAAAATTTCCAAACATCCCAAAGTTGACGCATGAGTTACATTTTGGAGCCAAAATCTGGCTCTCTGTTACGAATTTCGAAGTTTGAATTCCGAATTTTAATACCGAAAATATGCCAAATACTGAAAGCGGCGGTGGGTCACATTTTGCCCAATCCCCGTGCTGTTTTCAAAAATATCCCAAACATCCCAAATTCGACGCGAGAGCCAGATTTTGGAATTATAATCGGACTCTCTGCACGTATTCGCAGTTTGAAATTCCGATTTTTTATGCTAAAAATATTCCAATTACTGAAAAACGGCGTGGGTCACATTTTCCCCCAGCCCCAGTTTTCTTAATATCCCAAACATCCCAAATTCGACGCAAGAGCCAAATTTTGGAGCCAAAATCTGGCTCTCTGCACGTATTCGCAGTTTGCAATTCCGTTTTTTTATGCTGAAATATGCCAATTACTGAGAGCTGCGATGGTCACATTTTGCCCCAAACCCCCTGCAGTTTTCAAAATATCCCAAACATCATAAATTCGACGCTAGAGTCACATATTGGAGCCAAAATCTGGCTCTCTGTACGTATTCTCAGTATGAAATTCGATCTTTTTTATACCGAAAATATGCCAATTTACTGAAAGCGGCTGTGGCCACTGTTTTGCAAAACACCCAGCAGTTTTCAAAATATTCCAAACATCTCATATTTGATGTCAGAGTCACGTTTTGGAGCCAAAATCTGGCTCTCGCACGTCTTCGCAGTTTTGAAATCCGAATTTGTATACCGAAAATATGCCAATTACTGAAAACGGCATGGGTCACCATTTCCCCAAACCCCCCTGCAAGTTTTCTTAATATCCCAAACATCCCAAATTCGACGCCAGAGCCACATTTTTGAGCCGAAATCTGGCCCTCTGTACGTATTCGCAGTTTGAAATTCCTACTTTTTATACCGAAATATGCCAATTACTGAGAGCAACGGTGGAAGACATTGTTGCTCAAACCCGCCTGCCGTTTTCCCAAAATTTCCCGAACATCCCAAATTCGTACGCCAGAGCCACATTATAGAGCCAAAATCTGGCTCTCTGCACGTTTTTCGCAGTTTGAAATTTCGACCTTTTATACCGAAAAAATGCCAATTACTGAAAGCAGCGATGGGTCACATTTTTCCCAAACCTCTGAGCAGTTTCAGAATATCCCAAACATACAAAATTCGACGCCAGAGCCACATTTTGGACTTATAATCCGACTTCTGCACGTATTCCCAGTTTGAAATTCCGTTTTTTTTTATGCTGAAAATATGCCAATTACTGAAAACGGTGTGGGTCACATTTTCCCCCAACCCCTCTGCAGTTTTCAGAATATCCCAAACATCCCAAATTCGAAGCCAGTAGCCACATTTTGGAGCCAAAATCTGGCTCCCTGCACGTATTCGTAGTTTGAATTTGACGAATTTTATACCGAAATATGCTAATTACTGGGAGCTGCGATCGATCACATTTTGCCAAAACCCACCCTGTAGTTTTGAAAATATCCCAAACATCCAAAATTCGTCGCTTGAGCCATATTTTGGAGCCAAATTTTGGCTCTCTGCACGTATTCGCAGTTTTGAATTACGACATTTTTATACCGAAAATAAAAATCATCCCTGTTTCACCTGCATGACTCCCTCCTGTTCCCCTCTTCATCTCTACTTTTACCCTGCACCACTCCCCCTGTTCCCCCTCATTCATCCCTCTTTCACCTTACACCCCTCCCCCTATTCCCCCCTCTTCTTCCCTCTATAACCTGCACCTATCCCCCTGTTCCCCCTCTTCATCTCTATTTTACCTGCACCACTCCCCCTGTTCCCTCTCTTCATTCCACCTCTATATCCCGTCTCCCCCCCCCCCACAACCACCTTCGCACCAGTTTTTTTCTGAGTACGAAAAAGTCTTCAGCCATCTCAAGCAATATTTTACAATTAACTTTAATTGAATTGGTAGGGGGGGGGGGGAGGGGTGATAAGAATAATAAATAATTATTCCTAAATCCTTTAGCTAAGGTCAACACTGACCAACCTATGTCCGTTCCCTACCCCAGACCATTCCCTCTACAAATACATTAATTAAGTAATAATAAGCGTTAAAATATATTAATAAATAAATTTTAAAATAAATTTGCGTATGGCTGCAGCCTCCAGCATGTGGCCTCATAACATAGACAGACATTCTCTTGATATATATATATATATATATATATATATATATATATATATATATATAATTGTATATATATATATATATATATATATTATATATATATATATATATATATATATATATATATATATATATATATTATTGTAATGTACCGGTAAAGCGTTGGTGTTCGGCTGTTTCAAAAGCTGGGGGCAGGGCCTCGTCACATAACAAAAAAAAAAGAGAAGTTTGTCCTTTTGTCTGTGGTAAGGTAATGGGAAGACACACAAAACACAAAGTATAAACAATGAAATTTTAATTACTCTAGAAAACAAGATATGAATAAAGACAATCTCGTAAAATTCAAAACAAGTAAACAAACAAAACAACATGAATAATTAAGGTCAGTGAAAATTTACTCTAAGACAATAAAGTGCAAGTTAAAAATCAAAGCAGGTGAGGTGCTGAGAATACTGGCTTCAAGCTGCCACCTCCCTTAGTACACGACAGCCAAGGCTTGTCTACTATAGAGAGATGTCAACTCCAAGGAGCACAGGGATATTCTGAGGAGACGGCGTGCTGCTGGCCCAGACGTCGACTCATGTAGTGGTGTGGGTGCAGGTGCGGCGACATACCAGCCAATCAGCAACAGGCAGGCGGAGAATGAGTAGTTTGCTGGTTGACTGCGGGCGGTAGCTGGTGTGTCGGGTTGTGCATGGTACACTTTGCTTCCTGGGCAAAACGTTTGGCGATACTGGTGGACAGAACGCTGGACTTGTGATCCTGTGGTCCCGGGTTCGATCCCGGGCGCCAGCAAGAAACAATGGGCAGAGTTTTTTTCACCTTATGATACCTGATCAACCAGGCTGTGACTCATACGTCAGGCTGCGAGCAGCCGCGTCCAACAGCCTGGTTGATCAGTCCGGCAACCAGGAGGCCTGGTCGACGACCGGGCCGCGGGGACGCTAAGCCCCAGAAACACCTCAAGGTAACCTCAAGGTAGGGGTGCCTGGTTAATTATTCCTTCTCCTATCTCTGGAACTTCTCCTTGCTTGTACTCACCTATTTGTGCTTGCAGGGGTTGAGCTCTTGCTCTTTGGTCCCACCTTCCAACTGTCAATCAATTGGTGTACAATTGATTGACAGAATGCTGCCTAATGCATTCCATTTGTCAACTACTCTGACACTAAAAAAATTCTTTCTAATATCTCTGTGACTCATTTGGGCACTCAGTTTCCACCTGTGTCCCCTAGTGCGTGTGCCCCTTGTGTTAAATAGCCCGTCTTTATCTACCCTGTCAATTCCTCTGAGAATCTTGTACGTGGTGATCATATCCCCCTAACTCTTCTGTCTTCAAGCAACGTGAGGTTTAATTCCCGTAGTCTCTCCTCGTAGCTCATACCTCTCAGCCCGGGTACTAGTCTGGTGGCAAACCTTTGAACTTTTTCCAGTTTGGTCTTATGCTTAACTAGATGTGGACTCCATGCTGGAGCTGCATACTCCAGGATTGGTCTGACATAGGTGGTATACAAAGTTCTGAATGATTCCTTGCACAAGTGTCTAAATGCCGTTCTTATGTTAGCCAACCTGGCATATGCTGCTGATGTTATCCTCTTGATATGGGCTTCAGGGGACAGGTCTGGCATGATATCAACCCCCAAGTATTTCTCTCTCTCTGACTCGTGTAGAATTTCATCTCCCAAATGATACCTTGTAACTGGCCTCCTGCTCCCTACACCTATCTTCATTACATTACATTTGCTTGGGTTAAACTCTAACAACCATTTGTTCGACCATTCCTCTAGTTTGTCTAGGTCTTCTTGAAGCCTCAAGCAGTCCTCCTCTGTCTTACTCCTCATAATTTAGGCACCGTCAGCAAACATTGAGAGGAATGGTGGGTGAGGAAAGAGTGGGTGAAAATCTTGCAGGGGCGGCTTAGGGGTAAAGCACAAGATATTTTTATAAACATGCCTGAAGACGAGTGTTTTGAATATGATAAAGTCAGGGAGCGAATTTTAAGGGCATATGAAATTACTCTTGAAGCTCACTGCCAAGCTTATCGCAACCTTAGGCCTACTCACAACCAACCGCTCACTGAATTTGCTAATGATCAAATTAGATTGTTTGATAAATTGATTCGCTCGGCGAAAGTCGAAACATACGAGGCACTAAAGAATGTAGTTTTAATCTAAAACTTTATAGATAATATGCCAGAGAATGTTGCACAATTTATTAGAGTAAGGATAGAGGTAGATTCTAAAATAGAGGACTTGGCCAAGATGGCAGAAAACTACTAGTTGGCAGGCAAAAGGCCCAATAAAAATAATTTTACCTCACAGAGTAGCAAAACTTATACCCACAGCCAGTCCAGACCAGCTCATTCTAACCCTTTAACTACTGCACCTTCTGTTTCAGACATAACTGACCCTGTTAAATTGTCTAGCCCCACGACACCTAAGAGTGAACCGAAGGGTAATTTTGTTAGTAATGTCTCTTCTCCCCGACGTACCTGTGGTCACTGTAAATGTCCAAACCACACTATTAGCCGTTGTTGGCAACTGTTCCCGGAAAAAAACACCCAATGCTCTAGTTGTGACACAGGGCTTGAGGCCTTCTGAAGGGTTAGGGAGTAAGACCTCCAACTCCCAGTGGTTGGACTTGCTTACCCCATTCTTATCGAAAGGGAGACTACTTTTGTCTGAGGGTTCTTCCTGGAAGGACGTGGTGATCTTCGAAGACACTGGTGCCATTCAGACTTTAATTTTAGAGAGTGCTTTGTAAGGTGCCAACACTCTCGACACTGGAGAGGTGGTACTGGTCGAGGGTGTCACTAGTGATACTCGAGCAGTACCCCTCCATAAGGTTACCCTGGAATCTGATTTCCACACGGGTGTTTGTACAGTCGGAGTCACTTCATACCTACCTTTCCCTAATGTTGATGTAATAGTTGGTAATGATTTAGCAGGGGATAAGGTAGGGGACTCCAGACTGCCTATTATGTTGCCTACCCCTAAGGTTTCCCTGGATCCACCTGCCGCAGAGGATAATGTTGTGTACCCTGCGTGCGCGGTGACCAGGTCTATGGGACTTAAATGTAAGGGCAGCCCTGTGCTTGCCAAGGTGGTAAATCCCGAGGACACGAGGAACTTTCCGAGTGGTGAAAGCCAAGTGGACCTTGCGGACACATTCATGGCCCGACTCGATGACGTGGCCGAGGACATTGTGGAGAGCCTGCCACCGCCGCCTACCGAGAGTAGTGGAGAGGTGGAGGAGAACACTGTTGAGCCTCGTCCAATGGCATCTGACCAAGGCCTGGACACCTCCTTGAGTGAGTTACAGAAAGCTGACCCCACTCTTGCAGAATGTCATGAGTTAGCCAGCTCTAGGGAGAAAATTATAGAAGCAGCAACTGGGTACTACTACAATGATCGGATTTTGATGAGAAAATGGAGACCACAGAGTGCTCCCCTGTCAAATGAGTAGGAGGTAGTCCACCAAGTTATGTTGCCGACCTGCTATAGAGAAAGAGTTTTGGCAGCTGCTCATGATGATCCTATGGGGGAGATATCAGGGTATTAATATTATGTATCACAAAATCTTAAAGTATTTTTTCTGGCCCAAGCTGAAAAGCGATGTGGCAAAATTTTGTAATGCATGTATTGTTTGTCAACTTGTTGGGAAACCAAACCAGACTCCACCTAAAGCTCCCCTAACTCCTATTGTCGTGCCAGAGGAACCATTTTCTCATGTGGTAATGGACTGTGTTGGTCCATTACCTAGAACTAAGTTTGGTAATATTTACCTAATCACGATGATGTGTATCACGACTCGTTACCCAGAGGCTTTTGCTGTAAGGAACATCCGAGCAAAGACTGTTGCGGCTCGTATGTTGCAATTTTTTTCCACTTTGGACTGCCTCGGGTCGTGCAAACTGCAATGGTACTACTTTAAGTCTGATATTTTTGAAACAATTTTGTAAGGACCATGGAATAACTCATAAGGTTTCCAGCCATACCATCCACTGAGTCAGGGGGTAATTGACGTTTCCATCTAACTCTGAAGCAAGATGTTGAAGACATCGTGCGAGAGTTCCACACCTGCTCGGAGATGAGAATTTGCCGTATGTTTTGTTGCGGCTAGAGAGGGGTTACAAAGTTCACTGGGTTGTTCTCCTTTTGAGTTAGTCTTTGGCCATAAAGTTCGTGGACCCTGCAAAATGTTACAGGAGAATCTGTTAGGGAACCTAACGTTAACCGATGGTTCGCTTTCTTCACGCAACACCCCCAGAGACTCAAGGACTGCAAGGCGGCGGCACTAAAGTATCTTGGGAAGGCCCAAGAAAGATGAAAGAAACGAAACGATGCTAAGGCTAAGTGGCGGGTATTTCAGCCTGGCAACCCTGTCCTGGTATTAAAGCCTCAACTAGGAACACTATGTCCCACAAGTACGAAGGCCCCTACATTGTGACAGAAAGACTGGGGACCCTCACGTATAAAGTGAGGCAACTCTGAGAAGTGTAAACCAGGTAATGCTCGTACACGTGAATCGGCTGAAGAAGTTCCAGGGCCCCAGGCCATTGCACTAACAATGTTTCATTTCCAGTGAGAGAGGGGATGATTGTTCTGGGGACCAACTAATCTCATTCTCGATAATTCTAGTTCTGTGAATGCTGTGGAGAGGGACCTGTCCCTTTGCAGATGGCCCAACGTGAAGAGGTGCAGTCGTGCTTGATGAATTCTCCAGTCTGTTCGGGGAGGTCCCAACCCAGACTGATGCCATATGCCATGATGTCAAGTTGATGGACTACACCCCCTTCGCCTTCAACCCTACGGATGAGTCCGGAAAAGAAGGCCATCATACGGAAAGAGTAGAATTCCTGCTTCAGCATGGCCTCATCCGGCCGAGCCAGGCTCTTGGTGCTCGCCCTCCTTTTGGTCCCCAAACCAGACGGCTCCTGGCGATTGTGCACCGACTATCAGCAGCTCAACAGGTGACCATTGTGGATGCCTACCCGCTGCCCCTCCTCGAGGACTGCATCGACGAGCTGGAAAAACGCCAAGTACGTCTCGAAATTCGACCTCTCGAGGGGGTATTATCAATCCCGCTCACTGAACATGCTAACAACTAACGGCGTTCGTGACACCCGAGGGTGTTTTTGAGTATCAAGTGTTACCGTTCAGCTTGCGTAATGGCCCCTGCCACGTTCCAGACTCATGAACTCTTTGCTCGCTAATGTGCCAAATTGTCCGGCGTAATTTAGATGAGATTGTGCTCTTTGAAAGTAATTGGGCTGACCATATAACTAGGTTACGCCAGTTGTTCACAGTTTTGAAACAGGCAAATCTGACCTAAATGCAAAAAAGTGTCATTTTGGCCAAGGCACAGTGACGTACCTTGGGTATGAAGTGGGCCAAGGAAAAGTGTTACCTCGGCAAGATAAAATCAGTGCCATTCTGGAGTATCCGGTGCTAAGTCTAAAAGGACGTTCAAAGATTTATTGGTATGTGTGCGTACTATCGACGCTTTTGTCAGAACTTTTTCCGTGTTGCCACCTCCTCTCACAGACGTGTTGCGGAAGGCCGGTTAAATTTAAGTGGTCATCAGACGTGCAGAGGCATTTAAAATTTGAAATTGATCTTAGCTTCCGCCCCAGTGCTCGCTAGTCAAGGTTCGACAGACAATTTAAAATTCATGTTGATGCGTCTGACTCGGGTGCTGGTGCAGTGTTGTTGCAAACTGGGGATGATCAAGTGGAACACCAGTATACTTTACTCTGAAATTTTTACAAGGCGCAACGCAATTATTCAGTGGTAGAAAAAGAGGCGTTGTGTTTAACATGTAAAAGTTCGAAGTTTACCTCACTGTAATATAGTGGAAGTGTACACGGACCACAACCCACTAGTTTCTCCTGAATCAGGATGAAGGGGAAGAATAAACGCATCCTCAGGTGGGCATTGTACCTACAGGACTTCAATCTTTCCATTACCCACCTACCAAGCCGGCTCAACGTGATAGCTGATGCTCTGTCCCGGTTGCCTGAATAACATTCATCTGGGCCACAGGAAGCCATTTACGACTGTCATGCTTTAGTTATTTTTTTTTTGTAGTTCTCCTGTGACATTAAATATTCATGTCAATTTATTTACTTCCCTGTTTTTTTTGTGTAGTTGTTGTTTTTCTTTCAGAGAATTCCTTTGTACTTTTCTTGCAGAGAAATTGTTGGTTTTTGAATGATTTTTTTTTGTCATAAACTTTCCTTTTTAGTCTCTGTATACTCTTGTTACAGAACCCGGATCCCAGCGTTCGGGCACGAGCAGTGACGACCACGCCATCTGTGGGTCAGCTCCCGAAACCCCCTCCAAACGGACGACGACACCTGGTGAGGGACGACGTGTACTGGCTACGAGGGCCAGTTTCCAGTCCCGTTCAGCGCTCAACACCGCCGCCGCTGACCTGCTGTGAGGTGAGCTCAGACAACTGCGCCATCTATGGAGTGGATAGGTGGGCGTTTGTGTCTGAGCCTGTAAGTGAGGTGTTTTAGTGTCCCTGTTATTGATGACGTGTCTGCTTACAGAGTCGACCTGGGACTGCTGTGTGGAAGTTGAGTCAGTCTACCCAAGGCAGCCGTCCCATACCTTGTGCTTTGCTGCAGCAGCTGTGAAGTCGTCCCCCGGAAGAACACTGTGGTGTTACCTGTCAGTGGGGGCAGTAGAAGGATTAACCCGGACCGGCTTCTGGAACGATTATCCCCTTGGGTACTGAGGACAAGGCAGTAGGTGATTTGTGGTATCACACGAGGCTCCTGACTAGGCGCTACCCTAGTATCGCTCGTGGAGTGGCCTGACCAGCCTTGCTGATCCGGAACCTGCCCAGCAGACCTGCTGGACTTGTGGTTGACGGCCTCCACGGCGGTGCCCCCAGTGGAACTGTGTTTTGGCTGGCCTGTGTTTGGGGTAGACTCAGCTTGGTCGAAGGATTCGTCAAGAGACCACGAAAGCACCGAGGACTCAGCACCGAGGGTCTGGATCCAGAGTCTTCAGCAGAAGACGATTGTGTATTTCCCCTGTACAGTGTTAATACCCCTCGCCCCTGTGCACTCTTTTATATATTATTTTATTTGGTGATGGTAATAATTATAGTCTTAAAGTTCTTAACTTTCTTTCCCTTCCCCTTTAAGTTTCTTGCGTCACGGATCACATCCCTTGAAAGCCACTACTGGCTTGGGTCGGATACAACTTCCACTAGCAACATCAGAGTAAGAACCCCGTTGCATCCCGAGAGGGCCGTAACAACTCTTACAAAAAAAATATGACTACTATTCTAGTAGTCACATTTTTTTTCTCTCTGAAGGGAAGGAGTGTTACGACCCTGGGTTCCTCAGTGGAACCAGAGGTCAAAAATTGAGCTAAATAACTTACCTTTTAGTACGGGGGATGCATGGCGAGGGTGCATTTGTTTGTATCTTCCCTGACAGATGTAAGACTATTCTTGTTTCTCAAAGAGCATTTAAAGACTGAGCTTGGGGTTGATTATTAATAATAAAATAGGCACCAACTATGTTTACTAATACTTTCTAATCACTTGTAAAGTAAACCTGAGTAAACTTGGGATAGGAATGCTGTACGATTAGTTGAGTTGTCTGCTGGCAGCGAGTGAACTGAGGGAGGAGAGTGGAGGCGTTCTCTCTTCTCTGACTTGCGTTCGTGGGGGGTCAAGACTTTCCTGAGCTGCTCTGCACTCCTCTACCTTTCCCTCTTACTTATTTCCCTTACCTTAAGTTCCTGTACCATTAGTTAAGTCCTGTGTTTTTAAGTGTGCCTACTCTGGGTTTGTAAGATTGGTGGAGACCTTGGGGTAGTATTTGCCAGTGTTTTGGGTACCCATTAGTGTTGTGTTGTGTAAGGTACCACGTGGGCTCACTACCCCCTAAGTCTGCCCAAAGCTTCAAGTGCTTCCCTAGTAGAAACTTTACCCTAGCTTCTGTTCAGTGTAAACCTTGTATCCTGCCTATGTGGACCAAGGCTTTTAACGTAAGATAGTGTGGTAAAGTAATTATTATTATTGTTATTGGTGTGAATGTATATGGGGGTTGTTAAGGGGTTAATAAATAAAGAAGTTAGTAAAGGAGTATCCATTCTTCCTGCGTAGGAGATCTATGATCAACCTCTAGACTGACATTGTGTAGCCAATTAATATTCACTGTGGATATTTTACTTGGGGCCGGGCCTTTTAGATCTCCCATATTTGATAACTCTTAAAGCTAACTACTGCCCCTATATCCATTTATACTAGGATCCCCCATAGTACAGACTCCATTTTTAACATCCTTTCTCTCCAGATGTGTTACTAGAGTTTTTCTCACGATCTTCTCCATCACTTGCATGGTATACAAGTTAGGGACACTGGCCTGTAGTTCAGTGCCTCTTGTCTGTCACCCTTTTTGTATATTGGGACCACATTAGCTGCCTTCATATTTCTGGTAGGTCTTCCATCTCCAGTGACCTACTATACACTATGGAGAGTGGCAAGCAGAGTGCCTCTGCACACTCTTTCAATACCCATTGGGATTACTCCCGGCTGGACCAAACAGCCTTTCTCACATCCAGATCCAACAGGTGTCTCTTGACCTCATCTCTCGTATTTCGAACCCTTCCAAGGGCGCCTGGTTTACTTGCCCCCTCTCCTAGCACAGTGATCTCACCACGTTCTATTGTGAAGACCTCCTGGATCCTCTTGTTGAGTTCCTCACACACCTTTTTGTCATTCTCTGTATACCTGTCCTCGAGTAAGTTCATTACCTGTTCTTTTACTGTTGTTTTCCTCCTGATGTGGACTGTGGAGTACCTTTGGATCGGTCTTGGCTTTGCTTGCTATCTCATTACATAATTTTTCTTTGCTTCCCTTCTCACACTAACATACTCATTCCTGGTTCTCTGGTATCTCTACTTTCTGGTGTTCTGTTATTTCGGAAGTTCCTCCACGCCCTTTTGTTCAGCACCCTAGCTTCCATACATGCCCTGTTAAACCATGGATTCTTCTTTTGCTTCTTGTATTTTTCCCTTTGGACTGGGGTAAACCTGTTTACTGCCTCCTGACACTATTGGGTGACATATTCCACAATGTCTTGTACCGACTTAGCTCTGAGGTCTGTGTCACATGGTATATCCCTTAGGAAACTTCTCATCCCCTCATAATTCCCCTTTCAGTATGCCAGTCATTTGTTTTCTAGTTCTTTTTGGGGGGAGATAAGTCCCCCAATATTTTGACTATTACACTTGTCAAGGATACAGGTCTATAATTAAGGGGGTTTTCCCTGCTTCCACCTTTTGTAGATTGGAACTATGTTGGCCTTTTTCCACACATTAGCTACAACTCCCTGTAAACAGGGATGCCTGAAAAATCAGTTGAAGTGGAATGCTGAGCTCAGGTGCACATTCTCCTCAGAACCCATGGTGAAACTCCATCTGGACCAACTGCTTTGTTCTTATTTAGCACCTTGAGCTTTTTTTCTACTTCGTCTCTAGACACCTCTATGTGCTCTATGTTGTTCTCTGGAATTCTTATTGTGTCTGGTTCCCTGAAGATTTCATTTTGTACAAAACACACTTTGGAACTTTTCGTTTAATGTTCCACACATTTCCTTTTCATTTTCCGTGAATCTATTTCCCATTTTCAACCTCTGAATATTATCCTTTACCTGCAATTTGTTGTTATGAATTTATAATTCATAAACAACAAATGTTGTTTCTGTTTTACAGAAACAACATTTGGTTATTATGTTTCTGTTTCTGGTTCTGTTTTACATTTGTCTGCAATCCCTTTTTCAAAATTTCTTTCTGCCTCTCTCCTCACTGCCGTGTAGTTGTTTCTCGCATCTTGTTATCGCTGGTATGTTGGGGTTTGGCCTCTTCCTGTATTGATTCCATTTTTGTGTCTTTTGGTCTCTGGCCCTCTCGCAATTTCTGTTGAACCAATCCTGTTTCCTAGTTCTGCATCTCTGTTCTGGTATAAACTTTTTTGTGCCTTAATCATATATTTCACAAAACTTGACATACATCTCATTCACTTTCTTGCCTAGCAACAAGTCTGTCCAATTATACTCACTAAAATTTTTTTCTAAGGTTGCCATAATGTCCTCTCCTAAAGTCAGGTATTTCAATTGCATCAACCTTCTTATGTGTGTGTGTGTATTCACCTAGTTTCTCCTAGTTGTGCTTGCGGGGGTTAAGCTCTGCTCTTTCGGCCCGCCTCTCAACTGTCAATCAATTGTTTCTACTATTACTACTATTTTTTTCTAACACCACAACACACACACACACACACACACACCAAGAAGCAGCCCGTGACAGCTGACTAACTCCCATGTACCTATTTACTGCCAGGTAACAGGGGCATAGGGTGAAAGAAACTCTGCCCATCGTTTCTCGCCGACGCCCGGGATCGAAACCGGGACCACAGGATCACGTGTCCAGCGTGCTGTCCGCTCGGCCGGCCGGCTCCGGTGTGTATGTGCGTGTGTGTGTGTGTTACAGACCCGGGTCCAGCGTCGGAGCACGGAGCAGTGACGACAGCGCCATCTGTGAGTCCGCTCCCGAAACCCACTCCAAATGGACGACGCCATCTAGTGGTGACAGGATAGGCCAGCAATAAGTGTTGGATTCCTGTCCTAGTCAGCTCATGACATAGCCGCTGCTGACCTCTGGTTAGGTGGCGCTTAGACAGCAACGCAATCTATGGAGTGAAGAGGTGGACGTTTGTGTCTGAGCTTGTAAGTGAGGTTCCCTGGAGCGTCCAGTATTAATGACGTATCTGATTGCAGAGTCGACCTGGGTACGATGGACCAGTCTACCCAAGGCAGCCAAGGCCTCTTCACCAGCCTGCTCTGAAGAAGCTGTGAGTCACCCCCGGACGAACTCTGTTGAGAGTAACAGCCTGCCTGAGGAGTGGCTATCTTGAGGTTATCTTGAGATGATTTCGGGGCTTTTAGTGTCCCCGCGGCCCGGTCCTCGGACCAGGCCTCCACCCCCAGGAAGCAGCCCGTGACAACTGACTAACTCCCAGGTACCTATTTACTGCTAGGTAACAGGGGCATTCAGGGTGAAAGAAACTTTGGCCCATGTTGTTTCTGCCTCGTGTGGGAATCGAACCCGCGCCACAGAATTACGAGTCCTGCGCGCTATCCACCAGGCTACGAGGCCCCTGTGAGGCCCCAGGCTACGAGGCCTCCCCTGTGGCAGTGTCGGGAATCGCCTTATCCGGGGCTGGCTGGTGGAAGAGACTAGCCACTGTGGTGCTTAGTGAGGAGAGTGATCAGCGGGTCACACGAGGCTTCTGCCTAGGGCTCACAACCCTAGTATCGGTCGTGGAGTGGCCTACACAGCGGAGCTGATCGTACCTGCCAGCTACATGCTGGATTGTGGTTGAAGGCCTCCACGACGAAGCACCCAGTGGGACTGTGATTTGGCTGGCCTGTGGCCAGGGTAGATTCGTCATAGAGTCATAGTGGATTCATCGTGGGCCACGAAAGAAGGAACCAGGGCTACCCAGAGTGAGCATCGTTGAGCATCCAGTGTCTTCGGAGGAAGACGCAACTGTAAATAAGTGTAGCAATAAGCCCCGCGTGCGACTGTTTAATATATATATGGTGGTGTTAAATATATTTAAAGGAAAATTCTTATAATTTAGTGTACTTATATACCTCCCCTATTGTTTTCATTTGTGTTACGGAGCTCGCCCCTTGAAACCCTCTACTAACTTGGGGCCGGATTCCAAAACTCTAATACCATCAGAGAAGAACCCAGTTTGCGTCCCAGTAGGACCGTAACAGTTGTGTGTAATATACATTAAACAAGATGGAGTATCCTGTGTTGTTCGGGTAATGGAGGTCAAATCTTCACTACACACAGTCTTCATCACAGTAACCATCTTCACTATACACAGTCTTCATCACAGTAACCATCTTCACTACACACAGGTCTTCATCACAGTAACCATCTTCACTATACACTGTCTTCATCACAGTAACATCTTCACTATACACTGTCTTCATCACAGTAACCATCTTCACTATACACAGTCTTCATCACAGTAACCATCTTCACTACATACAGTCTTCATCACAGTAACCATCTTCACTACACACAGTCTTCATCACTGTAACCATCTTCACTATACACTGTCTTCATTACAGTAACCATCTTCTCTATACACAGTCTTCATCACAGTAACCATCTTCACTATACACAGTTTTCATCAACAGTAACCATCTTCACTACATACAGTCTTCATCACAGTAAACCATCTTCACTATACACAGTCTTCATCACTGTAAGCATCGTTCACTACACACAGTCTTCATCACAGTAACCATCTTCACTACATACAGTCTTCATCACAGTAACCATCTTCACTATACACAGTCTTCATCACTGTAACCATCTTCACTATACACAGTCTTCATCACAGTAACCATCTTTCACTATACACAGTCTTCATCACAGTAACCATCTTCACTACATACAGTCTTCATCACAGTAACCATCTTCACTATACACAGTCTTCATCGCTGTAACCATCTTCACTATACACAGTCTTCATCACAGTAACCATCTTCACTATACACAGTCTTCATCACAGTAACCATCTTCACTATACACAGTCCTTCATCACAGTAACCATCTTCACTATACACAGTCTTCATCATTGTAACCATCTTCACTATACACAGTCTTCATCACAGTAACCATCTTCACTATACACAGTCTTCATCACAGTAACCATCTTCACTATACACAGTCTTCATCACAGTAACCATCTTCACTACATGCAGTCTTAATCACATTAACCATCTTCACTATACACAGTCTTCATCACAGTAAACCATCTTCACTATACACAGTCTTCATCATTGTAACCATCTTCACTATACACAGTCGTCATCACAGTAACATCTTCACTATACACAGTCTTCATCACAGTAATCATCTTCACTATACACAGTCTTCATCATTGTAACCATCTTCACTATACACAGTCTTCATCACAGTAACCATCTTCACTATACACAGTCTTCATCATGTAACCATCTTCACTATACACAGTCTCATCACAGTAATCATCTTCACTATACACAGTCTTCATCACAGTAACCATCTTCACTACATACAGTCTTCATCACAGTAACCAATCTTCACTATACACAGTCTTCATCATTGTAACTATCTTCACTATACACAGTCTTCATCACAGTAACCATCTTCACCTATACACAGTCTTCATCACAGTAACCATCTTCACTATACACAGTCTTCATCATTGTAACCATCTTCACTATACACAAGTCTTCATCACAGTAACCATCTTCACTATACACAGTCTTCATCATTGTAACCATCTTCACTATACACAGTCTTCATCACAGTAACCATCTTCACTATACACAGTCTTCATCACAGTAACCATCTTCACTACATACAGTCTTCATCACAGTAACCATCTTCACTATACACAGTCTTCATCATTGTAACCATCTTCACTATACACAGTCTTCATCACAGTAACCATCTTCACTATACCCAGTCTTCATCATTGTAACCATCTTCACTATACAGTCTTCATCACAGTAACCATCTTCACTATACACAGTCTTCATCATTGTAACCATCTTCACTATACACAGTCTTCATCACAGTAACCATCTCACTATACAGTCTTCATCACAGTAACCATCTTCACTACATACAGTCTTCATCACAGTAACCATCTTCACTATACACAGTCTTCATCACAGTACCATCTTCACTACACACAGTCTCATCACAGTAACCATCTTCACTACATACAGTCTTCATCACAGTAACCATCTTCACTACACTAGCTGACACTCCTCTGGGGTACTGTAGTATACCTGACCACTCCCTCTGGGTACTGTAGTATACCTGACACTCCCTCTGGGTACTGTAGTATACCTGACACTCCCTCTGGGTACTGTAGTATACCTGACACTCTGGGTACTGTAGTATACCTGACACTCCCTCTGGGTACTGTAGTATACCTGACACTCCCTCTGGGTACTGTAGTATACCTGACACTCACTCTGGGTACTGTAGTATACCTGACACTCCCTCTGGGTACTGTAGTATTATACTTACCACTCCCTCTGGGTACTGTAGTATACCTGACACTCCCTCTGGGTACTGTAGTATACCTGACACTCACTCTGGGTACTGTAGTATACCTGACACTCCCTCTGGGTACTGTAGTATACCTGACACTCCCTCTGGGTACTGTAGTATACCTGACACTCCCTCTGGGTACTGTAGTATACCTGACACTCCCTCATGGGTACTGTAGTATACCTGACACTCACTCTGTGGTACTGTAGTATACCTGACACTCCCTCTGGGTACTGTAGTATACCTGACACTCCCTCTGGGTACTGTAGTATACCTGACACCCCTCTGGGTACTGTAGTATACCTGACACTCCCTCTGGGTACTGTAGTATACCTGACACTCCCTCTGGTACTGTAGTATACCTGACACTCCCTCTGGGTACTGTAGGATAACCTGACCACTCTCGGTACTGTAGTATACCTGACACTCCCTCTGGGTACTGTAGTATACCTGACACTCCCTCTGGGTACTGTAGTATACCTGACACTCTGGGTACTGTAGTATACCTGACACTCCCTCTGGGTACTGTAGTATACCTGACACTCCCTCTGGGTACTGTAGTATACCTGACACTCACTCTGGGTACTGTAGTATACCTGACACTCCCTCTGGGTACTGTAGTATACCTGACACTCCCTCTGGGTACTGTAGTATACCTGACACTCCCTCTGGGTACTGTAGTATACCTGACACTCACTCTGGGTACTGTAGTATACCTGACACTCCCTCTGGGTACTGTAGTATACCTGACACTCCCTCTGGGTATTGTAGTATACCTGACACTCCCTCTGGGTACTGTAGTATACCTGACACTCCCTCTGGGTACTGTAGTATACCTGACACTCCCTCTGGGTACTGTAGTATACCTGACACTCACTCTGGGTACTGTAGTATACCTGACACTCCCTCTGGGTACTGTAGTATACTGACACTCCCTCTGGGTACTGTAGTATACCTGACACTCACTCTGGGTACTGTAGTATACCTGACACTCCCTCTGGATACTGTAGTATACCTGACACTCCCTCTGGGTACTGTAGTATACCTGACACTCCCTCTGGGTACTGTAGTATGCCTGACACTCCCTCTGGGTACTGTAGTATACCTGACACCTCCCTCTGGGTACTGTAGTATACCTGACACTCCCTCTGGGTACTGTAGTATACCTGACACTCCCTTTGGGTACTGTAGTATACCTGACACTCCCTCTGGGTACTGTAGTATACCTGACACTCTGGGTACTGTAGTATACCTGACACTCTGGGAACTGTAGTATACCTGACACTCTGGGTACTGTAGTATACCTGACACTCTGGGTACTGTAGTATACCTGACACTCTGGGTACTGTAGTATACTGACACTCTGGGTACTGTAGTATACCTGACACTCTGGGTACTGTAGTATACCTGACACTCTGGGTACTGTAGTATACCTGACAATCGCGGGAGATTCACACAGGTCTTGACGTCATTAATTGTACTTCGCTCCATCACCCTTTCCTCCCTCTCACTAGCTTCCCTCACCTCCCTCTCACTAGCTTCCCTCACCTCCCTCTCACTAGCTTCCTCACCTCCCTCTCACTAGCTTTCCTCACCTCCCTCTCACTAGCTTCCCTCACCTCCCTCTCACTAGCTTCCCTCACCTCCCTCTCACTAGCTTTCCTCACCTCCCTCTCACTAGCTTCCCTCACCTCCCTCTCACTAGCTTCCTCACCTCCCTCTCACTAGCTTTCCTACCTCCCTCTCACTAGCTTCCCTCACCTCCCTCTCACTTGCTCCCCTCACCTCCCTCTCACTAGCTTTCCTCACCTCCCTCGCACTAAGCTTCCCTCACCTCCCTCTCACTAGCTTTCCCTCACCTCCCTCGCACTAGCTTCCTCACCTCCCTCTCACTAGCTTCCCTCACCTCCCTTTCACTAGCTTCCCTCACCTCCCTCTCACTAACTTCCCTCACCTCCCTCTCACTAGCTTCCCTCACCTCCCTCTCACTAGCTTCCCTCACCTCCCTCACTAGCTTCCCTCACCTCCCTCTCACTAGCTTCCCTCACCTCCCTCTCACTAGCTTCCCTCACCTCCCTCTCACTAGCTTCCTTCACCTCCCTCTCACTAGCTTCCCTCACCTCCCTCTCACTAGCTTCCCTCACCTCCCTCTCACTAGCTTCCCTCACCTCCCTCTCACTAGCTTCCCTCACCTCCCTCTCACTAGCTTCCCTCACCTCCCTCTCTCTGTCTTCCATCGCCTCCCTCCGAATAGCTCTTTTCACTACCTACTATCACCATCACCACCCCTTCACTATAACCATCACCACCACCAACAGTATCACCAACACTTCCACAACCACCACCATCATCACCATCAACACCACTATCATCACCATTATTATCACCATCACCATCTCCACCATAACACCATCATCACAATGACCACCATCAACACCACTATCATCACCATCACCACCTCCAACATAACCACCATCAACATCACTATCATCACCATAACCACCATAACCACCATCATCACAATGACCACCATCATCACCATCAACACCACTATCATCACACATCACCCCCTCCACCATAACACATCATCACAATGACCACCATCAACACCACTATCATCACCATCACCCCCTCCACCATAACCACCATCATCACAATGACCACCATCAACACACTATCATCACCATCAACACCACTATCATCACCATCATCACCACTATCATCAACCATCACCTCCCTCCACCACAACCACCATCATCACAATGACCACTAATCATCACCATCACCCACTACTATCACTATCAACCACTCCACCATAACCTCCACCATAACCAACCATCACCACATGAACACCACTATCATCACCACCTCCACCATAACCACCAACATCGCAATGGACCATCCATCAACACCAACACAACTAACACCACTACTCCCACCTATACCCTCTACCATGACTGGTCAGTATTAATATATAACCAGTTAACTATTTTATGTGTTATCTAGGATATAATTATGGCTGGACAAGTTGGGTGTGCGTGGTAGGTTACACCAGACCGGCAGCATGAGCAGTGTTCCTGATCACAAGCTCCTCCTCCCACTCCTCTCCCTCCTCCATCGACATCAACTATGCCAAGGACATGAGGAGGATCGCAAAGACACAGGCTACTCTGACCGCAAAAATAGGGAGAGAAGATGGTGATCCAAAACGCAATGAGGAAGGGACCCAAGCATAGAGCTGAGGCTGTGAAGCGAGCTATTGCTGCCGAAGAGAGATTTAAGCGTGAGGCAGCAGCATACCTCAATAATGAGGAGGTTCCCACCCGCCGCCACCCACTCCCCCTCCCGCGCCCTCTACTCCTTCTGAGGAGAGGGATGTGTTATTGTTGTGTTGTGTATAGTAGCAGCTAGCCGTCACTCCCTGGGGTTAGGGAGTTGTGCCCTGCGTGTCTAGTTAACTGTTATTTGTGTAAATGTTAAATGTTTCTTGAGTACGTAATAATAAAGTGTGTGTGTGTGTGTGTGTGTGAGTACTCATGTATTTGTGCCTGCTGGATCGAGCTCTAGCTCATGGACCCCACATTTCTAGCCGTTGATTGTTTAATGCAATGACTCCCGGCCTATTTCCCTATCATACCTGCTTTAAAAGTTATGAATGGAGTTAGCCTCTACAATATTATCCATTAGGTCATTCCATTTACTCATTACTCTTACACTAAAAGAAAACTTTCTAACATCTCTATGACACATGTGAGTCTCAAGCATCCATCCGAGCCCCCGCCCCCTCTTGTTCTATTGTTATTCATTGTAAACATTCCCTCTGTTTCCACCTTGTCAATTCCTCCAAGTATTTTATACGTCTGTATCATGTCCCCCCTCTCCCTCGTCCTTTCTAACGTTGTCAGGTTTAGTTTCTCCAGGCTTGGTACCTCATCCCCAGCAGCTCCGGGACGAGTCTCGTTGCAAACTTCTGCACCTTTTCCAGCTTCCTTATGTTTTTTTGTTTTTTTAAGATGGGAGCTCCAGGATGGGGCGGCATACTCTAACACTGGCCTCACATAGGCGGTATACAGTGATCTTAAAGCCTTCTTATTCAAGTTTCTAAAGAATGTTGTGACTTTTGCCAGAGTTGAGTATGTGGCTGACGTCATGTAAGATTTACACGAGCCTCGGAAGTTAGGTTTAGTGTTATGTCCACTGTCCTTTTGGTCTCTTGGTTCCTGGAGTTCAAAAACTTGGGCTGGACGGTAGAGCGACGGTCTCGCTTCCTGCAGGTCGGCGTTCAATCCCCGGATGTCCAAATAGTTGGACCCATTCCTTCACTTCGTTACATCTCAAATCCTTATCTTGACCCCTTCCAAGTGCTATTTAGCCTTAAAGGCTTAGCGCTTTCTCCTGAAAATTTCCATCACCTTCCTGATCCCATTTCCATAACCTTACTCCTGATGGAGTTGAACTCTATCAGCCATTTCTCAGACTTGCTCGGCAACCTGTTCAGGTCATCTTTGAGAATCATACAATCTTCATCTGTCTCAACCTTCCTAATTAGTTCTGCATCATCTGTAAACATTGACATGTACGACTCAAATCCTGTAGTCAAGTCGTTTACATAAATGTGGATTTGAATAGGTCCCAGCACCGATCCTTGAGGCACCCCGCTTGTTACTCTACGCCAGTCCGAACACCTCGCCCCTCACTATCATTCTCTGACACCTGTCTGTTAGGTAATTCCTTATCCATGTTAGTACCTTTCCGTCTAAATCCGCCTGCCTCTCAAGTGTGTATAAAAGCCTTCTGTGTGGTACTGTATCAAAGGCTTTTGGGCAGTGCAGGAATACGTAATCAGCTCAGAATTATTTGTCTTGTCTTATTTTTATTACCTTATTATAAAATTCCAGGAAGTTCGTCAGGCATGATTTTCTTTCTTAAAACCCATGTTGTTGTTAACTAACAAACTAATTTCATTCTTGGTGTGTAACTAGTCTTAACCTTATAATTCTATAGAGCACGTTGCATGGGTGAGCGACACTGGTTTGTAGTTAAGTGCTTCTTCTCTATCTCCTTTCGGGGGGCCAGGACATGTGACAGGAAGCCCGCAGCAGGGCGCTATAGACAGGTCTCGGTCCCCCGTCATTACTGTCACCAGATGAGCTGAAGCTCACAGGCTCAGTGCAGTTACCAGTCAATCTATCTCCTTTCTTGTAGACTGGTTCCACATTTGCCTTCTTCCAGCAGCTAGTCAATTCCCCCTGTGTAAGTGACTCATTACAGATTAGTGCTAGAGGTATGCTGAGGGCATGTGCCTCTTCTTTTAACATCCATGGTGATACCCTATCTGGCCCAGTAGCTTTAGTTACATCCAGTGATGCTAGCTGTAATCTTACTTCCTCTGCTGTTACTTCAATATTTAGTAGTTTCTCATCAGGGGCTGCTTCCTCATTTAGCTCTGGGAGTGTTCTGGCTCAGTAGTGATCCATGGAAGATGGCAGTGATCTCACAAATTTCTTTATAATTTTCAGTATACCCGCTACTCCATTTATCGTTCTTACAGTCCTTTACTCCCCCTCTTCCACTTCCCTTCCTCCACTCCCCCTCCTCCACTTCCCCTCCTCCACTTCCCCTCCTCCACTTCCCCTCCTCCACTCTCCCTCCTCCACTCCCCCTCCTCCACTCACCCAATGCTTGCTTGATGGGGTTCTGGGAGTTCTTCTACTCCCCAAGCCCGGCCCGAGGCCAGGCTCAACTTATGAGAGTTTGGTCCACCAGGCTGTTGCTTGGAGCGGCCCGCAGGCCCACATACCAACCACAGCCCAGCTGATCCGGAACTTCTCTTAGAAAACAGTCCAGTTTTATCTTGAATATGTCCACGGTTGTTCCGGCAATATTTCTTATAGTCGCTGGGAGGACGTTGAACAACTGCTGACCTCTAATGTTTATACAGTGCTCTCTGATTGTACCTATGGCACCTCTGCTCTTCACTGGTTCAATCTTGCATTTTCTTCCATATCGTTCACTCCAGTACGTTGTTATTTTACTGTGTATATTTGTGACCTGGCCCTCCAGTATTTTCCATGTGTATATTATTTGGTATCTCTCTCGTCTCCTTTCTAGAGAGTACATTTGGAGAGCTTTGAGACGATCCCAATAATTTAGGTGTTTTATCTCGTCTATGCGTGCCATATATGTTCTCTGTATTCCCTCTATTTCAGCAATCTCTCCTGCTCTGAAGGGGGAAGTGAGTACTGAGCAGTACTCGAGACGGGACAGCACAAGTGACTTGAAGAGTACAACCATTGTGATGAGATCCCTGGATTTGAAAGTTCTCGTAATCCATCCGATCATTTTTCTGGCTGACGCGATATTTGCTTGGTTATGCTCCCTAAACGTTAGATCGTTGGACATCATTATTCCCAGATCCTTGACGT